>NC_091062.1:6395833-6715000 GCF_000393655.2 Nicotiana sylvestris
TAGATGAATTTTGAATATGATTCATAAAGTCTGAAAATGATGCAAACATGACAGTCCGTTGTCACTGCAGGCCCAGGCCCAACGTGTATGACATAAAACTAAACCTGGGCCGTCTTATTCACATGTTATTATCTAGTTACATTATACTAGGCATACTATCAGTTTGTCAAATTAAAAAAAAAAATTAGCAATCTAATTTTAATCCTAGACCATTTACATGCTGAAATTAACCAATATTTTTTAACTAAACAATTTTTTTACCAAGTTCCTACTAGATAACCTATTCGTTTGATTTTTTTTTACTTGACGGAGTTACTACACCATTTATTTATTTTTGGCAATATGTAGATAGTTCAATCGTTAAGCTATCGTCGGATGTTCCACTATATATATTAAATAGCTACACGATTCTGATTTTTTGCAAACTAAATAAATTATACATACAAATAAAATTCAGAATATAATTAAAGCTAATTCAGAATTTCAACTCCTCATTTTTCGTATTCATGCTTCATATTCAGATTACAATAACCAGCGTGTCAGATGTGTACCTGATATTGGAAGCAAAAGAAAATGAAGATGAGAATCAGCAGCAGTAATAACAGTACAACACAGCAACAACAACCCAGCAACAGTAACAACCCAGGAACAGAGTTTGCAAACCAGTGGAGCAGTAATCCCAAAAAAAAAAAACTTTAAGCTTTGATGAAACAACAATTAATTCTGATTTCAAACAATGAAAGAAAGCAGAAGATTTTTTTTTAGTTTTTTTTATTTTGAAAGTTTAAATATTTTTTCGGAATTTTCTCTCTCGTAAATGTTCAGCCCTTTTTTCTCTCTTATTCTCTTTCTGTCATATTTTTTTTTCTATCTGTATTCTGTTCTTTTTTTTCAGATTTCGTTTTTTCTCTTCTTCCCTTCCGTCTTTTCATGTGTCTTTCAAGACTTCCTACATATAATCACAACCCTTTAATCAATTAAAATCAATCCCTTTCTCTACCAAACACATTAGCTTCCCACTCATCCCCATTACATTAAATAAATATATCACACCACCCCATTATATTTTGTCCCTCATGCCTAACATAAATAAATACAAGATTCCCCCACACTAAAATTTGTCTTGTCCCCCCTTTATATTAAATAACTATATCACAACCCACCCCATTTCATTTTGTCACCCATGCTTCACATAAAAAATTACAAAAATGTACAATTCCTAAACTACCCCTCCGACCTTATTGCAATTACTATTTTACCCCCAAACGTACTGCGATTTACCAAATTACCCCATCAGCTATAACAAATCAATTAATCAAACTTAACCAAAATATAGACAATATGATCAATTTCTAACAATGTTCAAACAACGAATCACATGAACATGATTTCTTCAATATTTCAACAACAAATCACATGAACACAAATTGAACAACAAAGAACAACTAAAATTTGATTGAACAATATTTTAGCAACAAACAAACCTATTTTCCGATTCAACAACAACAACAACAAACAAGTATATTCAGATTTCTAAATTCAATAATATTGAACTTAAAATCAACCCTAACAACATTACAACCAACAATTCCTATACTAAACTTAAACAAGATTATGAGACAAATTCAATAAATAATCATAAATGATAAACAAGAAATCAAACTATACAAATTTCGGATTCAAGATCAACCAAACAAAGTATGAACATGAATGAAAATATTCAATAACAATAACAAACAAACTTTGTTCAAACTTCGAATTAAACTTAAACAAAACAAATAAACATATTCAAATCACTAATATTCAAATAATCAACTAATCTTTCTTAAATTAAATCCAACAAAACTTATAACAAAGATGCATGATCCAAAAATTAAAACCAAAACATAACTTCTCATTATATTACTAAATTAAAAACGAACTTCAAACAAGATGAACACTAACTAAATCTATATTAACAACAAACAACGGATTTGAACGATTTAAACTAATACCTTTCTATATTAAAACTAAACTAACAATTCCTTTTTACAAAAATAAATAAAATTAACATGAAACAAAATGAAAAACAATTAATTAAATTTTCATTTGAATCTGAAAATTAAACCAACAAAACACATGAACAAACTAAAAAAATTAATCCAACGATGAACAAGACAAGAATGTTAAACCCAAATCTTAAACCCACTAACCGGATCGAAACGACGATCGAAGAAGATGGTCGTATGGCGTCTTTTGAAGACGACGCAGCAGCTACAGTAGCAGTTCCAGGAGCAGCAGCTCAACACGATGGAACAGCAGCAGCAACACGTCGGAGCAGGCAACAACGCGACATAGTAGCAGCAGCGCGAATGGAGACGAAGACGCAGCGGCAGCCATGGGAGCTCGAGTTCGAGCTCGATGAAGCTCGTCCATAGCTGGTCGTAGCAAAAGCAAGCAGCAGCATGACGGAGCAGGAGCGGGCAGCAGCAAAACGCAGCAGTGGGCAGCAGCAAAACGCAGCAGTGGCGGACAGCAACATCCCCAAGACTGTTGCTTCTTCTTCTTCACCTCATATTGCTCGTTGGTTTTCTGTCCAGCGACGACGAGGTGGTTTCGAATCAGCTGCTCGACGGGCAGCAGCAGTAGAAGAAGGAGAAGATGCAGCAGCGGGCAGCAACAGTAGAAGAAGCAGACGATGCAGCAGCAACTACGAAGAAGCAGACGATGCAACAGCGCGACGGGGTTCGACTGAGGGTTGGCTGCGTTTTTTTTCTTATTAAAGAAAGAAGATGAAGGAGTTGTGCGTGTGTGTGTGAGTGTGACGGGGTGAGGGGGAAGGGATGGAGGGGGTGGTCGTTGGGGGTAGGGCAGCCATGGATGGAGCTTGAAGATGGTGAAGGAGAAGAGAGAAAGAGAGAGGGGGGGTGGCGGATGGGTTAGTATTTTTTAGGGGTTTCTTCTTCTTTTTTTTTGTTTTGTGTTGTTTGTAAGATAATAGGGGTGTTGGGTTATGGGCTGGGTCGACCCAGTTCGAAATGGACTGGGTCGTTTGGGAAAATTGGGCCAATTTTTGGGCCTGTGGCTTGAAATCGAAGAAGAGGCCCAATTCCGACTTTCTTTATATTTTCGCTCTCTTTTCTTCTTTTATTTCTCTAAAACTAAATTATAAAAATACTTAAATTATTATTAAGAACTAAATTAAGTTATAAAAGCGCAAATTAACTCCAAATAACAATTAACGCACAATTAAGTAGTAATTAAGCATAAAATTGTATATTTGGACATTAAATGCTAAAAATGCAAACGATGCCTATTTTTGTAAATTTTTATTTTTTTGTAAACAAACTTAATTACTAACAAATTGTAGAATTAAATCCTACATGCAAAATGCGACATATTTTTGTATTTTTTATTAATTTAGCAAATAAACATGCACAGACAAATACAAATAATTATTCAAAATATCACAAAATTGCACACCAAGGAAAATTATTTTATTTTTTGAATTTTTTGGGAGTAATTCTCATATAGGGCAAAAATCACGTGCTTACAGCTGCCCCTCTTTGCCCGAAAATTTTAAGGAAATTACATAAATAATAAATATGCTTGGGTTATAAAATAAATAAAAAAAATATAAGTTCATGAAAATTATGAATATTGTTGTTTAATCGTAATCTTTATTTTGTGTTGTAATGTTTAGTTTATTTTCTCTAAGTCGTAATGTCACGATTATTATACACATGTAACCAAAATTACATTTATTTTGGAGTTGAAAGACTAAATTTTGACAGAAGATTCACATTATGGGAGACGTTTTAAGAATAACTTCATGCATTTTTCGTGTTATGACCTATTATTGCTTCTTTTAATATTTTTACAAACGAAAACAACACTTGCAGAAATATGTTTCGAACAAGTAGTTATTCAAATTCATCTACTCACTTTTGTTAAGCCTTAGAGCGATTTCCTTTAGAAAATTCGAGCTCGACAATTTATAGCGATATTGTTAAGTCTTTAAAAATAAAATTTATGATTTTCATGGCACTAAATGTTGAGCATCTTTTCACTGATTTTCAATATCTTTGGTTGTAGCTAGCTGGCATTTCATATTAAATTACTATTATTATATATTTTTTTCTTAACTTTGATTCGATAATATTAACTATCTGCTTAAGGTAGGATTACTGTCGCAAAATTAATCAAAGAGTGCAAAGAAAATAACATGAGAATATTATACATTAATTTAATCCAATAATGGTTAAAAGTCATGAAGAAACAATAAATTTTAAAGAGTTAATTGACAAAATAATCAATAAGTAATCACAACTTAAAAGAGATAGAAAACTTGAATATATGCATACAGAAAAGAAAGTGTGTTACAAGAGGAGAAATAATTAATATGGAAGGCATCAGACTTGGTCTTCTTCAAATGCTCTTTTGTAACGATCCGGCCGGTCATTTCATGAGTTACCGCTCCGTTTTTTTCCATTTCTGCTTATTATTGCCTTGTTCAGCTGTATTTTGTATTACCGGGTTAGTTGGCTCGGGTTCGGAAAGGTTTTGGTAAGGTTTGAGACACTTAGTCTCTTTTGAGCAAGGTTAAGTTGGAAAAGTCAACTGGATGTTGACTTATATGTTAAAGGGTTCGGATGTGAGTTTCGATGGTTCAGATAGCTTCGGAAGGTGATTTGGGACTTAAGAGCGTGATCGGAATGTGTTTTGGAGGTACGGAGTAGATTTAGGCTTGAATTGGCGAAACTGGAATTTTGGCATTTTCCGGTTGATAGGAGAGATTTTGATATAGGGGTCGGAATGGAATTCCGGAAGTTGCCGTAGGTCCGTTTTGTCATTTGGGATGTGTGTGCAAAATTTCACGTCATTCGGATGTGGTTTGATAGACGTTTTGATCGGAAGCGGAATTTAGAAGATTTTGGAATTCTTAGGCTTGAATCCGATGCGAATTTGGTGTTTTGATGTTGTTTTGAGCGTTCCGAAGATTGAAACAAGTTTGAATGATGTTATGAGATATGTTGGCATGTTTGGTTGAGGTCCCGAGGGCCTCGGGTGAGTTTCGGGTGGTCAAACGCACTATTTCATGTTGTGGAAAGTTGCAGAAACAGCTCTCTGTGTGTGTTGCAGACAATTGGCCTTCGCGTTCGCGAGTAGGCCCTCGCGTTCGCGAAGGGTTAGGCTGGGAGGCTGTGAAGTTGGACTTTGCGTTCGCGAAGGGAGTCCCGCGATCACGAAGGGTTGAGGCTCGTAGTCATCGCATTCGCAAGGTTCAAGCCGCGTTCGCGTAGAAGTAAGGTGAGCAGCTGGGTCCAGGTTGGTTTGTTCTTCGCGTTCGCGTATGGAGTGTCGCGTTCGGGTGAGTAAGAAAGTTAAGCTTTCATGTTCGCGAGGGGAGGTCGCGTTCGCGTAATAGGAATTTTGGTCAACGTCAGTTTGTGCTTCGCAAACGCGAGGCTTTGACCGCGTTCGCGAAGAAGGATTTGAATGCTTGAGCAGAATGTTTAAATAGCCATTATCCGCGATTTTGGGGCTAACTTTTACCATTTTTGAGCGATTTTGGAGCTTTTGAGAAGAATTGAAGAGGGAATTGAAGGAAAACACTTGGAGATAAGATTTATGGACTTAATACTCGATTCTAATGTGAATTCTACCTAATTAATCATGGAATTTAAGCCTAATATTGAAGAACTAGGGCTTGTAATTGGAGACCTAAAATTAGGGATTTGAGAGATCATTTGTGGTTGGATTTTAGTGATTTTGATATGAATGAACTCGGAGAGTGATAAGGAGTCTATTGATGTAATTTTTATCGGAATTGAGACGTGGGCCCGGGTTCGGGTTTGACCAATTTCGGGATTTGTGTTGTAATTGATTTCTTTCGAGTGAGCTTTGTTCCCTTAGCATATTTTGATGGTTTTGCATTGATTTTGGTTAGATTTGGAGCATCAGGAGGCCGATTCGAGAGGCAAGGGCATTACGGACTAGAGTTTGGACCGGATAGAGGTGAGTAATGATTGTAAATATTGTCCTGAGGGTATGAAACCCCGGATTTAATATCATTGTGATATATTGAGGTGACGCACACGCTAGATGACGAGCGTGGGGTTGTGCACCATTGGGGATTGTGACTTAGTCCATCCCGAATGACTGTTTACCGCGTATTTGATTGAAAATTGTTTGCTATCATCATGTTTTGGGTTGAATGCCATATTTGGGCCTTGTGACAATTATTTGGACCCTTAGAGGATTTTTACTACTATCTCCTCACTATTTTTATTTTTATATCTGTACTCAATCATGCTATATTATATTATTTTCATAACTCAGCCATGTTTACTTTGTTTTAATACTTTAAATGATATTTTGGGCTGAGCATCATATTTTACTGTGCCCGGGTGACTTTTAGAGATTTCTGACCGAGTAAGGCCGAGGGCCTCTGTTGTGAGAATACTTTTGAGTCGGGTTGCACGCCGCAGCAGTGATACACTGATTTATGATTATGAGTTTGAGGGCCTGAGATTGTACGCCACGAGGTAGCTTGTTGATATGAGGCTGAAGGCCTATTGATTATGCCACGAGATGGCTTGATATTGTGCTTGGGCCGTAAGGGGCCCCTCCCGGAGTCTGTACACCCCGTGAGAACGGGTACCCATTGTGATGTGAGATATAGCCCGAGGGGCTGGTGTTGTTCCATGTTATTGCTCGAAGGGCTGATTCTGTTGACATTGTGCCCGAGGGGCGGATTTTATGTGTGTATCTTTTTTAGTTGCCTTTCATTTACTTGTTTAACTGTTAAGAAGGTGTTTTAAAGAAGCTTATTCTGAACTAAGGTGTTTTTATAAGATTTCACTATTTTATTGCATTTTAAATGGTTTTACATTGTCTCTTTATAGCATGTTCTTGTGTTTTTACATGATTTCTTATCGCTCAGTCTTTATTTATTATTATTACTCACTGAGTTGGAGTACTCACTTTACTCCCTGCACCCTGTGTGCAGATTCAGGAGCTTCAGGTCCCGCCAGTGAATGTTGATTGCTCAGCAGGCTATTCGGAATCCACTAGATAGCTGCTCGACTTTCGCAGCTCAGTGTTTCTCCCTCCTATTTTATTTCTCTTGTCCTAGTTATGTAATAGACTGTGTAAACTCTTTCAAACTTGTAGACTTATGATAGATGCTCATGACTGGTGACACCCCGATGTCAGGTTGTGTCTATTCCGCAAATTGTACGGTTTCACTGTTTATTTGGGATTTAATCATGTTAAAAGCTTAAATTGTATTATTTTAATTGCTTAAAATAAATTAGGTGTTGTGTCAGCTGACTTTGTATTCACGAAAGGCGCCATCATAATCGGGTTTGGGTTTAGGGTCGTGACTTCTTTACTACTTGAAAGTAATTCAGTACTTTCAGTTTCAGTGTTCGTTTACTCTTTTCTCTCATTTTTTCTGTTTTATTTCTCGGACCAGTTTATGAAGATTCAGCAACGCAACTGTTAGCTTTTATCCAACTTTATGAAAGAAAACAAAATGAACCAACTAAAAATATATATATATATATATATTTTTTAATTTACTAATTTGCTAATTAGAAATTTTTTCGTAAGAATATCTATTCAGATTATTAAATCTTGATAAATAGTAGGTTGAATTGAATATTCAATTTTTCTTCACTTTGCAGGAATTAAATTAATTAAGGAATTAATTATTTCACATTATCCAAATAATAAGTAAATAATTTATATAAATAAATATTATACACATGATCGCTGAACATAAGAAAATAATAAGTTACCTCAATATTCTTTGTTGTGGCAGCTTCAGAGGTTCCAAAAGTTTTTAAGACCTAGATTCTGCAACCTAAAATTGACCTGAAATTGGAAAACACAAGGATTAGACAATACCAAAAAACATAAAAAGAAATTAAAAACAAAAGTAAAATCACTAATAAGCAAACAAAAATATCAAATTATTCGTATGGCTATGTAAAAGAATCCGAGACAAGACTCTTTCCCAAAAAATTAACTCTTAAAGCAATAATGAAGTCATTACATCATAGGCTGAGTTAAGATATAAAGTTTATGGGTTTTAAATTAGTCATCGAATTCATAGCTCGTTTAGCTACTGGGTTCATGATTAAATAGTTAAACATATTTAATGAATTTTTAATATAAATACACAGTCTAAACAAAAATTATTGGGTTCATCCGAACCCAAAACTCATACGGTAGCTCCGACCCTGCATTAAATTTAACTAAAGCCTAAATTAAACACGAATGTGCCATAGTTTCTGTCTAAGAAAGCTTGTGCCGCGACAGACAAAACTTCTATGAATAAACATCTTATTTGTCGTCGTACATATAGTTTGTTAACATACTTTAAATAAGAAAAGAATTTTTTTATAGTACATGTAGACATCCAAATTTTAACGGATCAAGTCAAATCATAAATTAAAGATACTACAGGACTCTTGAAATCCTAGAAGTCTATTAGGGTTTCTTGAAGGTTACTCTACCCTAAACCCTAACTCATATCTATATAAAGGGATACATATTCCCTTGAAGAGGTGTCTCAAAATGCCATAAACTCTTGGGATATTCACAAAGAGATCAAAATATAGCCGGATACTTCTTAACAATCAAATAGTTCAAGAAGCTGGAGATCAAATACATTCCCAGAAGGTCTGCATCATCCTACATTCGAGAAATACGCGGCTTCAGCCCTCAAATCACGGAGATAATCGGGAGAGAAGAATCAAGGGAGAAGCAGAATTGTACTCACAATTGATTAGTAAAAATATTTTTCTCTTATTTTATGATTTCAATTTATTTTTCATATGTTGAAAATTAGTTGCAAACAAATTGGCACGCCCAGTGGGACCAGTTCTGCCCTTCATCTCTCCCTCCTGTAAATTGAAAACTCCAAGTTTCAAAACCATTTGTTGCAATGGTTGAGTACTTCAAATCTCGTCTTCAAGTTTCGGCAAGCCTACACCCTAACAAACTTGAAGTATGGGGCATTGTAGACATCGAAATTTTAACGGATCAAAGCCAAATCCTAAATTAAAGATACTATAGGACTCTTGAAATATCAAGAGTCTATTAGGGTTTCTTGGAGTTTACTTTGCCCTAAACCGTAACTCACATCTACATAAAGGGATACATATTCCCTTGAAGAGGTGTCTCAAAATCCCATAAACTCTTGGGATATTCACAAAGAGATCGAAATATGGCCGGATACTTCTTAACAATCAAATAGTTCAAAAAGCTGGAGATCAAATACATTCCCAGAAGGTGTGCAACATTCTACATTCGAGAAATACACGGCTTCAGCCCTCAAATCACGGAGATAATCAGGAGAGAAGAATCAAGGGAGAAGCAGAATTGTACTCACAATTGATTAGTAAAAATATTTTTCTCTTATTTTATGATTGTAATTTATTTTTCATATGTTGAAAATTAGTTGCAAACAAATTGGCACGCCTAGTGGGACCGTTCTGCCCGTCATCTCTCCCTCTTGTAAATCGAAAACTCCAAGTTTCAAAACCATTTGTTGCAATGGTTGAGTACATCAAGGCTCGTCTTCAAGTTTCGGCAAGCCTACACCCTAACAAACTTGAAGTATGGGGCATTTGTAGACATCGAAATTTTAACGGATCAAAGCCAAATCCTAAATTAAAGATACTCATGGACTCTTGAAATATCAAGAGTCTATTAGGGTTTCTTGGAGGTTACTCTGCCCTAACGTTAACTCACATCTATATAAAGGGATACATATTCCCTTGAAGAGGTATCTCAAAATCTCATAAACTCTTGGGATATTCACAAAGAGATCGAAATATGGCCGGATACTTCTTAACAATCAAATAGTTCAAGAAGTTGGAGATCAAATACATCCCCAGAAAGTCTCCATCATCCTACATTCGAAAAATACGCGGCTTCAGCCCTCAAATCACGGAGATAATCAAGAGAAAAGAATCAAGGGAGAAGCAGAATTGTACTCACAATTGACTAGTAAAAATATTTTTCTCTTATTTTATGATTTCAATTTATTTTTCATATGTTGAAAATTAGTTGCAAACAAATTGGGCACGCCCAGTGGGACCAGTTATGCCCTTCATCTCTCTCTCCTGTAAATCGAAAACTCCAAGTTTCAAAGCCATTTGTTGCAATGGTCTCGTCTTCATGTTTCGGCAAGCCTACACCCCAACAAACCTTGAAGTAGGGGCATTTATAGACATCGAAATTTTAACGGATTAAAGCCAAATCATAAATTAAAGATACTAGAGGACTCTTGAAATATCAAGAGTCTATTAGGGTTTCTTGGAGGTTACTCTACCCTAAACCCTAACTCACATCTATATATAGAGATACATATTCCCTTGAAGAGGTGTCTCAAAATCCCATAAACTCTTGGGATATTCACAAAGAGATCGATATATGGTCGGATACTTTTTAACAATCAAATAGTTCAAGAAGTTGGAGATCAAATACATCCCCAGAAGGTCTGCATCATCCTACATTCGAGAAATACGCGGCTTCAACCCTCGAATTACGGAGATAATCAGGAGAGAAGATCCAAGGGAGAAGCAGAATTGTACTCACAATTGATTAGTAAAAATATTTTTCTCTTATTTTGTGATTGCAATTTATTTTTCATATGTTAGAAAATTAGTTGCAAACAATACAATCTTACTATATTTTAAAGTCCTCAATTTTAGGACTTTTTACCTATTTCAAATAAGGAAAGATGTAGTAATTATATTTTTAGTTGTTTTCAATGTCCTAAATATTAGGAAAAAATTATTAAATGATTATTTTGCTTATAACTCTATTTTTAAAGGGTAAAAATCGTGAACGACAATTTGCTAAGGGTCTTGGTGTTATATATATATATACTCTTATATTAAACTTGTGCTCAACTTATTTAGACTTGATAGATTCAATCTTTAAAGTTCTTATGGCTTAACTCAATGCACTATTATAATTATAAGTTCAAAATACTTGTTGCTATTTTAGTAACTTATCACATGTATACCGGCATTCTATATAAGAAATGATGAGTTCGGTTGAAACCATCAAACAATACTCCATTTGCCACCTGTTGCGGGGTTGATACTCGAGAAGGTGTCTGATTCAAATTACTTACATATAGGGGCAGATTTAGGGGCGCAATGGGTTTCACCCGAACCCTCTTCGCCAAAACAATACACTGTATATATAAGGCAAAATCTATTTTTTACCTCTATATATTAAGTTTTGAACCTCCTTAACACAATCCAAAAGTGTAGTTTAGTGGTCAAGGGGGTTCAAAATCTACGTAAGGTCATGAGTTCAATACATTACCTGTAATTACCCTTTGAATTGCGGCACTGAGAGTGAAAGCCTAATTTATCTCAATCAAACTTGATAATTCAATCTTTAACATTCTTAAGACTAGACTTATTCCGCTATTAAAATTATAGGTTCAGAATTTAATATTTATTATTATTTTGGTTACTTTTCACATGTATACAAGTACTTGAAAATAATAAGTTCAGTTGAAACCATCAAGCGAGTACTCCATCCGCTACAGTAGGTGGGGTTGATACCCGAGGAGTTAAATTCCAATTATTGACATACATTACCCTTTGAATAGCAGGCACTGAGAATGAAAGTGTAATTTATCTCAGTTGAAGTACTGAGCCTCCCGAAATCCAGAAACTCATATTGCCTGCTAGTATCAGGGGTTGTGCATTTTAATGGATTTTTAAAACAAACACAGTATTTGAATCAAAGTTATTGGGTTCGGCTGAACCCGTAACCGGCATTTCTAGCTCCGCCCCTGAGCACCGGGAAGCTATGCAATACAGATAATCCTGGTCCTCCAACAATGAACTCTTCACCCTCCTTCAACCAGCCTGCCCGGGCCAACCATCTAGGAAAGTTTGCATGGTATGGCCTTTTTTGAGGCCACTCTTTAAAATCTGTCCCTTTGTAAGCCCAATGAGCTAAATTTTGCCTTTAAATGCAGTTGGACCAATATTGCCCACTGGGCTAACGAGGACAGATTTTAAATAGAAGGCCCTTTGTGCAAGCCCCCAACAATCTACCACACATAGTGCTCTGAACTCTGAAGATGGTTCAACTGCATAATCTCTAAACATTGAATTATGCTGAAGTATCCATGTTCACGACAAATCATTAAATTGCCAACACCCAAATATAGTCATCAGATATTAAACTAGACAGACCCTACAGTCTAAAGGTTTAGACTGAATACTTGGAGTGTAAGTTCAGTGTTGGGGCTCATGAAGCAGAAGTGGACATGAAGCTGGATACACTAGTCATCCCTAGGAGAGATAGTTTCAAATATCTTGGGTCTGTGATACAAGATAATGGGGAGATCGACGAGAATGTCACACAACATATTGGAGTGGGATGGGTGAAATGAAGGCTCGTTTTGTGTGACAAGAATATACCACCTAGCCTTTAGGGCAAGTTCTATAAAGCGATAGTTATATCGGTCATGTTGTATGGAGCCGAGTGTTGGCCAGTCAAGAAATCTCATGTTCAAAAGTTAAAAGTAGCATAAATGAGGATGTTGAGATGGATGTATTGACATACCAGGAGAGATAAGATTAGGAACGAGTATATTAGGGACAAGGTGGACGTGGCTCCTATAGAAGATAAGTTGCGGGAATCGAGACTGAGATAGTTCGGGCATGTGAAGAGGCAAGGAACTATATCATGGTTTACGTGATTCAGCTGATCTATGATTGAAAAAATGCAACTAAAGGTAAGGTAACCCCAAGGAACACAAGGAACCTAAGAAATGAGCATAAGAAGAAGGCAAGTTCTTGAAGCGAAAGCTTCTGGTTCACTCAGTTGGTACTAAGTAACAGAAGCCAAAGCTTGACATTGAAGATTCAAAGTAACCCAGAAATATCACAAGCTACCTCGTCATGGGTCAATGCACGGAAAATTTATCCGAGTTCTTTTGCCAGAGACAAATCCATGCTTTCTCATCACTCACTCCATATGATCAAAAGATCTCAAGAGGAAAACAATTAACTCAACCTAAGAGATCCCAAGAGACCAATTATAAACTAATCTAACAAATCTTGTTTATTGTTTTACATAACTACTTCATCCTAGGAAGGAAGACATCTACACACACATCGATATTTTGCATAAAGCATGATGTGATAAGAGTCATGGATATATGTTAGATCCAATTTGATTAAGATTACTTCCAAAACCCTAAAGCCAAAGACACCATCTAAAGCTAGATCATGATTTACTAACAGAACACTCCATTAGAGGAAATATAATGTAAAAGACTGCTTAATGCCTCTTTTGTTTCATTTAGTAATTAGTACACAGAATCTGTATTTCACGCTATATTTTTCTTCCACACACTGACTGTTCTATATTATAGTATTTGTAAAAAGAAAAACTACTCGACACGCTAAAATTTCAAATGATCAAAGGCACTTCAAATGTTGTTCATAAGCATATCTCCACAACATTACAACTCCTGGTATTCAGGAAATATTTACAGCTTTCGTTGTGATCATCAATCTTTTTCACTTTTTACCCAAAATTGAGGGCTATAATTTAAGAATTAGAGGTTGTTTAAAATGAGTAATCAGTTTCACAAGTTCCTTTCTGTCCCATCTTCAACCATTCTACATATAGTAACATTACTCGGAAAATAATTCCTCATCACTTCATTACTAGATCTGACTTTCTTAAAAGAATTGGTGCTGAGTCTAAGAGTTAAAGCCTCCTCTAAAATACACTGAGTGTAAGGGTAACAGAGCAACTTTTCATCTTGAACTCATATTAAATTATGTCATCTACCTAAGAACCGCACAGATATCTTCTCTGACTCGAAGAAAACCATGTCATCTACATCCACATTATGGTTATTCTATTACATCAACCAAGACCAAACCTTCCCAAATTTCAGTTCAAGTCTTTGGACATGTTGAAGATAACTAACAGCATCAGTTATTACATTTTAACATGTCGAGCAACTTCAAAAAGGAAAGCTTTAAATAACAGCTGCATTTTGCTTAACTCGTAAGACAATGAAGTTTAAACACAGTTGAAGACAAGTAAAAATAATATGAAAAAAGCCCTCATGTATTACTATTCTGTCAAAATAAACATAAAGAGCCTCGAGTCATGCTCAAGTACATGCATGATCTGGTAATACAAGTAATAAAACTAATATGAGATCCTCAACAGCATGAAGTGAGAATGACAATGACCGGCTGAAAAATAAAATTAGAAAACAACAGATAATATAAAAGGTGTATAGCCAACAACAAAAACTAAATCATCCGAAAAAGGACGACATAATGTGATCTTCATGTTACCTCTATTGTCCAAAAACGCCGTCCTATCTAAGGATAACATGAAGTAAACTCAACCCTGAGATTCATTCTTCTTAGCACCATTCTCCCCTTCTTTTTCCTCCAACAATCTTCCGGCCTCCTCGTCTTGTGCAGCCTTTTTCTGCGCTTCGTTCGCCTTAAGAGCCTGCAATTTTGCGTGGTTGTAATACGCCACACCCAAGAAAGCCAACCCATATCCAACCAAATTCACAGGGGTGACAGTATCCTTAATCACAGACCAAGAAAAGGCAATCAACAACCAATCCTTAACCACACCAGCAACATTCATTGTCAAAGCAGATGTCTTCCCCACAAGCAAAAACACAGCAAGATTCAAAGCAAACGCGCAGAACGAATTCGTACCAAAGATCAACCAATCCAAATGGAAACTAGAAGTATCCTTCAACATTGGGTATTCCACAAAGATCCATGGAATGAACAAGAAAACCAAACAACACGGCGCAACATAATACAACGACGTAATCGGATTAAATGTAATACCCTTTGAAGTAAGCAAAATCTGAATCATAACCAATCTTGTAGCCTCAAAAGCCACAGCTCCCAACTGTAACATCACACCCCATGTATCAAACTTAGCTTCACCATAAGCAGCAATAGCAACACCAATAGAAATAGACACCATATTAGCCATAGTATCAGATTTAAAATTATCTTTTTTAAACATAACCCCAATTGAATAAACAGCCACTGGCATCAAAGCTTTAAGCATTTGAATAAAAGACACGGATAAATATATATATGCAGAATTTGATAACCAAAGTGAAAATGCATATAAAAGACCAATGGGTACCACAGATTTGCAATAAAGATCCCATGTCATAGTCACAGGTTCAACAACCTTAAACACTTTAACAAGAAGATAAGCCAAAGAAGAACAAAAACTCATGTGAATTATTGTTAGTGAAATGGGGTAAGGCCAATTGTACAACTTTCTATCCAGGATGTACTTGTTGTACACAATCACAGTGAAAGAGAGAAAGATCCAAATTGCAACATAGGTATATGAAAGCAAGATCTTTTTCACAACCCCTTCACTCAAAGCTCCTCCTTTCCCCATTTTTTGGCTCAAAAATCACAAAAAAATGATCAAAGATCAAAACTTTTCAAGAAATTCTTGAACAACAATGTCAAGAATTGATATCAATGAAAAGGGATTTTTGGCGTAAGAGAGAAAGAGAGAGAGGGGAAAAGGGGGTAAAATTTAGGAGGAGAAAGTGGAGGCGTTACATGACAAAAGGAGAAGTGAGGAGAGTTTATATGCATTCGTGTAAGATTGTTAGGGGATGTGAAGATGTGAAACTGCGAATCTGATGTTGCTTCTTTGACTTGGCAATTAATTCATCGTTGCTTTAATAGCTTTTTAGTAAGAAATATAACTTTGTATTTCGTTTTTGCTAATTCATTGTTGCTTTAATAGTTTTTTAGTAAGAAATATAACTTTGTATTTCGTTTTTGCTAATTCATTTAATGTTTTTTTTTGTTTTTTTTTATACTCTTAACAATAGTATTTTATTTTGAGCCTTAGAGCAACGGTAAAATTATCTCCGTATGACCTATAGGTTACTGATTACGATTTGAATTATGAAATCAGTAAATTTCATAGGTGGTCATTCAACTTTGTATCCATTACACAAAGGTCACTTTTCTTCTTTTTATTACATAAAAATCATTCAACTTTGTGTTCATTACCTAAAACTGTGATGACCCAAAGGGTCATCTTGTATTTTAGAATCCGAATCCAGGTTCCGAGGCCTTGAAAACCTCATTTTTCTTTCTCCTCGAATTGCGTGCACAGATCGGGCGCGTTTCCGGAAAGCTTTTATGTGAAATTTAATAAAAATATTGAATTTGGCCTTTAAAATTGATTAAAGTTGACTTCGGTCAATATTTTTTGTAAATGGACACGGACCCGTGACTTGACGGTCCCGTAGGATCCGTAGTAAAATATGGGACTTGGGAGTGTGCCCAGAATCGAATTCCGAGGTCCTAGCTCGAGAAAAAATTTTTTAAAGAAAATTGTTTACTGAAAAATATAAGGACTTTTGCAAATAAAATGGTGTGTGATCTTGATGGTATCGAGCCTGTATTCTGGTTCCTAGCCCGGTACAGGTTTAATATAATATTTAAGTCGTATCTGTGAACTTTGGTAAGAATCGGAATTTGGACGTGATTCGGACGTCCGGTTATGGAAATAGTAAATTTGAAGTGTTCTTGAGGAAAATCATGAGTTTGAGGTTAAATCCGTAGTTATTGATGTTATTTTTATGATTTGAACGCATGAGCAAGTCTGTATGGTGTTTTTAGACTTGCGTGCATGTTTGATTTGGAGCCCTGAGGGCTCGGGTGAACTTTGGATAGGCCACGGAGTGATTAGAACTTAAGAAAACTCAGTTGTGCACCAGGTGTTCTGCACAGGCCTCTGATCAGGCCTGAGAAATGCAAAGTCTGCCGGCCTGAGAAATGCGACAATATTGTCGCAAATGTGAAGAAGTCCTGGGAAGGCCCAACGCGCAAATGCGAAACTTTGGCCGGAATTGCGAAGGCCCCAGAAGTCGCAAATACGACATATGTGTCGCAAATGCAAAGGCAGTAGCAAATTCAAAGGGTTCGCAATTGTGAACCCCTAATCGCAATTGTGATAACTGCAGTCTGTTAAGTGAGATTTTAGACAAATTTTTTTGTAGTCTGTTAAGTGAGATTTTATACGGGATTTTCACTTCATTCTTCAAAATTTCAAAACCTAAACTCCAAAGGGCAATTTTCATGGAGCAAGTTCTTCCCCAAATCATAGGTAAATGAATTTTAACTTTTTCTCTTCAATCTATTTCATCTTTTTACATGATTTCATCTCAAAATTTAGGATTTTTCATGGAAAAATTGGGTGTTCTTGAGTAGAAATTAGGAATTTTGAAATTTGGGGATTTGGACCTCAAATTGAGGTCGGATTTCAAAACCAATTGCATATTTGGGTTCGTGGGTGAATAAATAGTCGGGTTTTGGTTCGAACTTCAAGTTTTGACTAAGCGGGTCTGGTGCCAATTTTTTTTTTAATTTTTAGGAAAAACATTGGGAAATTTATATTCATGCATTAGAATTGGTTTATTTAGCATTTATTGATGTTATTAAATAAATTATGACTAGATACAAGTGGATTGGAAGTGGAACCGAGAGGTAAAGCGGTAATTGAGGCTTGATTTTGTCCGTAGAATTGAGGTAAGTGTTTTGTCTAACCTTAGCTTGAGGGAATAGGTGTGGTGGTCTTAGTTGCTACGTATTAGTGTTGAGTACAACGTATAGGCGTGGTGACGAGTATCTATACGTTAGTGTCAAGCATGCAAGTGAGTCTTATACTGTGACTGTTGTGACTCTTATTATGTACTGTTTATGCTTAAATTGATGATCACCCATGTTGAACAAGACTTATGATATTCTCTTGGTAATTGACCATTGTTGAGTATTGACTCAAGTGAGACTTATTTCGTGGAGTTAACTGTTGAAAACGAGATTGGTTATAGTTGATTCCCTTGCTGGGATATTATTAATTCTATTGTTGATTCCCTTGCCGGGATGTTATTGTTGCTATTATTGCTTCCCTTGCCGGGACGTATTGTTTCTATTGTTGGGTGAGGAAGAGTGTAAAGCATGAAGGGTGATGTTGTGCATGATATTGTGAGTGAGTGTTAATGCACGAAGGGTGATGCCATGCCGATATTGTGAGTGTTAATACACGAGCCGATATTGTGAGTGTTAATGCACGAAGGGTGATGTCGTGCAATGATTATGAGAGTTAATGCACGAAGGGTTATGCCGTGCAGTTTCTGTTATTTCTTATGGTGAGAACGAGAGTAAAAGCACGAAGGGTAATGTCGTGCACGTGTTACTGTTTTATCATTCTTGTTGATACAAATATGATGTTCATTATGTTTTTTTATTGAATTACTGTCAGAATTTGATATTCCCCGCGGTATGTTCCCCTTCCCATCTTTATCTGTTATTTTCTGTTATTATTGTTTTGTTCGTATATGATTTAACTACACATGTTTATATGGTTATCTTGTCCTAGCGTCCTCACTACTTCGTCGAGGTTAAGCTCGACACTTACCAGTACATGGGGTCAGTTGTACTGATACTACACTCTGCACTTTTTGTGCAGATTATGGTGTCGGACCTTGTGAGTAGCTTGAGGTTGCTGCCTTCAGTCCAAGGAGACCAAGGTAGATCTGATGTCGTTCGAAGATCCTGAAGTCCCCTTCCCCGCTTTAGTTTCTTCTGTCTCTTCTATTTCGAGAACAATTGTACTTCTTTCAGACTTATATTTATAGTAAATACCAGTTGTTCGTGGATTGTAACTCCAGATCTTCGGGGTAGCTATGTATTAGAATTGTTGGATTGCTATATCACTTTCGTATTTCATAATTATTTTAATATAGTTATTATCTGTTCCTGTTAAATTAATAATAATAGTGGTAAAACTGTAACTGTCGACTTGCGTAACTTTCACGAGTAAGCGCCATCACGATTCCCGAAGGTGGGGAAATACGGGTCGTGACAAAAAGTCACTTTTCTTTATTTTGTTACACAAAAATTATTTTACTTTGCTCTATTTATCACAAAAGTTACATTGGCCAGATTTTATAATATTTTTAGTTGAAAAATCTATTATGTCCTTGACATTAATCCTCTCATTTATGTAATACTTTCTATATTATATATTATATAATATATTTTTACCTAGGTATTTTATTTATAATTAAAATAATTTTAAATTATTTTTATAATATATCCATACATTTAATTTTTTTCATGGCACTCAATTTATTTAATCGTATTCAAACATGAAGATATTTTATATAAAAATGATTAAAAATATTTTTTTAATATTTATTTAAAATAATAAAAACATGTTTGTTTAACACATGATAACTTTTTATAGTCATTTAAAGATATTTGTATTTAATATTAAGTTTTTTGAAGCTTTATCAGTTTATATTATTTATTTGAAAGTATTAATTTGATGTGTCATTTTGCTAAATGTGAGTATTTTATTTATTAAATTAATGGGTATGGCTTGGCTGATAAATCAATGAGTTATGATTTTTAATTTTTATTAAACATATTTCATTAAGTATGATTGCGAACGTGGACTTCAGATTTCTTCATGATAATGTTACCAAATTTAATAATGCTACTATATATATATATATATATATATATATATATATCTTAAAATTAATATTAAGAAAAAATTAAATGTACGAGCATATTACATAAATAAGAGAATTTATAATGTCAAAGGCATAATAGACTTTTCAGGTAAAGAATTTGTAAAATCTGGTCAAAGTGATTATTGTGATAATTAGAGCATAGTAAAATGATTTTTGTGTAACAAAAGAAAGAAAAATAACTTTTAGGGGTAATAAACACAATTTTTGAATGACTTTTACGTAATGAAAGAAAGAAAAGTGACTTTTGGGTACTGAATATAAAGTTGAATGACCACCCATGAAATTTACTTGCCTACATTACACCCCCTTGGAGTGCGGCCCTTCTCTGGACACTGCATAAATACGGAATGCTTCGTGTACCGGACTGTCCTTTAATCTAGATTCATATTCATGTCGCAAGTCCTATTTTCAAAGCTCGAGCTCGAAATCTGCTCAAGGTATTTACAATGTATAAAGTTAAGTTAAATTGTTGTTGTTTAATGTTAAGTTGATATTTCATCTGATTCTTTTAATTTGTTTTAGTCAAATCAATTTGGTCCAAAATAACAAAAAATCAAAAAGCCATTAATAATCTTTTATCTAAATCTGCCATTGCTCCAATAATATTCTACTACTATGTAAGTTTTTAGAAAGTCTTATCAATCTTCAATAAAAGTTTGAGAAGAGATAAAAAGTAATTTAATAAAATAAACACTACGACTAATGCAATTTAATTTTTTTTATATGTGTGTTTAGACAGAGGAATTTAAAGAATACATATTAATTAATTATGCTTATATAATAAAATCTTTGGTAGGAAAAACATGTTATACTTTTATCAATTTAGGGTAAATAGCAAATGTAGATACATTTTCTATTTTCTAATAGCAACGAAAGTGTCGCCGTATTTATAACTTTAGATATTAGACTTATAGCCTGTTTAGTCAAGCTTTTTTCTTGGCCAAAAGTATTTTTTTGTGAAAAGTATTTTTTTCTTCAAAGTTAAGGTGTTTGGCCAAGCTTTTTGAAGGAAAAAAAGTGCTTTTGAGTAGAAGCAGAAGGAGTTTTTGAGAAGCAGAAAAAAAAGTAGCTTATCTTCAGAAGCATTTTTGAGAAAAATACACTTAGAAGCACCTTTTAACAGCTTGGCCAAACGCTAACTGCTGCTCAAAAGTGCTTTTCAAATTGATTAGTCAAACACAAACTGCTTCTCACCAAAAGTATTTTTTTTAAAAACACTTTTAAAAAAAGCACTTGTCAAAATAAGCAGATTTTTCCAACTTGGCCAAACAGGCTATTAATCACGTACATAGTTTAAGAATTTGTAAAAAAAAAATACTTTATTTTTATTGTACTAAGTTTGAACGCATTACTATAGATAATTTGTGAATGCAATAATAATAGGAATTTTTACCTCATATAGCAAAGGTTAACACCTTATTTAAAATAAATATCATTTAAAAAATTATATTTTATAGATAGCTTTTAATGTTTATAGCAAAATATCTAATTTTGGTTACCTCCTAACCCTAAGCCACTAAATACGCTATTCAGTTACACTATTTTCTTTCTTTCTCTACTTTGATACATGTCATTCTCTTCCCTCATTCCCTGAAAACACGATGCTCTATCTCAAAATTCCTCTCACCCACATCACCTACGTTCTCTCCGATCCCAATTTCTCCAATTCCATCGGACGTTGCTTTGGCTCTTCTTCGTCATTGTAATTGGAACATGACTAAAGCTAACGAAGAATGGTTCGCTAATAAACTCGAGGTTAGTAAAGCTATAGGTATGTTAATATTGGAGAAAGAAGAGTCCTTATTCTGCCACCATTGCTCGACGACGTCATCTTCTCGAGGTTCATCTTCTGGAGAAAGAAGAGTCCTAATATTGGATAAACTCGAGGTTCTCAACTTCCGTCATCTTCAATACAAGATTCAAGCTTTAATAGAGTCCTTATTCTGCCACCACTGCTCGACGGTGAATTCGCCGGAAATTAGAGTTTGTTCTTGAACAAAGACGACGGAGTTTGGGGCTGAGCAACTTGAATTTTCTGTTAATATATTCCAATGTATCTCGTTGTATTTCCATGTATTCATTGTCTTTTTTGTCATTGTATTTCAATGTATCTCGTTGTATTCCATGTATTTCATTGTATTCACTATCTCGTTGTATTCCATGAATGTATTCATATATTTTTTAAATTAATATAATTTATGTATTCAGATGTATTATATAATTTCTCTGAAGATTGCTATGTTTTTGGAGTATTTTTTGGTTTATATTTAATTGATTCACTTTTCATTTAAAAACAGTGTAAAATCCCCTGTTTCACGCCGTGAATACAGTCGAATACAATAATCTGTCCAACTGTAATCTCATGTTTCACGCCATGAATATAGTCGAATACACTCGAATACAACAATTGATTAGCTGGACCTCTCTGATTCACGCATATTTTTGCTATTGTATTCATGAATATAGTAGCTTAAATACATCTAATACATCTTATAACAACAGAAAACATATCTACAATCCGTAATATAGCAAATGGTATTTATAGATAGCTAATTACCACTAAAAGATAGTGTTTTATGAAAATTTCTCATCAAAATATGGACCACTTGTTGGGATATATACTATTAACCATGAGTTTGGTTTAGATATAGTATTTATTATGAAATAATTGTTTATTCAGTTTTAATAAAGTTTTAAATAGATCATATAATAGTCTGTGTCCTTTGCTTATATAGTAGATGATTTAGTGTATAGAGTTTAGCTTATACACGGAAGATTAAATCATCGGTTCTTATAAGTATAAAGTTTGAGTTCACAATCTAATGATGGAACTGGACAAACCATCAGGAATGATTGTAGCACAAGATTAAATATAATTAATCTTGATTATGGGAACGGTTTAATTTCAACTTCTTGTGCTAGTACATTTTGTATGTATTGAATGGACCAGGTAGAGATAAGTATTTTATACTGACTTAATAAAATAAACTCTCTAGCCATTAAATGTACTTATACTCTTAATCTTGATATAATTATTATTAGCTGTGTATATTATTATTGTTTTGATTTATTAAAAGGCGAGATTCTTTCGTGGGTCAATATGCCTGGTAAATTGGATAATAATAATATACATTGGCGAAGTAATAGTTAGTTGATGGAATCCATGTCTCGGTTTAGAGATTGATGATATACCTTTATGAAAGCTTATAAGTTTTCATGTGTAAACCCGGCCGGTGGATTTTGTATCCGACACATGAAATAAGTTAAGCGAAAGTCTAAAGGAAATAATCAATAAATTAAATCGTCAGTAATTTAATTTAATTGATTCGTATCTGAATCTTAACATGGGGAGTTAAATAAGATTTAATGGATGAATTTCGAAATTGAATAAGGAGTGTAATTACGAATTTTTAGTGGAATAATTCGTAATTAATTATGGTGGATATTAATTTCGAAAATTACAAATTAATTCCATAATTGGAAGCCTTGTTAATTAAATTCTGTGGTCCCTACTGTGCCTAAATAATAGGAAATAAAGGAATCCTTTTTCTGGTGGAAAAGAAAACCTAACAGGTTTTGGAAAAGGGTCTTAACCCTTAAAACTTGTGCTATAAATACATAAGGTTTTCCACCTAGAGGGATGAGTACATGGTGGCTGAAATTTTCAGCCAAGTTTTCCTAGAAATTTCGCCCACACGAAATTGCTATTTTCGGGTATTATTTGGGTAAACTTGGTGGGTTCATCGAAAACGATCTAGTGAAAAAAAAACTCCTTGCTATGCAGTGAATCATGTTGTTTTTTTGGCATTTTGAGGTCGTTTAGATGGGTTTTCAAGCAGTTTATTAAATTGAATTTGTTATAAATATGAAAAATTATTCTTTATATATCGGCTATATTTGTGTTAAATCTGAAACATGATGATTTAACTTGATATGATATATAGCAAGAATGCAAATCACATGGATTTAATCCTGACTACGCCAAAAAAAAAATTATTCGAATTTGGTCTAGTTTTTGGCGATCATGAATTTCACGATCTCCGAATGACCTGAAATTCGGTAGGATCATTGGAAACGATCATTTAAGAAGAACTCACTGCTATGCAGTGAATCACATCGTATTTTGATGATTTGGGATCGTTTAGGTGAGTTTTTTGGAGGTTTGACGGATTAAAATGTGATTTACATACGAAAAGTCATTCTTTCTATCATTTTATATGTCTAATCTGGAACATGATAACACATGTTGATTTGACATGAATTGGTATATGATAAAAAAAAATGTAGGTCATATTTTAAATTCTTAAAAAAATGCTTAAAATGATAATTTTCCAAATTTGGTCGCAATTTTTGATTGATATGAAATTTGGTAGATTTATCAGAAATAGTCCAGTCAACAATAATCACCACTATACAGTGTGAAATATTAATTTTAGTATTTTAAGACTGTTTAAATGGGTATTGAGCTTTTTTTTTAATATGGAACTTAATCCTCAGAGAAAAGTTCGTGGTTGTGATAAAGTGGTGATGGGAATAAACCCCTATTGTCTTCATTTTTTTTATTTATAGTGAGATAATAAATTTATGCGTTGACATTAGGTCTTCCTCCATATCGGATAAATTTATTATGAACTCACTGGCTATAGTTACTAGTTATTGATAACCAGTATTAACTCTCCATCTGAGCTTAAAGGGTTGAATCAATTTTGTAACTACAATACAATCATGATTAAGTGGTGATAGAAATATATTTCTATGGTCTTCCACTATTAATTTCAAGTGAGTAATAAATTTATGTGTTGACTTTAGGTCTTCCTCCATATCGGATAAATTTATTGTAAGCTCACTAGGTGAAATACTAGTAATTGACATCGTGTACTTACTCTCCATCTGAGTATACATGTTGGATCAATGAAACTAGAGCTATTAAAAATGATGTTCACTTGACTTAAATTAACAGTATACTCTCCATCTGAGTTGGGTCTGTTTTAATTATTGGAGTGAATAATCTGGCATTGCATATGTATGTTGCATGAGTAGTTCTTTCCCATCGAAATTGCTATTCAAGATGCATGACATATATGTGTAGTGTGTTTTAAAATTTTTGTATTAAAAAGTTATATACAATTGACTGAAAATAATAGTATGCTCTCCATCTGAGTTGGTTCTATTTATTTTTGGATTGTATAATTCTTGCATTATATAATATACTTTGCATGAATAATTCTTTTCCCATCGAAATTTATTATTCCAGATGCATGTATGTATATAAATATTGAATGCAGTCTGAATTTTACTATTCAGTGTTTTGACTTATTATGATCTATTTAATATTTTTATCTCAACTCCACAATGATTTTATGCAATTTGTCGTATTACTTGTTAAAATTTTCTTTTAGTGATAAGGCATTAATTTTAAGGATGCAATATATGTACTTTTGTTAGAAGGAATTTAATTCCGGTTTCTGGGCAAAATAAGAGATGGATATTTGTTTTATTTTTCGAATAACTCTTGAGTTATTGAGCTTAATAAACACTTTATCTCTTGTGGTACATGAATGCATGACCTTGTTATTATATATTGATGTCTCTCCTGAACAGAACAATATTAGTCTACCTCATAAGAGAATATGTTCTTCAAAATTGAGTAAAACTTATCTGTGCACTTTTATCTAAGTCATATTAATCTGGATAGGATTTCAAGTTGGTCAAGTATGGACCTTAAGGTTCATTGAAAGTAGAGGCACTACCAACTTGTGGATCCTGTTTGGAAGGAAATTTGACTAAAAGATGTTTCCCTTTAAAAGGAAATAAAACTAGTGATAAGCTAGAATGAATCCTTTCTGATTTGTATGGTTAAATGAACATACTCGTAAGAGATAGATTTTGAGTATTTTATGACGTTCATAAATGATTACTCAAAATATTAATATATTTATTTGATGCACTGTAAGTCTTAATGAATTAAGTAATTCAAGGTTTTTAAGACTTGAAATAGAGAAGCACCAAAGAAATATATTAAGTTACTACAATTTGATTGTAGTGGCGAGCATCTCTCTAAAGAGTTTTTTAGTTACATATCAGAATAGGGATTACATCTCAATTGACTACACCGTAAACTCCATAATAGAGTCGTGTAGTAGAAAGAAGAAATAAGTCTCTTTTTGGATATGGATAGACTAATGACGTGTTATTCAGATTTGCCTTATTTATTTTTGGAATATTTCCTGGAAACTTCAAATTACATTCTGAATTTAGTTCCTTCTAAGCTAGTACCTGGGACATCTATAGAACTGTGGACTGAATGTAAGCTTGGTCTGTGGCATGTTCAGATATAGGATTATCCCGCATATGTGCTGAAAGGGAAAGCAGATATGTAAGTTGGAACTAAGGATGGATAGGTGCATGTTTATCGAATATCCAAGAAAACGAATGAAGCTTTATTTTATTGTCCTAAAGAAAATAAGGCAATTGTTAAAACAAATGCATTTTTCTAGATAAGGACTGTTTAATAAAACATGTTCCTAGAAGTAAACTATTTTTACAGGAACTGGGCAAAGAAATAACTAGATGTTCAAGAACATCAAAACCCACACGTCAGAATTGACGTTCCATTGCATTTAAGTAGTGGGAGAACGTTAATAGACATAATATGCCTTTATCGAGTGGGAGTGATGTTTGAACATTGAACACTATAGTAAGAAGTCACTAATATTTCAATGTCGTGAGGTAACGAAGGTAATATTAGTGGTACTTCGTCTTAGTGGGAGAAAGCTAAAGAAAATTATAGTTCGGTGTTCATTCTTGGGATAGTTTCGGTAACAGGATCTCTGAAGAGTTTAATACCAAACTAGATAATTACGACAAAGTACTTACTGGACAAATATTGCATCAGATATAACTTGGCAAGATTCTTTAACAAAACCTTATTTGGTGAAGGCTTTTAATAGTCATGTAAAAGAATGCCTGAGAAAGTTGTAGATGCATGGTTATGAGTCTAAGTGGGAGATTGTTGGGGTATATACTATTAACCATGCATTTGGATATAGTATATTCTAATAATTATCATGGTTAAAAGTCTAAGTGGGAGATTGTTGGGATATATACTATTAACCATGAGTTTGGTTTAGATATAGTATTTATTATGAAATAATTGTTTATTCAGTTTTAATAAAGTTTTAAATAGATCATATAATAGTCTGTGTCCTTTGCTTATATAGTAGATGATTTAGTGTATAGAGTTTAGCTTATACACGGAAGATTAAATCATCGGTTCTTATAAGTATAAAGTTTGAGTTCACAATCTAATGATGGAACTGGACAAACCATCAGGAATGATTGTAGCACAAGATTAAATATAATTAATCTTGATTATGGGAATGGTTTAATTCCAACTTCTTGTGCTAGTACATTTTGTATGTATTGAATGGACCAGGTAGAGATAAGTATTTTATACTGACTTAATAAAATAAACTCTCTAGCCATTAAATGTACTTATACTCTTAATCTTGATATAATTATTATTAGCTGTGTATATTATTATTGTTTTGATTTATTAAAAGGCGAGATTCTTTCGTGGGTCAATATGCCTGGTAAATTGGATAATAATAATATACATTGGCGAAGTAATAGTTAGTTGATGGAATCCATGTCTCGGTTTAGAGATTGATGATATACCTTTATGAAAGCTTATAAGTTTTCATGTGTAAACCCGGCCGGTGGATTTTGTATCCGACACATGAAATAAGTTAAGCGAAAGTCTAAAGGAAATAATCAATAAATTAAATCGTCAGTAATTTAATTTAATTGATTCGTATCTGAATCTTAACATGGGGAGTTAAATAAGATTTAATGGATGAATTTCGAAATTGAATAAGGAGTGTAATTACGAATTTTTAGTGGAATAATTCGTAATTAATTATGGTGGATATTAATTTCGAAAATTACAAATTAATTCCATAATTGGAAGCCTTGTTAATTAAATTCTGTGGTCCCTACTGTGCCTAAATAATAGGAAATAAAGGAATCCTTTTTCTGGTGGAAAAGAAAACCTAACAGGTTTTGGAAAAGGGTCTTAACCCTTAAAACTTGTGCTATAAATACATAACGTTCGAGGATCACGATTGTGCGGGTGATGGAGATTCCATTGAGAAGTTATGGAATTGAAGGCTCACGTGGTAGAAGAGATATGTTCACGCTTCAAGAGGTAACCCGTGAAATCCCGTTTATGCTAGTTGTCTAAATTACATGTGATTTTGATACTGGGATTGCTTCCGCAGCATATAATAATCCATCACCACTAAATTAAACACTTAAATTCTATTTTTTTGTATCAAATCTTAGTTGTTTCTAGGAGTACTTTGTAACGATTAAAAATTCCAAGTTTGGCACGGCAACTAGCAATGTTGTCTAATTTCTATTTATCTTATAAATGTATATTTATGAGTATAACTTTCGAATGTGAATAAGAAATGAATGATTTTTCAAAAAGTCTAAGTTTTTTCTTTTTTCCTTTTTGATTTCTCAGGTATTATTAAATATTCGCGTTTGAGCTCAACTAATTCGGATTTGGACTATTTGGGAAAGCATTCCCTATCAGAATTTTATTTATTTGCAAAGTTCATACGCTAGTCCTCTAGCTTACAGTAAAGGGATTATGCCCGTCTGAATACACTACAATCCTTGGTAATAAAAAAATTGAGTTATTTGTAATACATGTAATTAAGTAGAAAGTGAGAAAATACCTTCAGTTGCCAATCTAGAGAAAATAATTATTCCTTTTTTTTTCTGTCAAAGGTTTATTCATTTTCTACTATGTAAATTTTGAGTTTAATACACACAATACATAATTGCTTTTGCATTAACAAGGATAAAAGAGAAAATGCAAACAGAAAAAGTCATAGCAAAAAATTATGTTAAAAGCGTCTGAAGTTTCATTTATTAATTCTATTATTAGTTTGCAAAAGAAAGAAAAGTGACAAAATATATTTAATGTGTGGCCATTGTAAAAGAGATTACAATTTAAGCAACGTTGATACTTGAAATCCAAGATGGTATAGTAACTATGGTATAAAATTAATTGTTTAAAAGCAATTGGCATTTGTTTATATTTTCATAAAACTGTTTCCAATACAAGATGATGTAATTTAATTTAGTTATGTAGTCCCAATGCAAATTGAATTTATTTCCAAAAAAGAAGAAAAGAAAAAGTTTAAAAGACTAATATTTGCAGTAAAACAATTATGGTAGCACTGATTTTGGGCAGTAAAAAAAAGGAATTTAGGATTTTTAGTTGTTGCTATAAATTTTGCTGTAGATAAAATTTATCTGCATCGAATATTAATATCATTATACTAGTTTATTAAATTAAGATGATAATATGTAGTTAGTTAACTATAGTGATAACAATATTTGTAAAAACATGTGTCATACATTAATTGGTTTCGAAATTCTTTTTACTGTTTATAAAAAGAGATGTACTACAATTTTAATAGGGCAAAATAGTGTTTCTCCCTTTGCAATTCTCCTGTTAAAAAAACGAATTGACAATGCTCTTAACAACCATTCAACCTATCAAAAACTTAAAACTACAGCAATAAAAGTCAGGAAAAAAAAAATCAAAAATCAATGTGATTAGAAAGACGTACAAAAGAGATTTTTGAAAAGCTTTTGTTGAAAAGCAAAATTGTGTGCAAAAGAAATATCGTGAAATGATTTTAAATTACGGTTAATTTGTAACTTTTTTAAAATTAACATATGCACAAATTTATCGTAAAGGCAAAAGTGAGATTAGGGATGGGCATCGGTCGGTTCGGTTATGAATATTATCGGTTATCGGTTTACAAATTTGATAAACCGATAAGATATCGGTTATTGGTTAATCAATTATCAATCAATATCGGTTAGGTTATTCGTTTACCCGATAAGATAACTCAATCTAGAGTTAAGCAAAAAAGAGAAGACAATTCACTGGAGTTAAGCAAAAAAGAGAAGAATTCGCATAGAGTATACTACCCATTTCTGCGTTCTGTCCAGTGGCCACAACTAGAATAGTACTAATTCTTCAACAACAACTGTCCAAATACATTAATAATAATACAAAATAGTAGCAATTTCACGTTAAAATTGACAAGTCCAAACATATAGTACTAACAATCCACGATAACTGGATGTTGTTTGTCAAATGCCTAACTTGAAAAAAGAAACCATAGAGCAAAATCTTGATCTATGCATGGGAAATACTAACACAGAAATGAAAAACACCTAGAAGGCAAGAAAATGTTGTCTTGTTGTCAAAGCTCAGCGTACTATATAGAAGAATAATGTTCAAAAATATACCCGGAACTGACGAAGATTGTCGATTGAGATTGATAAGTGCGAAGAGGGTAGTTGTTATAGGTTGCACAACGTGAGCTCACAAAATTAAGAAACAAAAATAAAGAATCATTAACATTCAAAAATACCAATATGAAGATGAATTTTGTTATAGAAATTAATAGCCTAATGTATAAGACTAAAGACTTACGCTAGGAGTAACTAGTAAAGTCTGTGAAGAATGAAGAAGAAGAAGCTGAAGAGTGCGGCTAAGAAGAATATGATAGAATGAAATGAAACCCTAGCATATGTATATACTTAAGGGTAAAGTCATAATTTTATTAATTCTTATTGGGTTATCGGTTAACCCATTAACAAAATTGGCAACCCGAGGCCCGAACCGATAACCCAATAATGAAAAATTTCTAAATTGTTACTGAACCGCTAACCCAATAAGTCGATACCGATAACCCAATAAATAATTAACGGTTCGAATTATCAGTTTTATCCGATATATGTCCAGCCCTAAGTGAGATTATATTTTCCTTCCCCCTCCCCCTCCCCTCCTTTTTTTGTTGATAAATGAGCATGCAAATACAGAAGATGAATTTTTTATAAAAATAAGAGAGATTGATTTTTAGTAAAATTTGAATCCTAATCCTGAATATGATTAATGCGTGATATATACCACCAAGAGGCGTGGTGGGATAATTGAGATTCTCGCACTCTCAATTAGTGTTTTCATGACAGAGCTCTAAAATTATAAAAAAAAATTGATAGAAAGTGCTTTATCCCCTTAATGAATTTAGTCAGCTTGAGTTTCGATTAAACGGCCAGTGATATTTTGAATATTATATTAATAAACATAAAAAGGTACATAGAGTGTAAGAGTGGTATATAAAGTCCAGTAGAATATGATTTTAATGTTAGGTGAGCTAAAAATTACTGGCGCTTTTAATCCAGTGATATCGGTGAAAGTCTTTTTAACTAACATATATGAGTTAATTTGAATCCCTTTCCTTCTCATTCCTAAATTAATAACGAGAAAAAAAAACATTAGGTTTAGGACCGTTAGGTGAGATAGAAGTAACATTTGGCTAATTGTTATTGCACTTTGAGTAACCTAAAATAGATGTGAAACTAATTAAGCGACTTTAACGCGAATTTCACATGCCTAAAGGACTTGACTTGAAGTAAAGCTAATAAATGTAAAGAGAATTGACTATTAATTCTTTGTTTTTAATTTTCTGTCCGGTGTTTGATACCCGCATTAGGGCACGACTAAATTCGGACTCGCGCCAGAAAGTCCCACAATGGGAGTAAAATGCTCATTAACAAAGGTGACTTCATATCCGAGGCTTAAATTAGAAATCTTTGATTAAGAATAAAGGAGTACTTATCACTACACCACAATTGTCGGTAAGAATTAACTATTCTTTCTATTATATGTTAGTGCAGAATTTGTGGAGCACCCTTGCTAACCTTTGCTCCTTGTTTTAATATTATTCTTTCTCTTCTTATTTTTTAATTACATTTTAAGTGTGACGGATCATAAATAGTATTTCCTCTTGTCCAATATAAGTGTCATTTTACCAAATCAATTTGATCGGAATAAGTGTAGCTTTAGAAAATCAAAAAAGTAATTTTTTTTCAAATCCATCCGTATTCCATATATAAATGATTTATATCCGCCACTATTCAAAAAAATGTTAGCAGAAGTAACTTATCTACAATATAAGAGAAGATTCAATTGGAACAATCATTTATCTCAGTTTAAGGTTTCTCGTACTTTTTTCTTCTTTTTTTTTGAAAAAGAATTTTAAAATGAGAGGGTATGGGAAGAAATGACAAGAAGATATTGAACAAAAATTTGAAATATCTGATGGAGGGAAGGATAATTTAAGTGGTTAAAGTCATTTCAGTCAAATAGTAACTTTTATGGTTAACATTATTAAATGATATTTTTGATAAAATTTTTGAAATCTTAAACGACACTTATTTTAAATCGGAAGGAATAAGAAAAATTAAAAGAGAAGAAAAGATGATCAAACCTCTTTTTGTGGAATTTTAAATTTACAGCTATAGTGATATATAGTTTGAAATTACCGTTACTAACTGTCCAACTTTTTTCTTTCTTTTTTTAAACATCGCAAAAGGCGCATTTCATAACCTGAAAAATAACAAACTAATATGTAATGGTGAATTATTAAAATATTTTTTATTAAATATAATTTTATAATACATACATCAATAAATTGCATATTATCGTCCTACTATGGTTAGGAACGATAAGTAAGACCTCGTCTTCCTTGCTTATACTTTTTCTTTTGAGACGAGTAGGGTTTTATGCCTAACTTTTTACTACCACGGGAGGTGAAAGCTCGAGCAAATAAATTTAAAAAATAAAGAAATAATTGCGTATTCATTGGGTCAACTTTCATTTTCTTCCTTCTCGTCCTTATTTTCTAATTAAGCAGTCAACCAAAAAGAAGAAATTTGTGGCCACAGCTTTGAACATAGAAAAGAGTATCAGCCTAACATGACATTTTATTATTGGCGAAATAAATACGTCAAAATCAGTACGAAGTTTTATTAAGTCAGCAACAATCAAAGAAATTAATGTACTTAGCTACGTTTATGACCTTTAATTGGTAGTATCATCTTAATTATGCATTGAATAACGTGTGTCACAAAACAAAAGAAGGGGGGACTGAATATGTCAAAACCATAAATGAAGGCTCCGAAACAAGTACTTACGTATATATTAAGCGTTTGATAGAAAATTGAACCTAAATGGACGTTCACTTGATCATTTAAACTTAAAATACTACAACAACAACAACAATAACATACCCAATATTATCCACCGTAGGGTCTGAGAAGTATAGCATGTACGCAAACTTTATCCCTAGCTTGTGAGGATAGTGCTAAACTTTATGGAGAGAGTGCAATGAGAAACCCTAGCTGAAAGGGAAGAGAGAAGAAGCAAAATGAATGAAACAGTAACCACTTTCATTCTGCTCTTAAGAGTTGTACTGTAGAGCATATATACACGTGAGTTAACTAACTAACTAACTACTACTCTCATATATGATTAACTTCTAACTACTTAACTAATCTAGCTAAGTATAAATAGACTAAACTACCCTTCATGCTTATGTCACTCCTCTTTCCTCAACACTCCCCCTCAAGCTAGATGATACAAAAACATCAAGAACACCTAGCTTGGACATCAAGTACTTATGTTGCACTCTAGTCAAGCCTTTTGTTAGAACATCTGCAAGTTGTTTCTTTGTGGAAACATACTCTGTCTTCACCAGTCCATTTTATATTTTCTCTCTTATAAAATAACAATCAATCTCAATATGTTTGGTACGTTCATAGAATACTGGATTTGCAGCTATCTGAATTGTTGTTTTGATGTCAGTGTGAATGGTTACAAGAAGAGCAACAAGTATCTAAACTATTTCTGCCACAGTTGATGCAATACTTCTGTATTCTGATTCTGCAGAACTCCTAGAAATAGTGCTCTGCTTCTTAGACTTCTAGGATAGTAGTGAGTCACCATACATAATGAAGAATTCAGTTACAGATTTTCTAGTGAGGGGACAGGCTGCGCAGTTAGCATCACAATAGGCTGTGACTATATTCTTCTTCTTAGTGGATAACAGTATGCCTTGTCCAGGCTGATTCTTCACATATCCGACTACTCTTTATGCAGCCTCCATATGAGATCTTTTGGGTTTCTGCATGAACTGACTTAGTGCCTGTACACTGAAGGCTATGTCTGGTCTTGTGACAGTCAGATAAAGAAGCTTGCCTAGTAGTCTTTGATACTTGCTAGGATCAGGTAGCAGTTCATCAGTTGTTGTGTTGTGCATACTTGTATGTTCATCATAGTCCTTAGTTGTTAGTTTAGTGTTGGCTTCAATATGAGTAATAGCTGGTTTTGCAGCCCCCAGTCCAAGCTCAAAGATTAGCTCCAGACTATACTTTTTTTGGTGCAATAGAATGCCTTGTTGTGACCTAGCAAACTCAATGCCAGGAAAGTATTTCAGCTCACCTAAGTCTTTCATTTGAAAAGCTTGCTGAAGATTGGTCTTGACTTCTTCTAACAGCATCAGATCAGGTCTAGCAAGAAGCATGTCATCTACATACACCAGGATAACTATAGTTTGTTTACATGTTCCTTTTATGAACAATGAATGGTCATGCTGGCTCTGCATGAACCAAACTTTAGTAGTGCTTCTGAAAGTTTGGCATTCCACTGTCTTGGTTCCTGTTTAAGTCCATACAAGGATTTTAGAAGTCTGCATGCTGGTCTATTCTCCCCCTGACTCTGAAATCCTTGTGGTAGAGTCATATAAATATCATCATGTAGATCTCCCTGCAAAAAAGCATTGTACACATTCATTTGATGGATATGTCAGTGTCCAGAAGCAGCCACAGCTAAAATTGTCCTAACAGTAACCATTTTGACTACAGGACTGAAAGTTTCTTAGTAGTCAATGTCCTCTTATTGGCTATAACCCTTGTCCACAAGCCTAGCTTTGAACCTTTCCACCTCCCCTATGGCTTTGTACTTCACTTTATATATCCATTTATAGCCAATTGGTACTTTATCAGCAGGCAAAGGTACCACATCCAAAGTATGATTGGATTCCAATGCAGTGATCTCAGCTTGCATTTCCTCAACCCACCTAGGATCCTTGACAACCTTTTCAAATATAGTAGGTTCAACTATTGAAGAAAAGGTAGCTAGGTAGCACTGATACTTAGGAGACACACCATCATAGGAGATGTAGTTAGAAATAGAGTAAGGAACGGATTTGTGACTAGGACATGTCACAAAATCTTTCAACCATATAGGAGCTTGCTTGGACCTCAGGGATCTTCTCAGGCCAGTGGTGTGTTGATCAACAGGAGGCAGCAAAGATGACACTCCTTCAGTGGTATTATCCAGATGGTCTGATGTCTCCTAGCTTGAGTCATCACCTGCAGGACTCAGATTGGGAGAAGATGCCTTTTCTGAACTGTGAAGCTCGTGTGAAGTAGATATGTAGTCTACACCATAAGTAGAGGAATCAGAAGACATAAACACAGGTGGAGAAGAATGAGACTCCTTAAAGGGAAAGACATCTTCTCTAAAAGAAACATCCATGTTGATGAAAAACAATTAGTAGCAAGGTCCAGTAACACATAACCCTTTTGAGTGTCAGAGAAACCCATAAGGACAGTAGATTTGGCCTTGGGAAGTAGCTTATCTGTCTCTTGGACCTGTTTGGCATAGCATAAGCAACCAAGGACTCTTAGATGCTCCAAGGTAGGTTCTTGTCCATATAACAACTCAAAGGGAGATAAGCCATTGAGAACAGAACTTGGCATTCTGTTGATAATATAGACAACTGCAATAACACTGTGACCCCAATAATAGGGATATGTGCTTGAAATCTTAACGCTCTAGTTACCTCTAGAATATGTCTATGTTTCTTCTCAGCAACTCCATTTTGCTGAGGGGTATATGCACAGGTCTTTTGATGGATAATACCATATTTTTGAAATAGATCAAGACAAACAGAATTGACAAACTCAGATCCATTATCAGACATGACTGCCTTTAAAACTTTGTTGAATTGAGTTTGAATAAAGACAACAAACTGAGTAAGTACCGCACAAACATCAGACTTTAGTTTCAAGAGAAACCACCAGGTCATTCTGGTGAAATCATCAACCATTGTTAGAAAGTATCTATGACCATCAATTGTTGCATGTTTGTAAGGACCCCAGGCATCAACATGAATAAGGTCAAAAGTAGCAGTGTTTTTGATACAGCTATTAGGAAAGGGCAGTCTGGTTTGCTTAGCATATGGACATACAGTGCATTTATTGATAATATCAGTAATATTTGCTAATTTGGCAGGGAACAACTTATTAAGAACTATACTAGACACATGTCATAATCTTTTGTGCCACAAGCTAACATCAATAGTAGAGTTTCTCTTGTGTGACTTTATTCCACCTGCAGCCAGTGAAATAGCAGTGAGTCTCTTGGAGCCATGCCTCTGCAGAAAGTACATGCCATCTCTCTCCCTACCAATCTCCCTTACCCTGCCACTGAAGAGATTCTGAAAAACACAGAAATCAGGATAAAGGAAGCAAAACATCTTAAGTCTCTTGTTACTTTTGTAACTGACAACAAGTTGAATTTGAACTGAGGCACATAGAAAACTTCTTTAATGACACTATTGTCTGAAATGTGACTATCTCCAATATGTGTGACTTAAGTAACATCTCCATTAGGTAGTAGCACTTTTCTGGGATCACTAGGAGCGGTTAGGGAGGTTTTGGTTAACATATTAATATCTGAAACCATGTGGTTTGTGGCTCCAGTGTCGATGATCCATTCCTGTGAGCTAGGTGATAATGCCAAAAGAGTAATGGTAGTGCCTGCAGCATTTGCCTGAGAAGTAGAGGATGAAGTGCCATTGTGGCTGCTATTCAAGATCTGCATAATTTGCTCATACTATTCTTTGGTGAATGGGAAAGCACCTCTTTGAGTTGTTGGCTGGGTGTTTGTAACACTTTGGGCCTGTGAAGTAGCATAATCAGACTGAATTTAAGCACTAGAACTTCCTTGTACCTGATAGTTTTCAGCACCCTGACTTATAGCCTGATGGTGACGATAGTTTGTAGGCAGAGACTGCAATGGAACACACTGAGAGGCATTTTCAGCATATAGAGGCATAGAGTAACCAGGTTCTACCATGACATTGTATGCACTAGCTCCCCCTTTCTTCTTAGGCTTATAATCAGATGGATAACCGATAATTTTGTAACAATTTTCCTTACTATGACCTTTCATTTTGCAGAAGTCACATTGAACAATATAGTTCTTTCTAAACCTTGGGTTAGAGTTAGACTTAGCACTATAGAATGTTGTTGAGCCATAGGTATTAGCATTCACAATAGGAGGAGGACCTAATACACCAATTGATGCAGCTATAACTCGTTGGCTCTCATCACTCATAAGCATAGCATAATCTTGATTCACTGTTGGTAAAGGCTTCATCATAAGAATTTGACTATGAGCTTGTGAGTATGAGTCATTCAAGCCCATTAAAAACTGATATACCTTTTGTTTTCGTAGATGCACAATAAACTCCTTTGTTTTTGCACAATCACAACCAGGTGTGGGTATTATAGACTCAGATTCATCCCAGAGATCTTTAAGTTTTGAGTAGTAAACAGAAATAGAAAAGGTACCTTGGCACAAAGTGGTTGTTTCTTTGTGTAAATTGTAGCAGTGAGTATCGTTTACCTTATCAAATATCTCTTGCAGATCCAGCCACACCTTTTATGCACTAGTGGCATAAGCTATACTACTAATTAGTGACGGAGCAACAGAGTTCATCAACCACGACACTACGATAGCATTGCACCTTTCCCACTGGTACCAATACTTATCGCGAAACCTCTCGTTTGGCCATCTGCCATCTACAATTCCCAGCTTATTTCGACCTAGTAAAGCAATCCACATAGATCTATACCATAAGGAGTAATTATCAGATCCAGTTAACTGAAATAAGATCAAGGAAATGTCGCTAATATCACCAGGGGCCAGATACAGAGGATGAGTCACTGCTACTGTAACTCCTTCCTCGAATTCATCGTCCGATGATGCATGTGATATATTCTCAGCAGTGATAGTTGCATTCTCATCATCAACCACTATTGTTGAGTTATTCAAAGTTTCAGATCTGGAAAAATTGAGATCACAATTAACTCAAAAATACAGGAAAATAGCAGAATGAAGAACAGAGAAGAGAATTTGGATCGATTTTGAGCTTCGATTTGGAGCTCAAAGCTCTGATACCATGCTAAACTTTATGGAGAGAATGCAATGAGAAACCATAGCTGAAAGGGAAGAGAGAAGAAGAGCAGAGAAGAAGAAAAATGAATGAAATAATAACCACTTTCATTCTGCTCTTAAGAGTTGTACTGTAGAGTATATATACACGTGAGTTAACTAACTAACTACTACTCTCATACATGATTAACTTCTAACTACTTAACTAATCCAGCTAAGTATAAATAGACTAAACTGCCTTTCATGCTTAAGTCACTCCTCTTTCCTCAACAGATAGAGAGGTTGTTTCCAATAGACTGGAAACAGCCCTCGGCTCAGGAAAGCATAAGCACCACATTAATGAAAATATAGACAAGAAGGGACAGTACCAAAAATCCATATAAAAGCAGAATAAAAATAATAAGATAGTAATGTGATCAACAATGAAAGAAAATAACGGTTAGTCAAAAAAACCTACTACCAACAGAACGTAGTCGGTAGATATTTAATTTATGTATAATTCAAATATGATATTTGTATAAACATGTATAATCTATGTATACTGAGTAGAATATAAATAGTGAGTTCAACTGGTTATTTGTATAAAGATCCCTAAGTTATATGCACTAACAATATAAAAATATTCAAATAATTAGGCCATTTTAAAGTAAGTACAGATAAATATCTTTTATAAGCATTAGGTACAACATGTTAAATTACATTAATAATGTAAAAAATTTACATTGACAGTAAGATAACTTAAAATCCTTTTTCAAATTAATCGTAAGCTTTTTCCGAAATTCTATTAAATAAAAATTATAAAAGGAACATAACAAAGTAAAACGACATTTTTAAATATGAAATTACACCTCTATAATTCAAACATAAATGTAATTGAACCACAATCACAAGCAAAATCTATATTTATACTATATTAAAAGCACAAAGGCCCTTAGCGAAATGTCGTTCGTCTTTTTTACCCTTTAAAAATATATTTTATGATGAATAAAATAGTAATTTAAGTTATTTGCCTAAAATTTAGGGCTTCAAAATTAATTATATTTTGTATATTAAATAATTCTTTATTTAAACTACGTAAAAAGGTCTAAAATTAAGAATTTCAAAATCAAATAAGATTTTACCAAAATTAGACAACCTAATGGTATGGACTTTGAACCAAGTACTATTTGACTTTCCATTTAATTGTTATTCGTTTTTTTTTGTGTATACGTGACTTTCTTTTTTTAAATAAAAAAATTCGTAAGTTGTTTCTTACATTTTTTTTTGGTTCCAAAAATATTATTTTGTTGTGACTTATTAATGAATTACTTTATACTTTATGGATTATTTATTCTCATCTTAATCATGTATCCGAGATTTTTTCTTATTTTAATTATTTATTATTAATTTTTTATATTTTAAATTTAGTCTTATATGCCATTACTTTTAATCTAATCAATCACAACACAAATCAAACAATAAATAAGAATATTTTTGACTAAGCTTATTATAAGCAGAATAAACTAGAATGTCTCAACATTCATCCAGTTAGTCAATATAATAAGTACAATCTTAGTATTCGCTTTCCACATATAAGATAAAAAAGTTATTTTTAATAAAAGCTGTATAATTTTGTCTCACTTAATAGGAATAAAATTGATTATATTATGTAATCCATCATGTATAATATAATTAAGTACTTTAGAAAGACATTATATGTAGAGTAAGATACGATAGAGATATTATTTATAAGAACGATAAGTATTTATCGAGTTGCGATGTCTAATATTACTACTAAAGCATAATTAAAATAAGGATACAGGTTAGCGCTCCCATAAATTAAGTAAAATATGAATAAAGTATTTTTAATTTTCAATAATTTATCAGATTCAAATTTTTTAAAAATTAATATGACATAAAAGCACATATACCTAGCAAGGTCTCATATCATAGGTAAAATCGAACAATCTCTTTATCTTTTAATCAAACATTACTCCATAATATTTTTGCACAATGAAGCAATTAATAAAAGCAAACTGGAAGAAAGAACCGTTGCACTAGATACAAACCCTAAACATATGATTGTCATTTATTATTTTTAGGAAGTTGTAATTTTTTTGTTAATTTTTGTTGTATAACAGAGATACATCTGAGTATTATTTATGTTATTTTTTTAAAAGTTTATATTTTTTTATATAGGATATACGCGCAAAGCGCGTCCACAAAATTTAGTATAATTAAAATGTTCAAACAGGTACTCGCATAACAAATTACTTGCAGGGGTATTTTTGCACTGTCTTTTCTACTGTCTGACACTCTTGATCCTAAAACCCCAAACCGAAAACCCTGCCCAATATTCAGCAGTTCGTGCAAGATATGTGAAGCTAACTTTTTTAAAAAAAAAGGTGAAGGTAACAAAGAGCTAGGGGCGGAGCTACAATATTAGGTATAGGTTCGGATGAACTCAGTATCTTTTGTATAGATTTATGTATTTGTATTAAGAAATTCATAGAATACATATAAATATCAAATTGTGAAGCTAGTAACTATAAAACGAGTTATGTGTTCGGCGGCAAATTCATACCTACAAAACCTAATCCTAGCTTTGTCGTGATTGGTATATGTAGACGATCTTGGAGCATAATTCACTTGTAGCAGTACGAACTTCTGACTACAAAGCTGAAGTTCACTTGTAGTAGAGCATTATAGCAGTGCAAACTTTAGACTTCCAATCTAAAGTTTGCTTGTAGTTGTTCGAGGTCTAAAGTTCGCTTGTTGCAGTGCAAACTTCAGACCTCGAGCTATATTTATCCTCCATGATTGACTCCATTAAGAGTAAAATTATCATAAAAATAATTTTAAATCATCATATGATATAATTTAATATGGCTATGGAATAAGTCGACCAAAGTGGCTGGTCTCTATCTCTACGTGCAAAAAAAGCAACAATTACATGGGCAATTAAACAATAAAATTGTATAACAAGTACAAGAACTACTAGCAGATTAGTTGATCGATAATGGAACATCATTGCCAGTTATGAAGAATATGTAACTGTTAAGATGGGGAAGAATGAAAAGGAGTAGAAGAGGGGTGTTCAAATTTTAGTTACTTATTACAAAGTGGCTAAATTTTAAATAGTTATTAAATACTGGCTAGGTATTTAACAGGTGGAAATGACACCGGTAGCCACTTCTAAGCATGTAGTTTAAAATATATCTACAGTTTATAATATATTTAAAGATGAGCCAATTTGCTCAAACTTCAGGACACAGTGTCCTGAAGTTTAAACTTCAATATTCGAACTTCTGGACATTGTGTCTTAAAGTTCAAAAATTATGTTCAAAAATTCGAATCTTATGTTCTGAATTTTAAATTAGCAGTTCAGAAATTCATGATGCTTAGTCCTAAATTCCAAAGTAGCAGCTCAAAAATTCAAGATACAAAAACTTAGGATACTTGTCATGAAGTTTGGTAAAATAGATTAATCTTTAAATACATTGTAAATTGTGAATATATTTTAAATAGCGACTGTAAAAGTGGTTGTTGATGCACTTCGCCCATTAAACGGTTTTCTTAAAACATGCTATTTGTGATTTCACCCTTCCAAGAAATGCTAGGGAGCACCTCCATATATACTATCGCGTGAAGTAACTAGGAGCACGGCGGATCCATATTAGTTAATATGGGTTCACGTGAACCCAGTAGTTGTTGCTCGGTCTTTGTATATATATTAGGCAATCTATTAAATAATCTATAAATATTTGACTTTCAACTCAGTAATTATTGTATATTAATTTGATATCGCTATAAGTAGTAGAAATCCATACATTTTAAATTCTGGATCAGCCTTTGATTGGGAGTCCTATGACACCTAAGGAAAATTTCAAGAGAAAATCTCACTTTATACCCATTAATTACAAACTATTTACCCTTTAGTGCTCATGCCCACACTATTTACTACTCCTATCTATGCGGCTCAAACTATTTACCTGCTTATTCTTTATTCTATTAAAATAGCTCTTCTTTCTACACTGAGAATTTGGACGAGGGCACAACTTCAGGTTCCAGATCCCATCTCTCAAACCCTAGCTTCCATTTTACACTCCTAACAAATCCAAATTTGTCTTCTTTCTTCTGAATTAGTAGTAATTTCTTCTTTCGATTTTTTACTTGATTTGTTGTTATTAATAATAGATGGATCGACACCAGAAGGTGGAAAAGCCAAGAGTATAAACACCCATTGATGCAAATGAGATTCGTATCACCAGCCAAGGCCGCATGAGAAGCTATATTACCTTTCTACACCGAGAATTTGGACAAGGGCACAACTTCAAGTTACCCTAGTAGGTAGTTGATGACTCTATAGGAGCAGAGAAATTTGGGTGAAGACCCAAGATTAAAGAAGGTTTGGTCTTAATTTTAGTAACTCCAGATCCTTGAACTTTTTTCTTGTTTGCTATTTCTTGACTTACTTGTAATTTGTTCTTACAAAATTATTCTTCCATTTCCCTTATATCCTTTTTCAAAAAGAAATTAGATCTGATTATCTGAGAAGTTGAGCTCTCGCTAGTTCCAATTCTGCTCCACTTTTTCTTGATTGTTATTTCCCTAGGCTCTTGCTCTTACCTTGGCTTAAAATTTTTGTTTTGTAGATTTCTTGTTTGTTTCAAAGTGGGTGTTGTTAAATATTGCTTATAATACCTTTTGGAAGTTCATACTGAAATTTGATAGCATTTGGAGCTGATTTAAGGTGATTGAGTTGGAAATTTCAGCATAAAATCGAAAAAGAACACAACTATCCAATAGTATACTGCTACGGCATACAATATGTTGTAGGAGTATATAGCTATACTGCAATAGTATACTATTATAGTTTACAATATACTACAACAGTATATTATAATAATCAAAGAAGAACACAGTTACCTAATAGTATACCGCTACAGTATACAATATACTATAGGAGTATATAGTTATACTGCAACCGTATACTATTATAGTATACAATATATTGTTATAGTATACTGTAATAATATGCAATATACTGTAACAGTATGATGTAATAGTATACAATATACTATAATAGTATACTTATTACCCGCAAATTCACTTGCCTTTTCCCTTTTAATTTGCTTTAAGTTTTTACCCAGCGTGGGGCAAATTGAAAATGCAATATATATATATATATATATTAGTATATTATATAATGTAACGGTATACTCTTACAATTAGACCTTTTTAGAATTTTTTGAAATTTTTATTGACAACTGATATTATTTCAGTTTAATAATTGAATTAAAAAAAACTTTTTAACTCTTTGCGTATAATTGTATACCCTGTTGGTATAGCTATATATTATACTGATATCATATGTTAGTTAATATTTTTTGGTTGTATTAGCTACATTTAATTGGTACACAATTTAATTTTCTTTAGTAATAATATAAAAAAAAGAATAATAAAAAATAGTGAAAATAGTAAATGAAATTAAATTATGAAAAGAAAAAGAATATAAAAAAAAGAAGTTAAATGAAATTAGAAAAGAAAAAAAAGAAGAAGAAAACGGGAGAAAAAAAGGAGAAAAGAAAAAAAAAGGAAAAAAAGAAGAAAAAAGAAGAAGCATAGAAATAAAAAAGAATTGGAGAATAAAGAAAAAATTCCCCACAAAAACTACTATGGGTAGGAAATGTAATTAGTTTATGGGTAGAAAAACAAATGGATAGATAAGGGTAAATAGTTTTGTTTTTGTGGGTAACTGTGTCAAAACCCCAAATTTCAATTCACCAAGGGTGTGTTTGGTATAACGGAAAATGTTTTCCGTGGAAAACGTTTTCCAAGAAATAAACAAATAGGAATCTTACTCAGTTTCTATTGTTTGGTACGCAAATTAAGAAAAATAACTTATCAATAGTATTCATAAATAATTTAGATACAATCATTAAGCCATAAACTTTCAAATCAACAATCTTCCTAACCCACAAATTTCATAAACTTCCGTACCGCTAATTTTCGATACCGCAAACTTTCGAACCCGTAAACTTTCAAACACATAAACCTCTGAACTCGTAACTTTGGAACTTGTAAAATTTCGAACCTGTAAACTGAAAGATGAAAAAACTAAAACTAAAAATACATTAAAAAATATTTTTTTCCCGACTAATGTACTGCTTTATTTTTTTCGGGGAGAGACGGGGGTGGGGGATGTGCAGAAAAACGAAAAAAACAAAAATTTAAAATTACAAAAAAATAAGTAAAAAAAATATTTGGGTGGGGGTGGATGGGTAGTAGGGTGGGTGGTAACGGAAAAACTGAAATTTGAAAAGAAAAAAAAAACCTTTTTTGGAGAGGGGGTGGTGTGGGTTGGTGAGGGTGGAATGGGTTGGTGAGGGTGGGGAAGGAGGTGGGCTGGTGAGGATGGGGAAGATTGAGAAGTAGTTTTGAAAAATATTTTCCCTTCTCTTGATAAGGAAAACATTTTCCTCCTTTCTTATGAGGAAAATGCGTTCATAAGACAAATATTTTTCAAAATATTTAAACCAACCAAATATGGAAAAATTGGAAAACATTTTCCGGAAAATATTTTCCTCCGTACCAAACACACCCCAAAACAAGGCTCAATATTCTGTTGTTATTATCAAGTTATTGTTTCACACTTAGACATAAAGAGTTCAAATCATTAACCCCACATTCCTTTCAAGTAACATGTAGGTTATTTAACAAATTTTTGTTGCACACATTCTATTGAAGGTGTAAAAAGTTAAACACAACAAAACCCTTCAAATGCTAGCTTTTACTTTGAGTAAAACTGTAGAAGTATGATTTCAGGAAGGATGATTTAGAAGTTGCTAATTACCTTCACACGTAGAGTTACATGATGTATATATACATCTTGACAAGAGTTCCTTCTAGCTAATATTTAGCTATTGTATCTCTATCTAGCAGTGATTATGTTAATCACAACTACATGTATATGCTGTCTTATATCTCCTAGAAGTTATCCTTCCACAATATAAGGCTAGTAGGATAGTTATATACAAACACTACATAATACATGACGGCTAGGAATAGAGTTTAAAGGAGTCCTAGGTTATACCCAATACCAAATTATACGGTTGTCTAACATCCCCGCAAGATAGAGTTGGGTAGCTGCACAACTCCTAGCTTGGTCCGTAAAGTCCAAACTTGAGTCTTGGACAGTGGCTTCGTGAAGATGTCTGCTATCTGGTGTAAAGATGGAATGAACATGGTGACCATAGCTCCTTGAACAACTTTTTCTCGCACAAAATGATAGTCAAGTTCAACATGTTTGGTGCGAGCATGGAGTACTGGATTAGCCGCGAGATGCATAGCACTCAAATTGTCTGTAAACAAGATTGGTGGGCGAGGTAAAGAGATGCCAATATCCTTCAAAACATAGGTAACCCATGTGACTTCTGCAGCTAGAGAAGCCAACGACCTATATTCCGCCTCAGCACTAGATTTTGCGACTGTATGTTGCTTCCTTGATGCCCATGAAATGCAGTTTGCGCCAAGAAATACACACATGTCGGTCGTAGATCGCCTTGTAAGGGGACACCCAGCCCAATCAGCATCAGAAAATCCCACAAGATGAAGGGAAGAGTTAGATGTGATGCGCAATCCAAGTTGTGATGTCCCGACAATGTAACGCAGTATTCTTTTAACCCCAGACCAATGATTTTCAGTTGGATGTTGCATGAATTGACATAAGAGATTCACAGCATGTGATATCTCTGGACGTGTGAGAGTTAAATATTGCAAGGCACCTAGAACACTTCGAAACTCAGTTGCGTCAATGAGAGAACCAGTGGAGGTGTGAAGATCATGCTTCTGGGAGAGAGGAGTTTGTATGGCGCGAGCACATATCATATTGGTGCGTTGGAGAACTTCTGATGCATACTTTCTTTGACTGAGAAATAGTCCATCTTTGTAATGTGTCACCTCAATTCCTAGGAAATAGTGGTCGTCACCCAAGTCTTTCATTGCAAACCTAGACTGGAGCTTGCAAATGATATCAGTGATGATAGATGAATTGCTGCCAGTTATAATAATGCCATCCACGTACAAGAGAAGCAGGATGGTGCCGTGGGAAGAATGGAACACAAAGAGTGAGGAATCGGCTTTGCTGCTCAAGAAGCCGATATGCAAGAGGTAAGAACTAAACTTGTGAAACCAAGCCTTAGGAGCTTGCTTAAGCCCATAAAGAGCTTTCTTGAGTAAACAAACATGATGAGGAAATACAAGATCTTTGAAGCCTGGTGGTTGTTCCATGAACACTGTTTCCTTGAGATCACCATGTAAGAAAGCATTTTTAACATCAAGTTGTTTGATCTCCCAATTTAGAGTAGTTGCTATGGATAAAACTATACGTACTGTTGCAGCCTTCACTATCGGACTAAATGTATCTTCGAAGTCGACTCCTGCAATTTGGTTATAGCCTTTAGCTACTAACCTAGCCTTGAAGCGTTCCACTTGTCCATCTTCTTTCAGTTTCGTCTTGAAAACCCATTTAGATCCAACAACATTCATATGTGGTAGGCGAGGAACCAATTGCCAAGTATCATTTGTTCTTAAAGCTTGCATCTCATTAGCCATTGCAGCCTTCCAGTGAGGTTTGAGCAGCGCCTCCTTGAGGTTCTTAGGTTCTTTGAGGTCCTGTTGGAGAGATGCCATGAAGGATTGGGAGAAAGAATTATTCTAGGAGTGAGTTTTGGTGCGGGTGAGCATTGGATGAGTATTATCTAGGTTGGGTGAACGAGCAAACAGAGGCGGATGTAGTTAACAACGAACGGGTTCAACTGAACCCATAACTTTCGACGCGGTGTAAAAATTTATATATAAAAATTCACTAAAATTGCAAAAATAGTGGATATGAACCCATAACTTTAAAAGTATAATGGGTTCAATGCTAAAAACTTTAAGAGTTGAACTCATATGATTTAAATCCTGGATCCGCCTCTGCGAGCAAATGTGTGATATTGGCGAGAATAAGGGTTCTGGGCTATGTGAGTAGAGGCAGGTTGTATGGAATTTTCATCTAGTGAAGTTGGTGTGCATGGCTATGGTTGTAAAGTATCCATAATATCAATGTCGTGGGAATTAGGTAGGTCAATAGGCAATGGGGAATCATTTGACTCAATATTGGAGTGTGAGGTAGTAGAGTTATGCGTTTGTTGTGAACTTGGGCTTGCATCATTGGTCAAGGATGGCTGTTGGGAATCTGATGGCTGAACATTATTTTGCTGAGAACTAATCTCAAGATTCACGTCCAGTGTCTGCATGGGAGGCTCATCAGATAGTACCTCAAGATTTTTGCTACCATTTTGTTGCTCCAAATATTCCTTGAAAGTACTGAAGTGAGGATTTTGTTATTCTGCAGGCAAATCAACACTAGGAGAGACACAGGGTAAGTGTAATTCATCAAAAATAACATGTCTTGATATAAAAACCCTTTTAGATTGGGGATGATAGCATCTATAGCCCTTGTGAAGTAGACTATAACCAATAAACACACATGGAAATGTTTTTGGTTGAAATTTGTCTGTATTTTGCCCTTTGAGGTAAGGAAAACATCTGCAACCAAACACTTTCAGAGTGTTATAATTAGGCTCTTCTCCGTATAGCTTAGAAAAGGGAGCTTGCATACTTAAAGTAGAGGTAGGCATTCTGTTGATTAGAAAAACTGCAGTCATAAAGGCTTCAACCCAAAGAAACATAGCTATTTTTGCGTTGAAAATCAATGTGAGACCAGTTTCAACAATATGCCTATGCTTTCTTTCTGCTATCCCATTTTGCTCTGGTGTATAAGAACAAGAGATTTGTCTTCTAATGCCATTTTGAGCCAAATAACTTGTGAACTCCAAGCTATTAAATTCTCCACCTCCATCACATTGAAACACTTTGAGTTTCTTTGAAAACTGATTTTCTACTAATTTTTTAAATGTCATAAAATTAGAAAGGAAATCAGATTTCTTCTTTAAGGGATAAATCCAAGTGCATCTTGTACAATCATCAACAAAAATAACATAGTACTTTATTCCTTGAGATGAAGCGATAGGTGCAGGACCCCATAAATCACTATGTATTTTTGATAATGGCTCAACTTCTCTTTTATTTGACTCTTGAAAAGGTAACTTACAACTTTTCCCCATTTGACAACTAGTACAAACTAAGCCACTTTTATTCCAACTACTAACATCAATCAACTTATTACTATGCAAATAACTTTGAGTTCTTGAGTGCGGATGTCCTAATCTTTGATGCCAAATTGTGTCTGAGTTCTTGTCTACTTTTATAACTGCCAATGCCTCATGCAAGCCATCTTCCAAAGTATATAAATCATGCCTCTTATTTCTCATTGCTAGAATTGTCCCTGTTCTCTTGTCCTTAACAAAAAAAAAAACCATATTCGGTAAACTCGAGAGAGCACACATTATCCTTAACAAATTTAATGACAGAAATGAGATTCTTCTTGAGTTTAGGCACAACAAAGACATCTTTTAAATGTAGGTTCTTCTCAATAATCTTATCTCCTATATGTGTAATCGGCATTTTATCACCATTACCTACCATAACAAGATCAGTTCCCTTAAATGGAGATGAATTCACAAGAGTACCTGAAGATTACACCATGTGATTGGTAGCACCTGAGTCCATGTAGAGATGATTATCATGTTGATCAGTGAGAGACATAGTTGCTAGAGCCTGTGGTACTTCTTGTTGTGCCAGATATGAATAATCCCGTCTATAGAAGTAAGAGAGCGCCGCATGATTGTTTCTACCACAAATCTGACATGGATTATTTTTTGGGTTCTCCTTTGGCTGATTTGATCCAGTTGATTGTGTATAAAATTGTCTTTAATTAAATCCTCCTCTATTTCCTCTTCCTCTTTGATTTCCCCTTCCTCTAAAGGAATTAGCACGACCTCTTCCTTGAGTTTTCTGTGCAGTAAAGGCTACAGCTGAATCAAGGTTTGTTTGTCACATGTTCCTATCCATCTTCCCTCATTTCAAACCTTCTAAGGGCAGTCACAAATTGATTAAAAGTAGGGTATGGTGCTTTACCCAACATCACAGTACGAAGGGTCTTGTATTTGCTTCCAAGACCTCTAGCAAAATTAATTACTTTGCTATCTTCGTCTAGTGGTTTTTGGATAGCCATCAGGCTATCACAGATTCCTTTAAATTCCTTTATATATTCATCAATGGATTTGGAACCTAGTTTTACAGTTTGAAGTTGTTGCTTCAACTGAAACTCCTTGTCTTTGCTTGCTTGTAAGTAGGTATCCTCAAGACAAGACCACATATGTTTTGCAGATGAACACCCTATGATGAGAAATATTGACTCTTCAGTCATTGTTCCAGAAAGCCAACTCCTAACAAGAACGTCACGTTCTTCCCATTCAGTGAACTTTGGGTTTGGATTGGTTTCACCTTTCTCATCTTCGATGCTCTCTGCTGGAGGTTCTTCTTTGATGACCTTGTCAACTTTCAATGTTTGCATAAGTTGAAGGATTTGTGTCCTCCAAATAAGGTAATTTGATGATTTTAGCTTAATGGGACAAATTGCAATGAGTTGGTGAAGTGAAGAGGGTGAGAGGGCTATGGTAGTGCTAGAGGATGCTGCCATAGTTGTTTTAAAAGGAAAGAAGGAACCTTCAGGATCGTTTAGTTTTCAATGAAGCCTAAGCTCTGATACCATGAAGAAAATTAGAATAAGGATGATTTAGAAGTTGAGAATGCTTCTGCTTACCTTCACATGTAGAGTTACATGATGTATATATACATCTTGACAAGAGTTCCTTCTAGCTAATATTTAGCTATTGTATCTCTATCTACCGGTGATTATGTTAATCACAACTACATGTATATGTTGTCTTATATCTCCTAGAAGTTATCCTTCCACAATATAAGGCTAGTAGGATAGTTATATACAAACACTACATAATATATGACGGCTAGGAATAGAGTTTAAAGGAGTCCTCGGTTATACCCAATACCAAATTATACGGTTGTCTAACATAATGAAGACCTTATGTTTAAATTCTCGAATTATTCAGTGGCGAAGCCAGAAAATTCAGTAAGGGTGTTCAAATTTGAACACTCTTTGCCAGTGTGCTATGCAAGAGTGTTCAAAGTCTACTTGTTATTTATAACAAGTAATATTTTATCCTATACACAGTATAATTTTTCGACGAAAGGTGTTCAGTTGACCACCCTGGAAATAGCTTCGCCCCTGATGGTATTGTAACATAGCTTTTATCATACCTTTGAAAAATGTACCTCTTTCAATAATAGTAACATCTCATCAGCACTTTGGCTAACAAAAATACAAACAATGGCTCAAACAAGTATCCTGCAAAAACAATACATTTCTACTCCGGAATTAACCTTTATAGCAGTATATGTTGGAATATGGTATAGCTGCTTCATCCCGATTATTAATACATCGTTCAAGGGCAGTAAGCAACGATCGACTAATCTGTTATTTGACTGAAAGACTTTCGCTATAACACATCAATTTGTCACGCGACCAGGAACTAAATGCAGTGTTTTCTGTGAAAATCTTTATCAGATAAAAGATCAGAAATAAGAGTTTTTATTCTCTGTGCACCTGGCCCCGGTCTCAGTGAAGTTATGTTTCTTAAAATGTACTGTGAGATGGTAGTATTTGCATCCCCACCTTCAAACCAACTACCAGGTACAAAACCATCGGCTTCGCGACCCAAGAGCTCAGAATCAATCTTGTCGAGCACTGGTTCATTCCTGCCGAATTTTCGCGCAAATGATGCATTGCTGTCAACCATGTTCTGGTAATCGTTAAGAGTGAGAAAATGTGGATGTTGCTTTGGAGGATTGTCCCAGGATATAAAATGTAGGTCGTGACTCACTGTAGTGTTCATGAACTCCTCTGCATTGCATATGACAGTGTGGAAGTATCCTTCAGGCGTCGAGAGGAAGTTGGCATAGTACATCAAGACTATCCTAGGGAGGTTATCCCACCCCCATAAAAGGTACTCCATAAAGGGGCGAGAGAGCATCATCCAAGCAGAGCCTGAGGAAAAGTGATAACAGCACATTTTTAAAATCTTTGATAGGTTATATTTGTTGATTTTTAATTGTACAGAAACAAAATTTTACATTGTTAATTTCATAGACGTGAGACAAATAGCATTATTGAAACAATGATCATAACAAAAACAATAACAAACCCAGTATAATCCCATAAGTGAGATCTGAGGAGGGTAATATATACACAGACCTTACCCCTACCTTGTAAAGGTAGAGAGGCTGTTTCTGATGGACCCTCGGCTCAAGGAAGAAACAATGACATACAGGAGCCGAAAAAGAGGGAATTTGAGCTATGACAACGTTTGTTATGACGGTGGTATCCGGACCAGCTTGCACGTATCTCGACTATTCCTCTGGGTACTTGCTAGCTCCCACCAGCACATGTACCTTGTAGCTCTACCTACTAAGGCTTAGGCAGATGGGAAGAAACCCAAGTGTTTTTTGTCTCCGTTGGATTTGAACCTGAGACCTAATGGTTCTCCACCTACTTCATTAACCACTCGGCCACACCCATGGATGCAAAAAGGTGGAAGTGAAAAAAGAGGGAATTTGACCTATGACAACTTATTTAATGTTAGAAACTTTATGTAAGTGCAATAGAACAGTGCTAGCTCGAAATGAGTTTCTCTGTTGCTGCCACAATGATGCAGTATTCATTTTGATATTCAAGAAGAAAAAAGTTATGGTTGTTTGGTGTGTCCTTGCTTTCTTCTTATTATTCTTCAGAAGGCCTTCTACAAACCCTTGCGAAGGAGGCAAGTACTAGGAAACAGAGGCAAACATTTGAGAGTGTATGCATATCAGGATCTCCTTTTAATTCAGACAAATTTTCTGCGCAGTCATCTTTGTGTAGTTTTGCCAAAAGCTTACAATGTTTCATCAGCTCAGGCCTGATATCCTTCCCAGTTTTGATGCCTCAGATATTCAGAACGATCATGCTTTAGTTATAACAAAATATAATTCACTACAAAATGTTTTGAGATCTTAGTGTATTATGGGATAACTCATACTCGAACTAAGAACTAAGCGACAATAACAGTTTAAATGCACAAGTGCATAAATAAAACAGACAGCTAATTTCTCAGACAGCTTTGGAGTTTTAACTCAAATTAAAAAAAATTGGCATCAACATGTGCAGATACTCTACAAAGAAAAGCAGTAAGAAGAAAGCAAAGATACTAAGTCCAAACACATGAATAACTTGTGGAGATCTTATGGCAGAATTAGCTGATAAAAGGCAAAAACCAACCATAGAACAATTTACAGGTGCTTTATTGGAGGTTCTAGATGAGTTAATTTTGGATTTTGAAACCCGAATCAACAATTAAAGAGGCAAAGGAACAAGGCAGCCAAAAAGAGTTTGATCACTTCCTTCTGCGTCCACCAGTAATTGACTCAGAAATGAACAAAATTCTCACCGGTGAATAGTTTAAATGCTGTCGGCATACTCCTTTTCTGTGGGATCCAGAAGACGTCTGATTTATTCAGGCTGTACAACCCTGGATCAATTATTACAGGTCTGGCTCTGTGGTATCTACAAGCAGAAATATAAAATTTAGTAAGATAAACCAGCTTCCTCAATCTCATTTTATTCTAAGCACCAAGATATGATGATTAATTGACCAAATGAATGCGAGCCACATACTCCTTCCATCCAATGTCACTTGTATGCTCAATAAAATTAAGTTCTCTTGGCACGGTTGAAAAAGTATGAAGTAAATCTGTCAAACACAATATCAAGGCACAACATCATTAGAAAAAGGGTAATTGCTGAAACAGTTCATGCGATAAGAGTTATGCTAAAAAGGTTTCACAACAATCCCCTGCACACAAAGATGCTTTCCCTCCCCCCACCCCCACCCCATACACACACCCCATAGCCCAACCCCCAAAAAAGAGAATTCAATGAATGTACCAATCAAGCACACCTCAATTCCAATATAGCAGGGCAGCTATATGAATATTTTGCAGCCATTAAGCTCTATATAATCTTACGCTCATCTCATTCCAATACTAAAATTTTTGCTTTTTAAGGCAAATTAGGATTCTCTAAAGTCTCACACTTATATCTACATGAACACACAAGTTTTTTCTCAATGAACAAGTTCATGCACTTATACTAAATGGAAGCTGCTTAAAAAAATTATACCTCGTGTTGAACTTGGATTCAACAAATTTACTAATTAATTTTTCCAGATTATAGGATTAGCATAGTATTCTAAAATTGTTGCACAACAATCCCCTGGACAGAAAGTGCCCCCATTCCCTAAACCAAACAAAAGAAAAAGATTTCAATCTATGTATCCATCAAGTACACCTCAATTCCAAACTAGCCGGGCACTACATGAATATTCTATATCCATTAGTTTCTATTTAGGCTCATCTCCAACACTGGAAAAAACAAAAGGCAACAGGTGCACTAAGTTCTGGTTATGTGCGGAGTCCGGTGAAGGGCCGGACCTCATTGGATCTTATGTATGCAGCTTTACCTCGCATTTCTGCAAGAAGCCGTTTCAGCAACAACTTTTACCACTGCGTCAAGGCTCTCATTCCAATACTAAAATATTATTTTTGTAACGCAAATTGGGATTCTCTAAAATCTCACACATATATTTAGACAAGCATACAAGTCTTTTGTCAAATTCAAAGGGCTCCTGCATTAGAGTAACAACAACTAAGTCTTAATTGAAACAAGATCGCATCATCTATATGCAGGGGTGGAGCCAGATTATTAACTACGGGTACGGACGAAACCAGTACTTTTTCTTTAGACCCTGAATTTTGTATTAGGAAATTCATTTGATATGTCTAAATATTTAATTATGTACCCAGTAAATAAAACAAGCTATAGCTTTGAGTTCAGAAGCCATAAATTTCAAATCCTAGCCCCGCCTCTGCCTATATGAAACAAAAAGAAAGGAAGCAATAGCAAGCACCACATTTACCTAATCTGAAATCCAAGAATCTCAGCAAATAATTGAAAGCAAAACTGAAATATTAAACAAACAATGACAACTAGCTCAGAAAAGGATACTCACTAGCAAACACACAGAAAAGAACAAGGACCAAAAATGATTTCAAGAAAATAGATTTAACTACATACCATCTTGTGTCACCAAAGGATAGTCAGAAGCACTGAGATTAATAAACCAATCCCACTCACCACCTTCCTTAAGCAAAATAGCAGCAGCATGAAGTGTATTACTAACCATAGTAGGACCTCTATAAGTAACCAAATTAGATCTCACAATTACTCTCACATTCCCAGCTTTAACAAACAAAGGCTCATTTTTAACAAAGTTAACTAACTCTAATCTCTCATCAACTGGTGATTCAAGGTCTAAATGAACTACATATTGGTTCAATGGATGGTACAATGCTTTTAATGTTCTCTTTAAACTAACCCCATCTCCACTTGAACCAGATATCAAATAAGCTAATCTGGGTATTGTTGAAATAGGCCTAGTTTGAGATATATGTAGCTTTGATTCAACAAAGATTGGAACTTTAGCTTTATTGGGTGATTTTTGAAATGGGGTTTTAGTAGAAATGAAAATGATAAGGAAAATGGAGATTAAAATGGTGAAAACTAGAGGTAGCATCCATTTTGTTTTCTTTATAGTAAGTTCCATTTTCTTGATCTACTATTTCCAAGATTCTTTTTTTTTCTTTGGATTTTATGTATTCTTGGAAAATAGTAGTACTACCATTCTTGAGTTTTGTTCTTTTGCTCTTATGACCTGAAAATCTAGCGTGTGTGTGTGTGTGTTTTCACGGAAAGTTTGAAGAGGTGTAAAAAGGTGTTTATTGCGTTGGTTGTGGAGCAGTTCGCAGGTTAGGGAATCTATGAATGTTTTTACAAGATTAGTGTAAGTATAAGAAATCTTGCTTTAATTCTCTAAACATGGTGTTAAGTGGAGGTAAGTGGACCCCACCACCAAGACAAGTGTAATGAACTGAATAATCTGTCTTTTTCTTAGGGAATAATTTTATTCTATAATGTTTCAAAAATATTTCAGTGAAAGAATCATTTTAAGAACACTTTAAATTATATGCATTGCCGTCACTATAAGTTGTGATAGGATGGTAATATTCTTCAATCTTTATATTTAAGTTTAAGCTTTAAAAATAAGAGTCGTCCTTAGTTGAGACTTAAGAGCGTTTTACTTTCAAAGTGGTATTTTCTTACACGAATCCAAATCATTCTAACCAACGTGGGTACTAGACGCTAAGGTGGAAAAAAAGAAGATTATATACGCTATAGTATAAAGAATTTTTACATTATCATGTCATCTAAAGAATATATACAAATAAGTCTCCTAAAAATGTGTGATTCATAATCAAGAAAACAGTTTTCTTGCTACAATAAATAAATATAATCTGATGGTGTGAAAAGTCATTACACCGATGCGCGTAGAACCGACAAGCAGGAATTCATTATTTTCTAGTGAAAGAATACCTTAATCCTTTTATTAGGAGGGTACCAGATATCGAGCGGAAAAAAAATTAACTTAAATAATTATTTAAGCAATCATAAACTAAATACTAAATGTATACTCTATGTAAACACTAAATGTATACTCTATGTAAACTATCTGTATAATCGTACTATTTATGTATTAATTGTATATATTTATTGAAAAATAGCTAATGAATTTGACCTGTTATTTATGTAGAAAAAAATTAGTTAAGACGACTTTGTGCTAAAAGGTAATGATATCGTCAACCATCACAACATTGACATCTTCTCCACGCGCGACCCCACATGGTTCATTTTGTAACCCAATTTTCGCACTTTTAATGGTAATCAACTATTGCACTACCCATTTCTACTTTCCTTTTAGTATTGATTAGACCCAATAATAATTGCATTTTCTAGAAAAATTAATGTATGTATATGATAATCTATATTATATTAAAAAGAGAGTAGTATGCATTGTGGTTAAGCCAAATGACAAGCTAAAATAAAGTCATAATTTTAGAACAACATTAATAATTAAAAATTATAAATGGAAACATAATTAATGAAAGTAGTTTAATAAATCTTATACATAATCCAAATAGATCTTAGACAAATCCAATCTTTATATCTATATTTATATTTATATGTATATTTGTATATATATATATATTGATTCACTCATAGATTTTTTTCTATATTAGCTAGAAATATGGAGGTAAAAAATTAACTAAAAACTAGAATAAAAAAATATAGAAAGACATAAATTGAAATAAGCTATTACTATTTGTACTTTGGATCTATAAAATAAAACTAAAATTTACTTACGATATTAAAAATTTATTGAGTTTAAAATTAAATAAATTCAAGCAGCAATAAAAATTCACATGACAAAGTCATATTAATATTGATAAATCATGCAAACAAATATTTTATACGTAAATATTACTGCAACATTTAAATATAATGTGTTCAAATAATTAATAAAATATTTTTCTATGATTAATATTTGAATTGAGTGCAATTAGTTTAAATTTGAAAGCATAACATACTTTTTTAAAATACGGTCCAAATTAGAAAATAGAATGATAAAAATTATTTGAATTTGAGATGAGAAATTTTTAAAAATTTTATCAATATTATATTAGAATAAATGTGGCAGAAATAGATATTAAATTCAAACAAGCTAATAAAAATTCACATGACAATGTAATAATATTAGTTATTGAATAATTTAATATTAATAATAAAGAATAAATAGAGAAAAAATTAAAATTCAGATTTTTTATCATAGAGAAAAGGGTAAAACTTATTCAAATTTGAGATGAGAAAATTTTTTATATTATGATAAGAAATATCATAATATGGATAAGTCCACATAACTCAAGTCTAATAGATAAAATCAAAAACTAAAATATTGAATAAGAAAAAATTAGAGATAATGTGAGGAAATTTGTAAATTATAAGTTTAGAAAATAACATAAATGTAAATATACAATACTTAAAAAATTTAAAATTTTTGAGAAATATTTTAAAAACAAAATAAATATTTATTTTATGATTACAAAAATTTATATATATTAATAAATAGAGAAAAAATAAAAATTCAGATTTTTATCATAGAAAAAGGGTAAAATTTATTTAAATTTGAGATGAGAAATTTTTTTATATTATGATGAGAAAAGTCATAATATGTATAAGTCCACTTAACTCAAGTCTAATAGATAAATTCAAAAACTAAAATATTGAATAATAAAAATAAATTAGAGATAATGTGAGGAAATTTGTAAATCATAAGTTAAGAAAATAAAATAAATGTAAATATACAATACTTAAAAATATTATTAAAACTTAAAAAATTTAAAATTTTCGAGAAATATTTTTAAAACAAAATAAATATTTATTTTATGATTACAAACTTTATATATATATATATATATATATATATATTAATAAATAGAGAAATAAATTAAGATTTTTTATTATAGAGAAAAGGGTAAAACTTATTTAAATTTGAGATGAGAAAGTTTTTTATATTATGATAAGAAAAATCATAATATGGATAAGTTCACATAACTCAAGTCTAATAGATAAAATCAAAAACTAAACTATTGAATAATAAAAATAAATTAGAGATAATGTGAGGAAAATTGTAAATCATAAGTTTAGAAAATAAAATAAATGTAAATATACAATACTTAAAAACATTATCAAAACTTAAATTTTTTTAAATTTTCGAGAAATATTTTTAAAACAAAATAAATATTTATTTTATGATTACAAATTTTTTTATATATTTATCTATATTATATAAAGAATAGTAGTGATAATGATATTAAATAAAGTTACAAATAAAATTTAATAAAACTATAAATTAGATTAAAAAATAGAAAAATTATATTAAATTATTAAAAATTTACTATTAGAAAGAAAGGGAAAGACTATTTGAATTTGAGATTAGAAAGTTCTTAAAAATATGTTGAGAATGCTCAAACTATGGAGTATACCACAAAATTGAAGTCTTATATGTGAAAAATAAAAAAAAAATACATATTTAAAAATACATAATATAGGTACTAATGAAAATTAGAAATTAAATTTGAATCTTAAAACTAAAAAAGAAAAAAGTTTACGTAAAGAAATAAAATGGCAGTGAAAATATCACTACAACATTTAGATATAATGTGTTCAAACAATTAAGAAAATATTTTCCTATGATTAATATCTGAATTGAGTGCAGTTAGTTTAAGTACGAAAGCATAGCATAATATTTTGAAAATGCGGTCCAATTTACAACATATAATGATAAGAATTATTTAAATTTAAGATGCTATTTTTTTTATTTCATAATTTTTTTTATTTTTGAAAATGTCACGTAAAGAAATAAAATAGTAAAAATATTACTACAATATTTAGATATAATGTGTTCAAACAATTAAGAAATATTTTTCTATGATTAAATTAAAATTCTAAAAATATAAATTAATTTCTAATATAGGTAATTTTACTAATGATAATTAAAAATTAAATTTGTATTTTAAAGCTAAAAAGAAAAGAAAATTTAACTGCATCTAATATAAAAATAATTATAAGAGAACTCAATATATTTAGAACATAATAATCAAATAACTTATGTATTAATATTTTAGACTAATTCAAAGCTACAATTTAAAATAAAATATGATATTATTTTGGTTATAGGTAAAATATTAATATAAAAACTATTTAAAATATAGTAGGGAAGAGATGTATAAAAAAAATAAAGGTAGTGTGATTTATACTTTAAATTAATTGAAAAATAAATAAATTAAATAATTAAATTATATTTAAAAATATTACTGATAAATTTAAATGATTAAAAAATTCCGAATAAGAGGATACAAGCATAAAAATATACCAAATTTTAAGAATAAAATATTTATATTTATTAAAGACTATTAAAAAGATAATAAGCAAGATATTAATTAAATTATTAAGCTAATAAAAAATTATATGACAGTATAATAATATTAAATAATAAATAATACAATAACTATAAGAAAAGAACAAAAATAAAAAAGAATTTGCATAAAATGATGTGATGAATAAGGCGTATTTGACTTTCAGTCAAAAACAAAGTGATAATAAGAATTTTCTTAAAATAATATGATATAATGTGCTCAAATAACACATATCACAACATGACATATTTAGTATTTTTTAATATTGACACCGAAACGAAATACAAATACTAAAATCAAGGGATTAAGTTGCTACAAATAAAATAAAAAGTTGTCTACTACGAGATTTGAATAATAATTTCATATCTTGCTTCAAAATTAATATATAATGTTATATAATTTTTATATAAAAGGTTTATATTTTAAGGTTATTTGCACATAATTCAAACAACATAGATTACAATTTGACATAATTTGTGTTCGTGCATCGCGCGGGTACTAATACTAGTAAAAGTAAAGGGATCGTTTTGTATAATAGTGGGATATCCCAAGATATCCGAGTGGGATATCCCATGGGATGAGTTACTTCACCTTCTATATGGGATAACTACGTTTGGTAGTTGGTACAATAGTGGAATATCTCATGGGATGAGTTATCCCACCTTCTATATGGGATAACTAATCCCATTATTTTAGGGATCGTTTGGTTGAGAAATAAATTATTCCATGATTAGTTATTTCGAGATAAGTTATCCTGGATTAGTTATCCCACCCTCCCATAAGGATTACAAAAAGAGGAATTTTCAGAAACCACAATTTGTTTAGTGGCTATTAACTTCTTATAGCTACCATATACATGATTACTTTCTATAGCTACTATTCAGTTGTTACGCTAGTGAATTCGTTGTATTCGCGCTACTATATTCATGAATACAACAACAAAAGTCGCCTAAAAACAGGGGGTTATAGCTGTACGTGATTGTAGTCACATGTATTTGTGTCATGTATTCATGAATACAGTAACGACAATCACATTAAAAATAGGTCTATCCAGCTGTCTAATAACGGAAATAGGATCAATTAGCATGATACACTCCTAGTATAACTCAACAAAATCAATTCTAACATACCTCATTATCAACCCAATTAATTAAAATAATTTTTCGGTTGTATAAAATTGTTGTATTTTAATTTTGTATTTAGTGTGTTTCAATATTTATTTTTTACTGTTGCATTCATTAGATTCAATGTTTGTACTTACTGTATTCGCTATTTTATATTCAGTGCATTCAAATGTATTTGTATTAACAATATTTTAGTTATTTCCAATACATGTTATTACTGTTATATTTAGTATATTTTATTGGTTGTATTCACTGTATTTCTATTTGTATTCAATGTATTTTATTGTTTTTCACTGCATTTTAAAATTAAATGTATTCACTATTTATATTCTACTCTATTTCAATATTTGTATTCAGTATATTTCAATATTTATATCATGTATTCATGCATATTGTATGTATAGTATGCATGAATACATGTGTATTCAGTTGTATTAAAAAAATACAAACCTTCGAAATACATAAATATAGGCAAAAAATGCATTTATACAAAAATACAATGTGTTTGAGTGAATTTGCACATAATATAATATATTTGTATCATTGTATGTGACTAAATAGCAAATAAGAGAAGAAAGTTCGTAGGAGATGGTGTTTTCCGGCCAAGAAGAGAAGAAAGCTCGTCCAGTCCGCATAGAGTACAATATTCGTCGTTCATATTACAATACCCATGCTCTACTCGGATTATTCCGACATCGTTTCTGCTCCCCGCACAATGGCCTTAGCCTCAGAGCGATGAGCCCCTCCTTGCTATGGAGGAATCTGATTTTGAAGAAAATGTCCATATTTCCCCTCTTTCTCCCAACAGTTTAGAAGTATTTTCAATTACAGTAACCCTAGAGAATTCGGCCAGAGAATTCATGATTTTGCATGTATTTTGCTCAGAGAGAGAGAGAGAAAGAAGAAAAACTCTAAGATAGAATCGTGTGTTAATTGAAAGAAAGAAAGAGGAAAAACATAAATAGCGTATCTCATGCCTTAATGATATTATATACCATAAATAGTATATTTCATGTCTCAATGGTAGTATATACCATAAATACCTATTTTTCTATAAACATAAAAAGTAGCTACAGAAAATAATATTTTAAAATAATTTTGGTTTATAATAAATAGGGTATAAGAGGTAAACTTTTCATAAAAAAATACTACAATCTAATCCCGAGATTAGTTATACCATGAGTTTATCCCAACCAACCATGCTCAAATTTAATCCTCGGATTAATTATCCCTTATCCCCCATACCAAACGAGCCCTTAGTGTAAAAGTTATCCCAAGATTAGCTAATATCCTATATCAAACATGAAACAAAATTAATTATAATCTTTATCCTGAGATTATTATCTTTATCCCATGTACCAAACGGTCCCTTCATGTACTCTTATACTTTAACTTCCTACTCCATATTCATTTGAAAAATAGAGAATTAGTATTAGACTTATATAAAGTTTAAATTCGATTTATATGTGTTTAGATTTTTTTTATCCTTTTATAACGATTAACGTAATATAAAAAGGTACAACTGCAGCTTTAATTCTATGTCTGAGTGACCTTTTAATAGCCATGACTACAAACTGTTTGAAATAAATTATTTTTGTATTCCTATCTTGTATAGGGAAATCAAATGATATAGAGAGTTTATCATCCCTTTCTTAGGAAATCAATTTGTTCTCGAGAATTGAATAGTATAATGTTTGACCAAAAAGTGTTACCTTCGGTTAAACATTTGAGTTTATATAATAAGGGGTTAAAACTTAGTTAAGATTAATATCTCTAAATATTATTTTCGGGAAGGTGTCCGATGTTGGACAAACCTAGTGGAGGATTGATAATAATATGCATTAAAGATTCCAAAAAGTATGAGCAATAATGTAGCAATAAATAACAATAAATGACATTTAAGTAAATGGAATGAGTGATTCACCCTATAAAGTATGAACTAGTTGATTATCCCTCCTAACAATGATGAGTGACAGACAAATCCCACAATATTCGAATTATTCTCGAATTTGATAGAAAGACGTGGAATAATATGAACAAGAATCTAGATGAAAAGGTAGTGTTTGTATCTTTGCAAGAGAGAGAGAGAGAGAGAATCTTTTATCAAAAGTCTGTTATTGTCAAATGAATGTCACATGCCCTACACCATTGTCTCTTTTTCTATTTATATGAGACATTTCCCTAACAAATCCTAATAGTACAAACGCAGAGAATATCCACTAGAATATTCTCTTTAATATCATATTTCAAAAACTAGCTGTTATAGCTCGACCACGAATCTCGCTGCTTCCTGGTCGACCATTGTTGATATCTCGACCACGAATCCCGCTGCTTCCTGGTCCTCGACTGACTCTTTCCTTAGTGTTATCTTACCCTAAATATTATAGGGCAGATTTTGACAAATACAGTTAGTCCCTCCATTTATTAAGGTCGGCCTCAGACGGGCTTAATGAGCGGATTCTATTTAACGTGGTCGAAGCAATTGGATGACCTGACCGAGTCGTGATGATTGGGGTGAGTTGGCAGCGTGTCCTTTGTGAACCGTAAATTCTAGGGCTATGAGTTCCATGAATCAGGGTGGCGTCACGGCGGCAAGCGTCACTATGACACGATTTCCCGATGTGTTGCTTCATTTCACGTGCGTCTTTTAATTGAATTTGCCATTAGGTTACGGTGCCAGGTAAGATGGATTAATTCATTGGTTTCGACGACTGAATTTCTATAAATAAGGGCGTGTGGGTAACGTTTCAATCTTTACAAAATCCTTGCATCAAAAAACTTTGTATCTTCTTCTTTTTCCTCCATTGTTGTTCCTTTTTTCTTTCAGTTCCAACGATCTCTATCATTTTGGACTCTTCATTGTTTGGTACCTTCCTTCCTTTTGTTGCAAATATGTTTAACGTGCCTTCTAGGACCAGCGAGGGAAGTGAACCAGTCCTACTGGCGATTCTCCTGCCTCCTCATTCGGAGAGCGTTCCCACTGCTACAGAGGACGGAGGCTTCCCAACTATGAAAGAGATAGTTCCTCGCAACCCTGACGTTAGGTCTGATTTCTCAAAGTTACCTGAAACCGAGCCTATAACTTTTAAATCGTTGATGATAGAGGATGATTTGTCAGAGCTTAGAGCAAAGTATGACCTTCCTAACCACGTCGAATTGATTACCGTTGGGTGGGATGAGGTACAACATCACCGTCCTGGGTATTGTGCGTTCTACACCCACCCCATTCATGTCGGCCACACTTTCCCTCTCCTTCCTCTGGCAGAGGAGTTCTGTCGCTTCTATGGTGTTTGCTCGGCTCAACTTGTGCCATATGCTTACAAACTCATCAGGATGCTCACTAAGTTCGCAGACTTGGCCGGGGTCGAGATAACGCTTCGGCACCTTATGCACTTATTCGCCCCCAGTTTTATAGGGGACGATGCTGAACCTCCGCCTCCGAGGAGGAAAATTCCTAGTGGTGAAAATTGATGATAAGGCTAACCTCTAGTTTTGGATCAACTTCTTCTTCGTTAGAACTGAAGACGTGGTAGCCAACGTCGATGGCTTCCCTGGAACCTGGAATTGCACTTGTAAGTGCCTCACTTCTTTGTATGTAGGTAATTGGTTTCCTTTGTTTAGTTGTGGATTCTGACCCCTCGTCCTTTTCTTATGTAGCCAAGACCTCGCCTTCCCCTTTGGTCGAGGATATTTCCGGTTGGGTCGGCTAGCTCCTCCCTTACATCGCCGGAATTTGCGAATTGGAGGGCTTCTTCAAGAGGTTTAGGTCGGCTCCCCCTTTGATTGGTAAATTACTTGTGACTTCGTTTTGTTGATTATTTCCCTTGTGCGATTGTTTTGGCTAACTCTCTTCACCTTTCATTTTTTCCTTGATCTCATCTAGGGGGTCCTCGAGGAGGCCGAGATCTCCTGCACCCGCGTTTCGCAAGAGGAAAGTTGTCTCTTCTTCGGCTCATGTCCCTCCTACAACCTCGGCTTATTTCGATCATTCCTCGGTCTCGCTTGCTGTTGCTTCCGCGTCAACTCCTTCTGTATCTGTGGAGACCTCGGCAGCGGAAGCCTCAATTTCTTCCCTGTGTAGTCTCATAGTCGAAAAAGAGGAATCGTTACCAGGTGATGGGGACCTCATGCCCCACAAGAGGAGGTCGGTGGATATAGGTGACGGGGTCACCCAGGTTTTTGACTTGGTGGATGACTTCACGTTTTGTAAGATGGCAACCATTGTCATAAAGAATGATATTGGAGGTTAGCGGAGACCGTCAAGGGTGTTATCTCTTCCTTCCGTGATAATGGAAACAGAAGGGCCGGCCATTAGGATTTCTGGTACTCCACGGCAAGAGGGGTCGTCGACCTCGCAACCGGCTAATGATTCTTCTTTGCTGGCCGACAGAAGAGGAGAGGTATCGCCGAAGACGGCTACGAGACAGGCTCAGACGTCGACGTTGTAGAGTTGAGGATGATGGAGGAGGGTTTTACCCAGCTCGAGGTGAGGCTGGAGGGATCTACGCGGACCATTGCGATCTCCATGGATCGTGATCTATTGAAGAATACAAAGAACATAGACCCTGCTCTCGACTCCCTTTGCTCTGACGTGGAGGGTAAAACCCTCAAAGAGCTTGATGATGCCACCTTATCGAGGAGCATAGCTGGACTCGCTCTCAGGGTAAGTATTTTAGGGCTTCTTTTTTCCTGTGTTATGCTTAAAATCTAGGCTTTGTTTTAGTGTTTTGCTCTTGTTAGCGAAGTCATCCTTATTTTTGCTTTTCTTCCTTTTCTTTCTTTTTATGACTACAAACCATGATCTTGGAAATTAAAAGCGCTCAAAGAGAGGAGAAGTGTAAAGTTGTATTTGCGAAATTGCAACGCAAATACTTTGAGTACCGTGGCAAGTACCGGGAGATTCGCAGGCAGTTTAGTGAGGGTAGCAATTTGCAGGCCCTTCGAGATGAGCTGAAGGAGAAGGATGAAGAACTGGTGAGGGTGATTGAGAAGTGAAATGTCCTTGAACGGACGTTGAGAAATAAGGAGGAAGAGCTCAAGGTCAACATGGTCGTGGAGGCTCAATGTGGCGACCTCCAGATGCAGGTGGTCGAGTTGCGCAGACAATAGGAGGAGTCACCTGTAGGTGGAGGTTCTTCATTGCGATATCACCGAGAAAGAGAACGAGCTGGAGGAGGCGGAGTTCGCTCAGTCGGGGGCTTCAAGGAAGGAAGAGGCTCTTGAGGTAGGGATCCAGACTCTCCATTTTGAGCAAGACAACGACTTGGAAACAGCAAGGCTTAAAGAAGAGAGGCTTGATGAGAGGATTGTAGAGTTGGAAAGAGACAACTCCCTCCTTCAGAACCAGGTGTCCGCCTTAGAGGATGAGAAGGCTCAACTGCTCACACATACTTCATCCTCTCGCACTTCAAGTTTTCCAAACGTCCCCCCGTGACCTGTACGAGGAATGGATTCATGCTGAGGCTCAGTTGGATGTGTTCCGCAATTTGTACAAGGTAGAGTCTATTTATGCGGCCGCTCTTGATGATGTTCGTGTTAAGGCCCCCGAGGCTCGGGTCGCTTGTGGATATGATCCCGCCACACCCGAGGCCGATGACGATGAGGGGGACGGGGTTGTGGACCAGATTGAAAAAGACGCCTGGTATGAAGCCACGTACCCTGAAAGCGATGGTGATTATGTCACGCCCCAAACCTGGGGAGGCGTGGACGGCACCCGGTGCCATATTTGGCCTGAGTGTACCACTCTGTAACTGTGAACTCTGGAGGGGTAACCCTCAACTTAGGCCGACGAGGCCATACTTTGAATCATCTTATATATATATATAACTATGTAGGCTGATGAGGCCACCATGAACATGTACTGATAGACGAAATATAGAGGACTCATCTACAAGCCTCTAGCGATAGCTAAATTGTATCATGGTCGGGATAGGGCCTCGACCTACCCATCAAACCTGTATATATAAAATGGACTCCAAGGTCTAGACCTGGTAACCCCGAGGAAGTGAAGCTTACCAACCAAGCTGATGTTTGACTCTGTCTAATGGGAAGGTCTATCCAGCTGTCTATTGTTGCGCCCCCCCTTTTTCTCGCGAAATCGGGTTTAGGACATTTGATGTGGGACAACTTGTTCCTTTTGGGAACTGGATTTTGCAATTGAAGAGTCGCCACCTAATGATTAAGGTGCATTAGGTCACTACTAGAAATTCAATTCTAAGTTTGTTTGGAACAACCAGAGATTGGGTAAGGCCTTGAATTATCCCAAGGGGAAGGTGTTAGGCACCCCTCAGGATCCACTAGTGTGGTTCCTGGCCAGACAGTTATTGTGAATTTTGGGTTCAATTAACATATAAGCAGATAAGGCTCAAAAAAAGAGGGGATTTCAATACACAATGGTCGGAAAGTGAACCAAGTTTGAAAGAGCAATTATAAAAGCTAATTTTAAATAAGGAGTTGCAATGCCCAAAAAAAGGGAGGGGAAAATAAAGAAAGGGGGTCCTAGGTTTGATAAAAATATGGATCACATCAATGCAACACCCGGTAATCACTCCTCAAAAGAGGGGTTACACGTGGCATTAGCTCACCGGTCGTCATATCCATATCTACGCTTTCCCACTCCGTTTAAGGTACTAAAGCGTAGATTGGTTTCGAACGCTATTGCATGCTATTACCCGTCCCGTTCTTATCAGTCCTGGAGGCACTTAGGACTACTAATACTAAAGGGAGGGATATTAGGCTAACTTGAAGTTTCAAAGATAAAAATCTAAGGCGACATACAAAACATGTAAAAGACTGCACGTTAAAGGGAAACACATAAACACATAAGGCTCAATATACCTCCTCAAACAAAACACATAACTAGCATGGCTTGCACATACTTTTTGGGTCTGATTAAAGCACATAAAGACGAGGGAAGTTGATTATTGAGGAAGATTAGTTTATTACATAACTCAGATAAGAAGTCTGAATCAGGCCTGCATGCTGATTGTAGCATTTAACAAAAACGGATTCAATTTTACAATTATTACTCTAGGGTTTGCCTAAGTGTTTAGACGGGGTCCTATAGGCATGATATCTAATTAATTCAGAATGAGGCGAAACAAGACTAACTCAAAACAAATTATTTGAGATCCTATAGGCATGCTTTCTAAACCTCGTTAAATAAAGATGGAAAGTCGTTTAAAACTGGTTCAGAATCGAACTGATTTTAAATTGAACTAGTTTCAGATTCTGTAAGCAATGATATCTAATATTGTTGATTTTAATCCCTATAGGCAACATTGAATGTGAATAGAAACAAACCAGAATTTTACTTGGGAATCCCTGTAGGCATGATTTCTATATGTTACTGATTTTAGACCCTTATAGACATGATACTTAAATGGTGATAATTGTGTACAATTTCAGATAATCCCTATAGGCATGTTATCTAGATGTGAATTGAACAAGCGTGTCCTATAGACATGGTTTCAAAATATGGTGTGAATATGCAGAATTAGAGCAGTCTTATAGGCATATCTTCTAAATGTGAATTGAACAAGTAGAGAATGCAGTCTTATAGGCATGTTTTCTACCCTTGAGCATGCATAATTTCCCAACCCTTTTCACTAACCAAATCCCCAATGTTTATTACAAATTATTACAAACCGAATAATGAATTACATCAGAAAAGTGTAAAAGAAGAGGTTACAACCAGAGGAAGCATGATTCTTGACTTCCTCTCTGAGTTATGAGATAAACCAACTCAAAATACCATTGATCCAAATCCTTTCTCAGTCTTGAGTGTGTCAGAGTTCCATAAGGGCCTCAATAGGACCCCGGGAAGTGCTCACACCTAAGTTTCATAACTAGAATAGGGACAAGTGCAATGTGCAAATGCCAACCCTCATGTGTCCAAGTTCAGAGGGAGCTCATGGGTCCCAAGGCAAGGCTCGCATGAGGGGGACAGAACTTAAGTCTAAGAAGAGAGTGAGAAATGCAGAAATTGAGTTCTAAGAACTGAAGGAATAAAGGAGAGGGAAAGGGTGATAGGAGTCAGTCATTAACACTTCACATAATTGATAAATTCACACAAAGGGGCAGGGGATTGGGAATTTTGCAAGGAGCCTATATACTTAGGCAAGAGTTAATTCTGGGCATGCACAGCAATAGGAAGTGATGTCATGCTTGTAAATCAACCAGAGCACACAACATATAAGGGACACATGGGGGTTATGATCCTAGGAGGATCAAGTTTGGGTCATGCTCAGTAATTTTCAATGTTGTCATGCCCCAAACTAACCCCAAGTATTAATCACATTGGGGTAGGGATTTGGGATTCATAATACATTGATTCAGAACAGGAGAAAGGAAATTACAGCATGCTGAGTAATGGTACCGAATTAAATACAAGCAGTAGGCAGACAATAATGCAAAATCAGTAAGTAAGCATGTTGTTGTTGGTGCTGAAAAACTTAATTAGAATATACCAGTCAAAGAAGCAAAGTGCAGTAAAGAAAAGTAGCAGGACTTCGAAATATAGCCTTGGCTTTCAGCCGGCTGAACATGCCACATACAAGTAATAAAGCAAGAGAGAGTGTTTTGAGTGTAGGTGTGAGTTCAAAACTAAAGTGTTCATGTGTTTGTATTAATGAGGGAATATGTATATATAGTAGTTCGAAACCATGTAAAATAAGGCAAGAATTACAATTGTATAGTAATTATGGAACTCAAAACCAATTAGAACCAAAATCAGTACAAGTACTCCCTTAATTTAAGGGAATCAATTCAAACGGTAAGAACGAGTAACAAATAAGGAAAGAAATCAATGTGTAGACAAGGAAATAATTCGAACATATTAGGCATAGAGTAAACTATTAGGGCTAGGTTCAGAAAAATTCTAATTAAGGAAATAGACAGTAAGAATCAAGCAGCCAAGGTAAGGGAATCAATCAGATTGAGTAGAAAAGTAGGGATCAAAGGTCTAAAGGAAAGTGTTCAAATTAGACCAAGAATCGGGGGAATCAGAATCAATCAAAGAGAAAGTCACGTGTCAATATTTTGCATATAAATAAAGTAAGACACAGACGGTCAAGAGTCGACATACAAACCTAGCAAACATGAGAGTCAAATAATACTGATTCGATGAGAAAGAGGCATGTTTCAACAGTCAAGATGAACACAAGCACATAGAATCAGTGTAAGTTTTTTTTAGTCTAAGAAACTGAGTAGAAATAAATCAAGGCAAGATAGTCACGAAGAATCACAGAAACTCAAAAACGCGAACCGGGTAGTCATGCTGATACACAAAACCAAACAAAGAACCCCCTAAGAATTAGGGCTTTCAACATAGGCGAGTTAAAGAGAAGATAGAAACCCAGAATTAGAAGAATCACACAAAGGGAACAAGAGATTTCAAAAAGAACTTCTGCACTTAAACGAACAGTCTCATACCCAAAACCATAAGATTTTCAACAATAGAAGGGTTTTAAAAAGAGGATAAATAGACAGATTGGACAAAACTCAGGCAATAATCATTCATTTAACAAACAATTAAAAGAAATTAGGTGTTTTAACATGCAAACTCAGGCAGAAGGATAATACGAGCAAACACAGCAAAACATATCAGAAATCAAAGAAAGGTTTCGAAATAACTTTGACAGAACCTTAATCAGAGGGATAAGGAGTTTTGAAAGCGGAGTTTTAAAAGAAACTTCGAGAAAAGTGCTTAAAAGTTCAGAGCAGACATAGGTCTGAAACAGATCTAAGAGAAATCGAGAGAACCTTAAAGGTTAGGGTTTCAGAAGAACCCCAAATGGTGAGAAAGGCTTTAAAAACCATCAATCTAAGCATGAGAGTCAAGAGTCAGACTCGAATAGCCATGGCTGGCCGGAGAAAGGTCAGAGACGACCGGAGAATAACCATAAACTGAAATCGACCAAGGTCTAGACCAAGATCTTTCAAGATCTAACCTTGAAACCATAACAATCGAACACGTAGAAGCCATGAGAGGTGGATACACGCCTCCGATGACCTTGGAAGCCATGGATTTGGGAGTTTTTAGGGTTGTAGTTGAGGGCGGCGGCTAGGGTTTGAGAGGGTTTGAGAGAGGAATGAAATAGAAAGGGATTCAGAGGCGGCGGAGTGTGAATAATGAAAGGGTTTGGGGGGTCTTTTGGGTTTAATTAGGAAGGAAGGAAGGGACGGGAGCCGTTGATCTAAGTGATCAACGGCTGGGATTAAAGAGGTTAGGTGGGGATCCGGGTATGGGTTGGCTTAATTGGGTTAAGGGGTCTGGTATGAATGGATTTGGGCCGGGGTAATTGGGATCAGAATTTGGCTATAATTGAAATGAAATTGGGCTAACATTTAAATAGCCAATTTTCCCTATTCGATTTATCAAAAATAAAAAAATAATTTCTGGAAATAAATTAAAGGTACAAAAATGATTTATAACACATGGTTAACTATTTAAAAATACCAGAACTAATTTTTATGAATATAAACGTAATTAATCCTAAAAGAGGCTAAAATTGCAATTATATACAATTTAACTTTAAAAATATTAGATGACATTGTAAAAATATGGAAAAGTTATATTACCTATATCTTAACATAAATATGAGAATCCAATAAATGAATCACCAAAATTATAATTTTGGGAATAATTATTGGGTTTTCTGGATAAAATAAGGTAATAAATCGATTTAAAAATCTTTAAAAATTAAGAAAAAATAATAAAACATTTGGACATACTTATATATGTACACATATGCTATTTTGAAAATATTTCGCATATAAAAATATACAGAAAAAAATTAGGTATCAACATCTATCAGGACATGCAGGCATGAAATGCAGTGTCCCCCGTAGAAGGGGCATCAGTACGAAATAATGTGACGAGTATGTAAGGCAACTGAATAACTGAAATCTGAAACTGAATTAATAATATAATAACTGAAAGTAACTAGAAGTCAAAGATAATCTAAATATATGCTTACCTGCTGATAATAGCTCAACTCTCTCAATATAGTATGTAAAATAGTTGTCCGACCCTATAAGGCTCGGTATGTGTAACTGCTCTGCCGTAGTAGGCTCACTCGTAGGCGTTCGTCCATACTACCCTCTGTATCTAGGCCATTCTAGGCTCGCTCATAGGCGCTCGGCCACAGTAGGCTACGTATATAACTTACCATCTGATTAGAGGTTGCCCAATAAGGGTCAGCCCACCGATTATAGCTCGGTAGTGGTGAAAATACTGTAATACTATATATATATATATATATATATAGACTCTCTACTCTCTTGATTGAAAGAAGATAATAATAAACTGAATATAAAGTCCCGATAAGGGAGAATACTGTAACTTATAAGACTAGGATAAAGTACATAAATCAGGAATATGAACATCTATTTATATCTCGTTATCAAACGCATGTGGTTAGGGGATCATGCCAAAATGAAGGAAAGGTTTAGCCTTAACATACCTTATCACAATTTGTCCAACAACCACGTTAAACTCGTCTCATTTCACCTTAATCTACAACAACGATAACAATACTATTACCAAGTTATGGAAAGTACAACTATGGCACAACGAACGATAAACTTATTTTGTATTAAAATGGGCAGCATCTCCCCTAAAATCCATACTTTCTCCAAATTCAAGATAACACCAACAACATAATAACACAACAATAATAACATATATACATTATTTTCTAAACTCTTACCCACTACAAAATACCACAAAACAACCCACACACCCCAATCAGTTCAAACACAAAACGACAACCCTAGTAGTATCAAACAACCCGAAAATTTAACGATGAATGACCAGCCAACCACCCAACCATTATGTGGTATTTTCTACACACCCTTTCTCCTCTCAAAATCCATAAAAACAGTAGCAACATAGACAACCCAACAACAATAAAAAAACAGCCCACAAAACAGTCCCACAAGTTCAGCAACTCAAAACTGATTTTTTCGTTTAGTAAAACACATTTCGACTTGTCCTTTCTTTCAAATTGAGAAACACAAACAACAATATATAATTAAGCCAAACTTACCCTATAAACAAGCCATGAATTCAACTTAAAAATAAGTTCACAAAAAGCCAACCGTGATGCAACAACAAACAACATACCACTCTTTCGAAACTCGCTAGGTCTAGTCTTTACGATCGAGTTACAACTCGCAAACGCATAGATAATGGAAGGAGAAGCATAACCTTAGCTTGTACTGAGTAGAACCCACGAAACCTAGTCCTTATTCATCAAAAATCAGTTCCCCAACATAGCTACAAGAAGTAGAAAGAGAAACTAGAAAGTTGTTTGGGGTTTTCCGCACTAGAATCACATCATAACATCATATTTTTTTATTTTTTATTTTTGGGGAGGAGTTGTAGGGGTTAAATCCGATTTTCGTGGTCTGAAAGATGAGTGAATTAAATGAGTCTATAAGCCCTTAAAATTCCCCTCTTGGCCGACTTTAGGATCTTTTAATTGAGGCCTCTCCTTTTGACAAGTAGGTGATGCACCTACTTGTAACCTACCATTATGTGCAGTCTCACAAAAATGCAAATATCTCTCTACTCCAATATTTAACTGTGACGACCCGGCCAGTCGTCTCATGAGCTACCTCTCCATTTTCTCCATTTCTATTTCTTTATGCTTTGTTATCCGTGTTTTGTGGTATTGGGTTGGTCGGATCGAGTCCGAAATGATTTTTGTTAAGGTTTGAGACACTTAATCTCCTTTAAGGAAGTTTAAGTTGGAAAAAGTCAACCAAATGTTGATAGGGCTCGTATGCGAGTTCCGGTGGTTCGGTTAGCTTCGAGAGGTGATTTATGGCTAAGGAGCGTGACCGGAATGAGTTTTGGAGGTTCAGAGTAGATTTAGGCTTGAATTGGAGAAGTTGAGATTTTGGCAATTTCCAATTGATAGGCGAAATTTTGATTTCGGGGTCGGAATGGAACTCCGAGAGTTGCAGTAGCTTCGTCGTGTCATTTGCGATGTGTGTGTAAAATTTCAAGTCATTCGAACATGGCTTGGTTGGGTTTTGATCAAAAGCGTATTTCGGAAGATTTCAGAAACTTAGGCTTAAATTCGATGTGATTTGGTAGATTTGATGTTGTTTGAGGCATCTTGATGATTGGAACAAGTTTGAATAAGGTATTGGGTCATGTTGGTGCTTTTGGTTGAGGTCTCGGGGGCCTCAGGATGATTTCGGGTGGTCGTCGGAGAAGTTGAAAGGTTATTGCAGCTGCTGAGATTTTTCTGCTTTTGGTATTTTCACACCTGCGGTTTGGGGACCGCAGGTGCAGCGCCGCACATGCGGAAGGGGATCCGCAGAAGCGGATTTGAGAGGAAGAGCCAAGAACCGCAGATGCAGTAGTTGGACCGCACCTGCGGAGTCGCAGGTGCGGAGATTGGATCGCAGATGCGAAAGGGACCATTAAGTGATTTCCGCAGAAGTGGAAGAAAGACCGCTTATGCGGTACGACAAAAGTGGAAATGGTGTCGTAGATGCGGAACAACTGGGCAGAAAGTATAAAAAGGGTTCTTCGTGAATTTTGGGATATTTCACCATTTTTTACTTCGGCTTTGGAGCTTTTTGGGCAATTTGAGAGGGGGATTTCAAGAGAACTTCATTGAGCTAAGGAATTTGGACCTAAAACTCATTCCTATGCTATTATTGCATGGATTAGAGCTAGAAATTATGGAAATCAAAGGTTAAAATTGGGGAAACTAGGGTTTTAGAACTTAGGCTTTTAATTGTGGATTTGAAGGACCATTTGGGGTCGGATTTGAGAACTTTTGATATGTATGAACTTGTGGGGAGATGAGGAATCTATTGATGTAAAAATTTCTAAATTTCGAGATGTGGGCTCCGGGGTCGGGTTTTGGTAATTTCGGGATTTGTGCCCTTTATTGATTGCTTTCGCTTGAGCTTCGTTCCCTTTATATATTTTGATGTCCTCGTTCTGATTTTGGATAGATTCGACGTAAGTGGAGGCCGATTCAAGGGGCAAAGGCGCGTGAGCTAGAGATTTAGCCGATTCAAGGTGAGTAATAATTGTAAATGATGTTCTGAGGGTTTGAAACCCCGGATTGCACATTGTAGTGCTATATTGAGGTGAGGCACACACTTGATGATGAGTGTGGGGTCGTGCACTATTGGGGATTGTGACTTGGTTCGTCGCGATTGATGATTTTACCGCGTATTTGATTGAAAACTATTTGCTATTATCATTATTTGGGTTGAATGTCATATTTGGGCCCAGTGCCAACTATTTGAACCCTTCGAGAATTTTGATTGATATTTCCTCACTATTTTGACTTTATACTTGAACTCAATCATGTTATTTTCCACTGTTTTACTACTCAGCCATGTTTACTCGGTTTTAATACTTAAATAACATTTTAAATGATGTTTGGGCTGGGAAATACTGTTTTACTATTGCCCGAGGTGCTTGTGAGGATTTTTGACTGAGTAAAGTCGAGGGCCTATGTTGCGAGTAAACACTGATACTGATTTGAGGCCGAGGGCCTGAGATATGTATGCCATGAGGTGGATTGATTGATATGAGGCCGAGGGCCTAGTTTGATGGCACGAGATGGATTGTTATTGCGCTTGGGTCGTAAGGGGCCTCTCCAGGAGTCTGTACACCCCTAATGAGTGCGGGTACCCATTGTGATGTGAGATTGAGCCCGGGAGGCTGGTATTGTTCTATGTGATTAAGCCTGAGGGGCTATTATTGTTCTATGTGATTGCCCGAAGGGTTGGTACTGTTCTGAGATGTTGCCCGATAGGAAGATTTGTTGATACTGTGCCCGAGGGGCGAACTTCTATTGTTTACTTTACCTTAATTACCTGGCAATTACTTGTTTACTTGTTGAAAGAGGATTGTTACTTGACTTTCCACTGTTTTACTGCTTTTAAATGGTTTTACGGCTTCATTATAGAATGCCTTGTGCCTTACGTATTTTCTTACTTTCAGTCTTTATTTACATTTGTTACTCACTGAGTTGGAGTACTCACTTTACTCCCTACACCTTGTGTGCAGATTCCGGCGTAGCTGACACCACTCCCGAGTGCTGATACCTCCAGCTTCAAGCGGGCTTTCGGAGATTACGAGGTAGTTGTTGACGTCCGCAGCCCCGTATCTCTACTCCTTTATCGCTTTTATTTCCCTTCAGACAGTTGTATTAGTTATGGATTTAACAGGATTGTATGATAACTTATAGATGCTCATGACTAGTGACACCCCGGTTAGGGCTGTGTATGGGTGTTCTTCCGCGTATTTATGTTATCATTGTTATTTCGGATTTATTTTATCATGTTTAGATCGTTTTCGTAAATGCTTAACTGTTAATAATTGGAAAATGGGAAGTGTCGGCTGGCCTTGTCTTCACAAGAGGCGCCATTACGTCCGGGTTTGGGTCGTGACAAGTTGGTATCAGAGCCTTGGTTACATAAGTCTCATAAATCATGAGCAAGTTTAGTAGAGTCTCGCGGATCGGTACGGAGACGTCTGTATTTATCCTTGAGAGGCTGCAGAACCCTTAGGAAAAACTTCATATTCTTAAAATTCTTATCGTGCGAACTTGTTGATCCGAATACTGAACTTCCATTATTCTATTCTCTCACAGATGGTGAGGACACGCGTACCGAACAAGGTATACGACCACCAGTGCCACCAGCTATGGTCACCAGGGGCCGAGGATGCGGTCGTGGTCGTAGTAGAGGCAGAGCAGCGAGGGCAGCACCTATAGATCCACTAGCTTCCCCAACTCAGGATCAGGCTCCAGCTATGGATGCTCCAGCAGCACCAGCTCAGGCACCAGTTGTGCCCATCGTGATTCCGGGTCTTTAGAAGGCCTTGGCACAGATCTTATCAGTTTGCACTGGCCTGGCTCAGGCAGTTTCAACCACTACAACCGTAGCTACTTCATAGGTTGGGGAGGCAATTAGACTCCTGCCGCTCGTACACCTGAGCAGGTGTTGTCCGAACTTCAGACGCCGGGGGCACATCCAACTCATTCGGTCACAGCTGCTCAAGACTATGTGGTTCCTATCTTGTCGAAAGATGAGCAACGTAGGTTGGAGAGATTTGGTAGATTATAGCCTTCGACCTTTAGTGGCACAGAGGGCGAGAATGCCTAGGGATTTTGGATAAGTGTTAGAGGATGCTTTGTACTGCCGGTATTCTAGATACCAGCGGGGTCGATTTTACCACCTATCAGTTTTCAGGAGCTGCTTTCACTTGGTAGGAGGTTTTTGAGAGGCGTAGGCCTGTTGGTACAACACCCCTTTCCTGGCAGCAGTTCTCCGTTCTCTTTATGGAGAAGTATGTGTCGCAGTCCCACAAAGAGGAGCTGCGTAGGCAGTTTGAGTGGTTGCGATAGGGGGATATGACTGTGTCACAGTATGAGTTGAGGTTCTATGAGTTAGCTCGTCATGCTATTTGGATGGTTACGATAGATAGAGAGAGAATTAAGAGATTTGTGGATGGCCTCACTTATCAACTTCGTATTCTCATGACTAGGGAGAGGGTGATTGGTGCTACTTTCGAGGAGGTTATGGATATTTCCCATGAGATTGAGTTTGTTCATTGTTAGGAGCGAGAAGAGATGGAGGCCAAGAGGCCTCGAGGATCTGACAGTTATAGTGGTGCTCCTTCGAGGGGCTAGTTCCAGCACAGCAGAGGCCGTTCATTTAGGCCTGCTCAGCCAGCTCACCTAGGTTATTGTGGGGCATCTTTGGGTCATGGTTATCATAGTACTCAGCAGGTCCAGTCATCACTTAGTTCCCTTTCAGCTTAGAGTTCATCCTGTGCTCCATCAGTTCAGGGCTCTTCTATGTCGAGTACATCTGCTAGTCACTCTGGTGCGAGGGGTTCCCTTCAGTCTCCTTCTCCATGACCTGGGAGTTGTTATGAGTGTGGCAAGATGGGTCACATATGGAGGCAGTTTCATCATCGTGTTGCTAGGGGTGGGGGTCAGTCAGCTAGGGGTCGTCGTAGAGGGGGAGGTCGATCAAGCAGCGGTTAGGCCCATTTCTATGCACTCCTAGGCAATCCCGATGCTATTGCTTCAGATATTGTCATTTCAGGTATTGTCTCAGTCTGCCACAAAGATGACTCTGTATCATTTGATCCCGGTTCCACTTTTTCTTATGTGTTATCATACTTTGCTCTTTATTTGGGTACGCCCCGTGAGTTTCTTGCTTTACCTGTTCATGTATCTACCCTGGTGGGAGATACTGTTGTTGTAGACCGTGTGTACCGGTCGTGTGTGGTGACTATTGGGGGTCTGAAGACCCGAGTGGATCTATTACTATTAAGCATGGTGGATTTTGATGTCATTTTGGGCATAGATTGGTTATCTCTGTGTCGTGCTATTCTAGACTGTCATGCTAAGACAGTCACATTGGCTATGCTGGATGTGCCACAGATTGAGTGGCGAGGTGTAACTGATTATGTTCCCAGTAGAGTGATCTCATTCTTGAAAGCCCAGTGTATGGTTGGGAAGAATTGTCTTTCATATCTAGTGTTTGTGAGGGATGTCAGAACTGAGGCTCCCAATATTGATTCTATCCTAGTTGTGAGGGATTTTCCTAATGTGTTTCTTGTAGACCTGTCGAGCATGCCCCTAGACAGGGATATTGATTTTGGTATTGACCTGGTGCCGGGCACTCAGCCCATTTCTATTCCATCGTATCGTATGGCACTAGCGGAGTTAAAGTAATTAAAAGAACAGCTTTAGGAACTCTTTGAAAAAGGGTTCATTCGGCCTTGGGGTGCGCCGATTCTATTTGTGAAGAAGAAGGATGACACAATGAGAATGTGCATTCATTATAGGCAATTGAACAAGGTAACAATTAAGAACAAGTATCATTTGCCTCACATTGATTATCTATTCGACCAGCTTCAAGGAGCGAGGGTGTTCTCCAAGATTGATCTCCGTTTGGGATATCATCAGTTGAAGATCAGGATTCAGATATTCTTAAGATGGCTTTCAGGACCCGATATGGTCACTATGAGTTCTTGGTGATGTCTTTTGGGCTGACAAATGCCCCAGCAGCGTTCATGCATTTGATGAATAGCATATTCTGGCCTTATCTTAACTCGTTCGTCATAGTCTTCATTGATGATATTCTGGTATATTCGCGTAGTCAAGAGGAGCATGCAGAGCATTTGAGAGTTGTGTTGCAAAGATTGAGAGAGGAGAAGCTTTATACAAAATTCTCCAAGTGTGAGTTTTGGCTTAGTTCAGTGGTTTTCTTGGGGCACGTGGTGTCTAGCGAGGGTATTTAGGTTGATCCGAAGAAGATAGAGGCAGATGGCCCAGATCGTCCTCAGCCACAGAGATTCACAACTTTCTTGGTTTGACAAGCTATTATCGCTGGTTTGTTCAGGGATTCTCATCTATCGCATCACCCTTGACCAAGTTGACTCAGAAAGGTGGTCCATTTGTATGGTGTACGAGTGTGAGGAGAGCTTTCAGAAGCTCAAGACAACTATGACCACAGATCCAGTATTGGTTTTACCATCAGCTTTAGGTTCATATACCGTTTATTGTGATGCTTTGAGGGTTGGTATTGGTTGTGTGTTGATGTATGAGGGTAGAGTTATTGCTTATGCTTCTCGTCAGTTGAAGCCTCATGAGAAGAACTACCCCGTTCATGATTTGGAGTTGGATGCCATAGTTCATGCTTTGAAGATTTGGAGGCATTACCTGTATGGCGTATCTTGTGAGGTGTTCGCTGATCATCGCAGTCTTCAAGATTTGTTCAAGCAAAAGGATCTTAATTTAAGATAGTGTAGATGGTTAGAGTTGCTTAAGGATTATGATATCACTATATTGTACCATCCGGGAAAGGCCAATGTGGTGGCCGATGCTTTGAGCCGCAAGGCAGTGAGTATGGGGAGTTTAGCATATATTCCAGCTAGGGAGAGACCTCTTGCAGTTGATGTTCAGGCCTTGACCAATCGGTTCGTGAGGTTAGATATTTCATAGCCCAGTCGGTTATTGGCTTGTGTGGTTTCTTGGTCTTACTTATATGATCGCATCAGAGAGCGCCAGTACGATGATTCGCATTTGCTTGTCCTTAGGGACAGAGTCCAGCATGATGATTCCAGAGATGTGACCATTGGTGATGATGGAGTGTTGAGGATGCAGGGCCGTATTTGTGTGCCCAATGTGGATGGGCTTCGAGAGTTGATTCTGGGGAAGGCCCATAGCTCGCGGTATTCCATTCATCTGGGTGCTGCGAAGATGTATCAGGATTTGAGGCAGCACTACTCATGGAGAAGAATGAAGAAAGATATTGTGGGATTTGTATCTCGGTGTCTCAATTGTTAGCAGGTGAAATATGAGCATTAGAGATCGGGTGGCTTGCTATAGCATATGGATATTCTTGAGTGGAAGTAGGAGAGGATCACTATAGACTTTGTTGTTGGACTTCCACAGACTTTGAAGAAGTTTGATGCTATTTGGGTGATTGTGGATCGGCTGACCAAGTTCGCACACTTCATTCCAGTATGTACTACCTATTCTTTAGAGCGGTTGGTAGGGGTCTATATCCGAGAGATTGTTCGTTTGCATGGTGTCCTAGTTTCCATCATTTCACATAGAGGTACTCAGTTTACTTTGCAGTTTTGGAGGGCTATGCAGAGAGAGTTGGGAACTCAGGTCGAGTTGAGCACAACTTTTCATCCTCAGATAGACGGGCAGTCCGAGCGCACTATTCAGATATTGGAGGACATGTTGTGTTCTTGTGTCATTGATTTTAGAGGGTCATAGGATCAGTTTTTACCACTTGCAGAGTTTGCCTATAACAACAGATACTAGTTGAGTATTCAGATGGCTCCATATGAGGCTTTGTATGGGAGGCAGTGTAGATCTCCAGTTGGTTGGTTCGAGCCCGGTGAGGCTAGGTTATTGGGGACAGACTTGGTGAAGGATGATTTAGAAAAGGTGAAAGTGATTCAGGAGAGGTTCGTAAAACACAGTCGAGACAAAAGAGTTATGCGGACAGGAAGGTTCGAGAGGTGTCCTACATGGTTGGTGAGAAGGTTCTGTTAGAGGTTTCGCCCATGAAGGGTGTTATGAGATTTGGGAAGAAAGGGAAATTGAGTCCTCGATTCATTGGGCCTTTTTAGGTGCTCCGGGGGATTGGGGAGGTGGCTTATGAGCTTTCTTTGCCACCCAGATTGTCGAGTGTGCATCCGGTATTTCATGTTTCTATTCTCCAAAAGTATATTAGGGATCTGTCTCATGTTTTGAATTTTAGCAAGGTTCAGTTGGATGATGATTTGACATATGATGTGGAGCTGGTGGCTATTTTGGGTCGTCAGGTTCGGAAGTTGAGATCAAAGGATATAGCTTCAAAGATAGTGCAGTGGAGAATTTGGCTTGTGGAAGAGGCAACTTGGGAGACCGAGCAGGAGATGCGGAGTAGATATCCTCACCTGTTTGAGGCTTCAGGTATGTTTCTTGATTTGTTCGCGGGCAAACGTTTGTTTAAGTTGGGGAGGATGTGACGACCCGGTCAGTCGTCTCATGAGTTACCGCTTTGTTTTCCCCATTTCTACTTCTTTATGCTTCGTTATCCGTGTTTTGTGGTATCAGGTTGGTCAGATGGAGTCTGGAATGATTTTTGGTAAGGTTTGAGACACTTAGTCTCCTTTAAGGAAGTTTAAGTCGGAAAAAGTCAATCGGATATTGACGTATGTGTTAAAGGGCTCGGATGCGAGTTCTGATGGTTCGGTTAGCTTTGGGAGGTGATTTATGGCTTAGGAGCATGACCGGAATGAGTTTTGGAGGTTCGGAGTAGATTTAGGCTTGAATTGGCGAAGTTGAAATTTTGGCGATTTCCGGTTGATAGGCGAGATTTTGATATCGGGATCGGAATGGAATTCTGAGAGTTGCAGTAGCTTCGTCGTGTCATTTGGGATGTGTGTGTAAAATTTCAAGTCATTCGGAAGTGGTTTGTTTGGGTTTTTGATCAAAAGCCTATTTCAGAAGATTTTAGAAACTTAGGCTTGAATCCGATGTGATTTGGTATATTTGATGTTGTTTGAGGCGTCTTGATGATTGGAACAAGTTTGAATAAGGTATTGGGTCATGTTGGTGCTTTTGGTTGAGGTCCTGGGGGCCTCGGGATGATTTCGGGTGGTCATCGGAGAAGTTGAAAGGTTATTGCAGCTGCTGAGATTTTTCTGCTTCTGGTGTTTTTGCACCTGCGGCTTGGGGACCGCAGGTGCGGCGTCGCACGTGCGGAAGGGGATCCGCAGAAGCAGATTTGAGAGGAAGAGCCAGGAGCCGCAAATGTGGTAGTTGGACCGCACCTGCGGAGTCACAGGTGCGGAGATTGGATCGCATATGCGGAAGGGCCCGTTAAGTGATTTTCATAGAAGCAGAAGAGAGACAGCTTATGCAATACCGCAGAAGCGGCAATGGTACCGCAGATGCGAAACAACTGGGCAGAAAGTATAAAAAGGCTTTTTCGCAAAATTTGGGATATTTCACCATTTTGACTTCGGCTTTGGAGCTTTATGGGCGATTTGAGAGGGAGATTTCAAGAGAACTTCATTGAGGTAAAGAATTTGGACCTAAAACTCGTTCCTATGCTATTATTTCATGGATTAGAGCTAGAAATTATGGAAATCAAAGGTTAAAATTGGGGAAAATAGGGCTTGAGAACTTAGGCCTTTAATTGTGAATTTGAAGAAACATTTGAGGTCGGATTTGATAACTTTTGACATGTATGAACTCGTAGGGAGATGAGGAATCTATTGATGCAAAAAATTTTGAACTTCGAGACGTGGGCTCGGGGGTCGGTTTTGGTAATTTCGGGATTTGTGCCCTTTATTGATTGCTTTCGCTTGGGATTCATTCCCTTAGCATATTTTGATGTCCTTATTCTGATTTTGGATAGATTCGACGCGAGCGGAGGCCGATTCGAGGGGCAAAGGCGTCGTGAGCTAGAGATTTAGCCAATTCAAGGTGAATAATGATTGTAAATGATGTTCTGAGGGTTTAAAACCCCGTATTGCTCATCGTAGTGCTATATTGAGGTAAGGCACACGCTTGATGACGAGCGTGGGGTCGTGCACTATTGGGGATTGTGACTTGGTCCATCCTGATTGATGATTTTACCGCGTATTTGATTGAAAACTTTTTGCTATCATCATTATTTGGGTTGAATGCCATATTTGGGCCTAGTGCCAACTATTTGAACCCTTCGGGGATTTTTATTGATATTTCCTCACTATTTTTACTTTATACTTGAACTCAGTCATGTTATTTTCCACTGTTTTACTACTCAGCCATGTTTACTCAGTTTTAATACTTAAATGACATTTTAAATAATGTTTGGGTTGAGAAATACTATTTTACTATTGCCCGAGGGGCTTGTGAGGATTTTTGACTGAGTAAGGCCGAGGGCCTATGTTGCGAGGAAACACTGATACTGATTTGAGGCCGAGGGCCTGAGATATGTACGCCACGAGGTGGCTTGATTGATATGAGGCCGAGAGCCTAGTTAGATGCCACGAGATGACTTGTTATTGTGCTTGGGCCGTAAGGGGCCCCTCCAGGAGTCTGTACACCCCCAGTGAGTGTGAGTACCCATTGTGATGTGAGATTGAGCCTGAGGGGCTGGTACTATTCTATGTGATTGAGCCCGAGGGGCTGGTATTGTTCTATGTGATTGCCCGAGGGGCTAGTACTGTTATGAGATGTTGCCTGAGGGGCGGATTTGTTGATATTGTGCCCGAGGGGTGAACTTCTGTTGTTTACTTTACCTTAATTACTTGGCAATTACTTGTTTACTTGTTGAAAGAGGATTTTTACTTGACTTTCCGCTGTTTTACTGCTTTTAAATGGTTTTACGGCTTTATTATAGAATTCCTTGTGCCTTACGTGTTTTCTTACTTTCAGTCTTTATTTACATTTATTACTCACTGAGTTGGAGTAATCACTTTACTCCATGTACCCTATGTGTAGATTCAGGCGTAGCTGGCACCGATTTCGAGTGCTGATACCTCCAGCTTCAGGCGGGCTTTCAGAGATTACGAGGTAGCTATTGACGTCCGTAGCCCCGTGTCTCTACTCTTTTATCGCTTCTATTTCCCTTCAGGCAGTTGTATTAGTTATGGATTTAGCATAATTGTATGATGACTTATAGATGCTCATGACTAGTGACACCCCGGTTAGGGCTGTGTATGGGTGTTCTTCCACGTATTTATGTTATCATTGTTATTTCGGATTTATTTTATCATGTTTAGACTGTTTTCTTAAATGCTTAATTGCTAATAATTGGAAAATGGGAAGTGTCGGTTGGCCTTGTCTTCACGAGAGACGCCATCATGACCGGGTCCGGGTTTGGGTCATGACAAGTTAACAAATGAACGGTTTTATCTGTTGTAAACTAGACTCGTAGATCTTCAATTTGGTAGGTAGATCATCCCGTAATTTCAAGTACATTGGGAGAAAAGCTCAGCTACATTTGACCTAATTTTTCAACACATTTATGAATGTAACTTGTGATGACCTTTGCCAACTTTTGTTCCACAACTCGCTTGACTTCACAACATAACGTATGAATATCATACGACTAAAATAACTCATAAAATAACCTCTTTATCATGTTAAGCACCCTAGTCCCACCCCAAAAGTACACGTTATAACATTCCCAACTTGTCGACTTTCGACGAAACTTATTTAGCTTCTAAACCTTCCAAACCTATTGGTACTTGTTATCCATGATCTTTAATATTTCTGACCTCCAAGGTAACACAATTAACTTACTTTATATTCTTCCAAAGAGTATATTATTCTAGAGCTTACATCAATTGGCTTACGACGTACTCTCACATATGAAAACGTGGGGTGTAACATCATTCCCCCCCCCTTGAAATGTTCGTTCTCGAATGTTGATTGATGCGCTTATCATTGTCATAACTTATAGCTCTTACAAATACTTTAATACTTTCCTTTCCATCTAAGCAACTGTTCTGGGAATAAATCCAAACGCCAAGACATTTCCCCCTTTAGGCCTCTTTCTCACACCACGACTTGTGATCAAAATTCTTCCGATCTTGTAATTGGTTCTATCTTATGTCATATAGTCTGTACAAGTTTTTCCTTGTATGAGCACCTAGAGACTCGTCTGTCCTTTTCCTCCATCTTTTAGCCAATCTCTAGGCCTCACTTTGTGAATATATACAGAACTATGACAAGTTGTACCTCTAGGTATCTATAGGTGTACTGAAGTTCATCACGTGGTACTTTGTTGAACTTACGATTGTTGCTATATTTGGTTTCATAGCCTCGGTTATCTATGTTTATCGCTTTACTACATCTAGGTAGCTTATACTATACCATAACACTTACTTCGATTTATTATTACCAAGGTCTGCTACCCAACTCCAGGTTACTCTCTCGCTGCTTATCCTATATGTATAAATCTAAGTCTCTTAAAGCTTCCTCATTACTGTTCATCTTAAGAGTGACAACCTAATCTCATCTTATACTTTGGAACTTTCATCCATCTATTGTTGATTCACCTTAATGTTGATCTATAATCCACTACTGATAACTTGAAACGTCTTACATAATACATTGTCATTAGGATCACATCTCATCGGGGAACATCTGAAGCCATTTGCCTGATACACTTAGGGACAATACAATACTTCATTAATCGTATTTCATAGCATCCCAACGTGGTTCATCTTATGTGGGTATTCTACTCCTGTGCAATTCATGAAATCCTTTTTTCTCTAAATCATTACTCAATCGAAGGCCTAAATGTCATCTATTTATCATTTATCACAATTACACCCTTATTCTACTACCAAAGCAGCATTTCATCTCTTCTATTTACTCTTAGACTTAGACTCCCCTAAGTTCATTCAGGTTGTACTGAGTTTCTTTATAACTTACAGAAACCATCAACTCTATTGTTTTGATGTGTTTATTCCCGATGACTTACCTATTCTCATCACCTTCTCACTTACCTTTTCTTATCCTTACTCTTGTCTACCTAAAACCTTATCGCTCTACCATACTTTAGCTTGCGACCTATACATATCTGTTTATACTACTCACAACCTTCCTTTAACTTGATAGAACCACATATTTTCTTATGTTATTCTGGAACTTTAAGCAAGACATCACATCGTCTCTACCTCTTCTTTACTTTCTTAGCTAGATCTTTTGGTACCTGGAAACCATAACCTAGAAGATATGCCACTGACGATGCAACTATCATTTGTGGATACTGAATCACAACGCTTTTAACCCTCTATTTGAAGTATGGACTATTCACACCTTCTGCACTTAAGTATCTCTACCTTCTTTACCTTTACCTTTCTTATCTTTAAATTTTGCATTGTATCTTCTGTTGCTTTCATAACCTTCCTTCTACATAGGTGGAATTCACGTCCACACCTTAAAGCTCAACTATAGTACTTGCACCTCTGATGCATACGCATTCCGGCGGGAGATTCATAGTGACTTCTTATGAGGTTGTATCTTTTAACTTGTTTTATCGTAGAACCGTTATAGACTATGGTTGTTGTACCATTTCTCTTGTACCTTTGATATTAAGAGTGATTCTGCAATGTTCTGAATTACGATTTCTATAATTATCTAGATCTAATAATCAAACTTGTAATTTACTTAGCTGATGTAACTCTTTAGTTTACTCTTCTCTCTCAGCCTTTAAGTAGGCTTAAGCTATCTTCCAGTATGCGACTCAGGGTATTAGTTATTACTTTAGCCTTTCGGAGATGCTACGGAACATCCATGATATAACCTTCTAACAATTCAAGCTTTTGTCTGTGGCGTGGACTCAATTCTTTTTTTTTATCTTATACTGGACTCTCCTATAGTTGTATGAATGGCAACATATATATTTCATGGATAATACTCAGACTCTTAAGTGCGTTCATAACGTAACTAACTTTGGGTCATTTATCGAATAATTCCTTTCGTGCCTTCTCAGCTTTCTTTAAACGTAAGCAATTACTCATCCGGGTTTTTCTAGCAATTGTTGCATGAATACTTAGGATTATCTTAATTCCCATGCATGCTGGAATATTGTGCAACTCATATGATCACGAATATTACTTTTGATTTTTCTTCCTATTCATTGGTCACGATAGGTGCAACTTTGTTATGGAGTGCATACAATGTTGTAGTGAAATTGTTGTTCCAAGATTATTTATTCTTTAGGTAACTATGCTTATGTTGAAGCCTTCTTCCTTATTTCCTTAGCTAGTTTTTCGTTGTAGCACTTAGGGTAGACCCTCTGACTCTTGTAAAGCTGTGAGCTTATTACATCGTATACCGAAAAGAGTTTTTGATGTTCTTACTCGCCTATAATTATCCTTAGTTACTTACCTCTGTGCCCGTGTGCTCGTAGGGTCACTTCAGAACTAAAATTTTGACTATTTCCCTAGTGGCACTCTCTTTTATTTTCGTAATACTTATACGGTACCTTTAACTACCCCATCTATATCTGAACATTTCTCAAGGATTATGATGTCATATGTGTGTGACTGAATTTCCCGTGCTGGGTTTCACTATGTTTATCTTGCATGATCTGTTGATTTATATGTACCTCTTATTTAGCCATAACTAGGCTCTTTCTAAATCAACTACTAAGTACTCATCAGTCCATGCTTATATTTATATTTTGCGTAACCTCTCTTGGGTTATGTCTTTTGCCTTAACTTACCTTTTGCACTGGCTCCTAATGAATCAAGTACTCATTCACACTTATTTATCAATAACATCCTGGCCGGGAACCCTTACTACCTCTTCCCTGCATCGTGCTTACATAGTGTTCTGGAGTCGTAGTATATACGTATGATCTGAATAAATTCAAACTCACTCCTTTCACCTTTTTACCTCATTCTTCCTTTACTATTCCATAGTTACCTTAACCACTTAACTCCGACTTAATACCATATTACCCCATATTCCCCCTTTAGGGGAGTACTAAGATTTAATGCTATAAAGATTTACCTACAAATAATTTACCTCTTCATCTTTGATGTCTTTTCACGTCTTCACTCACTCCTATTTGCCTTGCGGTAGCCCTTCTCTGTCGCACCTCCTTTTTACCTACACCCCATAGGGTATAAGGGAGTTTTTCCAATTAAAGGACAATCGAAATGAGATTTATTTATGTAATTCAGAGTCGCCACTTGGGAGATTTATGGTGTCCCAAGTCACCGATTGAATCCCGAATCGAGGAAAATATTGACTCTATTTAACAGTCTGCGCACCAGAAATCCGGATAAGGAATTATGTTAACCCTGGAAAAGGTGTTAGGCATTCCCGAGTTCCGTGGTTCTAGCACGGTCGCTCAACTGTTATATCTGGCTTATTTTATCTGATTTTAACAATTAAGAACTTATATGCAAATATTAACTTTAAACCGCCTTTATCAATTTTATTATTAATGTTATTATTTTACGGAGAATTGCAATGTTGTGAAAACGTATCTCGAACCACGTCACAGTCAATGCACCCGTGGTTATCGACACATTTCGACTCCGTTGAGATTTGAATTTTGGGCCACATGAATGCGCACCCGTATTTAAGAAAATAATTTATTAAAGACGCGCCTAGAGTGACTAGCATATTGTTGTTTTGGGAGGAGGCCGTGAAAATTCATTAGACGGCCAACTCCAAAGTCTATCCGGTTATTGAGTACTTTTATTGAGGGCCCCGCAATTTGTGATTTACTGTGGCAAGGCACGCCTCCTTTATTTTAAGGACCTAAAGTGACTACATTTCTATTTAAATTTATCTATAAAAATAAAATAAAAATACTAATTAATTACATGCTTAATCGGTCCGTTGTTTATTATTTACCAACTTACGACCATTGTTGAAAAGTAAACATCACCAAAGTTGAAATTATAAATAAAGTACAAAATTGACAAGCAATAAAAAAAAACTAAAGATCTTATAACTATCCTAAACCCATTTTTTGTTAAATGAACAAACCGTGGGTATTAATTACTTACAAATATTGGCAACTAGAATTAACTTTAATCGCTAGTGCTCTTTTGAACTTCAATATTAACTCATTTTTTGAACTCAACTCATGTCTATTGGATTAATGTTCTTAGCCTTGCTATATTGATTCACTTCTTCAAATATACTAAACCTGCTAATTATACAAGTTAAGAGTCCCTACGTTTGCCTAAATTTGCGGGTCTTTGTTACTTAAAGATTCAATAATTACAAAATAACGAGTTCAAAACTAGATTTTTGTTAACCAACCAATATTAAATTGATATCCTACATGGATTATTTGCCCAAGTGATTCCGAACTAAGGTATTTGATGATACGCATTAACAAAATGACATTATTTAACTATGAAACTCACGCGAGACTAAAGAGTTTAAAATACCTACATCTTACTCACACATATTATACTAATTAATGTTCATATCTTTTCAAAGAATTCAATTCCACAATCTAAAGTTACTTATCACTTATCGCTAATAACATGATCTTATAGAAGAAACAGTCATACTTATACAAATGTCTAACATTCATTTAACAACATAATTAAAGTCTATCTAAAACATGCTAAAATGCTGTATCTCATTTCATCTTCAAAATGTACATCAAAATGATTTGTAGAAGTGTACCTGGTATGGACACAAGAAGAAAAGGGGAAGATCAGTGCAGAAACACAGCAGTAGCATATACAACAACACAGCAGCAGCAACAACCAATAAACCAGAAAATACTAAACTGAAAAAAACCAGCAGTACCAAAGCTAAACACAAACAGATCCAATGAAACAGTAGTTTTCTGTTTTTATCAAACACTTCAAAGAAAGCAGCCTGAAACTTTGAATGCAAAAGCTCAGCCTTAATACTTTAACTCTAGCTCTTAATGCACAAGTTTTGATTTTTCTTAATATTAGAGTTCTTTGTTCCAGATTTTTTTTTCTCTTCTGATTCCTCCCCTTCTTTAAATCAGTCCCCAACCCTTTTATACAAATCTGCCCCTCTTTCCAACTTAGTGCCCGACCCCTTTTCCTTATTCAAATCAGATTTTTCCACTAAATCAGCACTAAGTCTGAATTTTCCACTTAATCAGCTCCCCATTTCCTTTTGTCCCCCCATTAATACTAACTAATTCGTTAGTCTAATGGTATTTTAATAATTTAGTGGACAGAGCACTTAAACCAACCATTTCTTCCTGTTTTCAATTCACAAACTAACCCTGAAAATCCCTTGATATTACTGATTTCCTAAAGGTAGCTATTCAAATACATTAAGACTTAATTCTGAAATCTATTTAACTAACAATTAACAAAACTGTTTTGATTACAGCTATAACCAAGCTTATTGACAGCTAAATGAACAAAGTCAAATTCCAATTGAAACAAACTGAACTGAATTTAAATCAACATACAGAACTTAATAGAATCATTTAAACTGAAATTGAAACATTGAATCAATATGCACATGAATGCAAGAAACAGGAATGCAAGTTCATTGTTAGCCTAATGACAATGCCCTGAAACTAAATGGCCACAGATCAAACACACACAACAACATTTGACGAACTTATTGATTTAACAACCAAAAATGAATTAATCGACGAAAACTAATTAACTGATTACCTACATCAATTGATAACAATCAATCTAAGGAAAAATAATATATAATCAGGTAGTTTCAATCAGCATTAACAGGAACAGGGATTTATGATAAAACAAACTAATCGACGAACTTAGTCGAATCGATTACACACAATGTAACTCATAACAATTACAGTAAATAGAAGCAATGTCAGAATCGAACCAAATAAAAGGTCTATTGAAGATGAAATAGAATTAATTAAAAGAAAAATAGGAAAATCATACAGATTACTACAACAGGCAATAAGATACACATAGAATACATGAAACAAAAGAAAGACATGAAAAAATACCTCTGAATCTTCACCCCAAAATATGTCCTAGTCTTGAACCGGATTTGACCTTTTTGAGGTTGAACGCACCTTAATCGAAGTATTCTAAATTGAGAATACTCCGATTAAGGTCTATTAGACCCCAACCCTTCATTTAATTGGACAAATTCCATGATTTGGAATTTTAGGGTTCTATTTTTTTCGGATTTAGGGTTTGATCATTTCTGGGCAGATTCGAACAAAACCAAGGGTGGTTTGGTCACGAGGGAAGTCATGGACATGTCTGGTATGAGTTTGGGACTGGTTAGGGTAGATCTAGGTCCTGCTCGAATCTTTGATTGAAGATTCGAGAAGTTGTAGGATGATTCGAAGTAAAAGGTTAACAGATCCATGATGAGGGTAGTCAAAGGATGCTATGATGTTAGTTTGGTGGTCATCGGAACATGTAGAATTTCAGACGAACTCTTCGATTGAAGATTCGAAAGGGTTGGTGATGATTCGAGATAAACGGGTACTGGATTTGGATTGGGGGTGGTTAGGAGGTTCAAGGGTGTTATTTTGGTGGCCGGCGGCGTCGTTGCCGCCGGATTTCAGGCAAAGGGGAGATAGGGCGGCTAGGGTTTGGGGGGGTATCGTCTCAGAGACGATGATGAACAGGAAGACGAAGGGGGGAGTGTTTGGTTAGGGGGCTGGGTTAGGAATTCAGTTTATATAGGGGAGGGGTGGTCTGATCTGGGCCGTTAGATCAGGCAAGATCAACGGCCTGGATCAACTCATTTAACTGAACGGTGTCATTTGGTTTAAGTCGGGGAATGGGTCCGGGGGTAAAGTGGATCGGGTCGTGGGGGAAACTTAAGATCGTTGGATCAATGAAGATGAACGGTTTGGATTAACATGCCTGAAACAGCGTCGTTTTAACCATGCAGGGGCTGAACTAGATCGTTAGATCCAGCTTGATCAATGGCTCAGATTTGAGACGCCAAACGGTGTCGTTTGGGGTTATCTGAGACCTGGCCATGGATTGGGTCATGTATTGGTATTGATTTGGTCCGAATTTCATTTTAACCTTGTGGCCCAATCCGATTTTTATTCAATTTTTGAACTCTTTTCCCTTTTTTTTAATTCCTAATTTTAACACAATTCTTAATTAATTTGTAAAAATCCAAATAAAACTACACAACTATTAATTAACACTTACAACAATTAATACACAAGACAAAACATTAAAAATAAAATAAAATCACACAATGGCACATTTAAATGACAAAAATAGGATAAATGCATATTTTTTGTGATTTTCATTTTAGAACTAAATGACGGTTTAATTAATTCTTAAATGCATAATTAAATCCTAGATATGCATGCAACATGTATTTTTTATTTTTTTATTTTTTCAATTAACTATAACAAGGTAAACATTTACGGACAAAACACCAATAATTAACCAAAAATGCCACATAAATCCTAAAAATTGCACACTAAGAGAATTTTGTTTTATCTTTGATTTCTTTTGGAGTAGTTTCCGTGAATTAAAAATCACGTGCTCACAGCTGCCCCTCTTTGGCTGAAAACACAAAGAGTTTTCGTGCAAAGATAAAGTGAGCAGATACGAGCGATTTTTGACCGTTGGAACACTCCGTGTGAAGCATTTTTTGAAAATGATTTAACCGAACCTTTGCTTCAAAGGTTTCCTACATATCCCTGGCTAAAAGGGAATTAGGTTAATGTAGTTCGGGAAGTTTTGGTAGCTGGAACTACCATGGGACTGCTTTTTGTTGTTACTGTTGTTGCTACTGCTTCCCGATCTCCTTATTACACCGTGCCAAAGAAAATAAGAAGCTAGACTAAGCTAGGAATTACAAAATTTTATCTATCTTCCACTCGCTCTGGTTACCTTGCTTTCTTGTCGGCTTGTGTTTCCTCTGGTGCTTTTCTTTCGAAAAATGCTGGGGATGACACTGGCATTTTGCCTTTCTGAGCACAAGTTTTATTATTCCGTTCTGTCTGCTGGGGACACTGCTTCCTACATTAAAGTTTGTTATGCTGGGGATTTTTGTTGTACCCCTCCCCATTACTGACTTTTGTTTGATCTTGAAATGTACTCCTCTGTTCTGCAGGCGGGCTCCTGACTTCAACAACTTCCTCAAAATTTAAATACCTCCATTCTCCAGGCGGGCTCCTGACTTCTTCAACTTAAAAATATAACAACCTCCGTTCTATAGGCGGGCTCCTGACTTCAACAACTTCTTAAATTTTAACACCTCCATTCTCCAGGAGGGCTCCTGACTTCAACAACTTAAAAATAACACCTCCATTCTCCAGGCGGGCTCCTGACTTCTTCAATTTCCTCAAAATAATTCAGCCTCCATTCTCCAGGCGGGCTCCTGACTTCTTCAATTTCTCAAAATAATTCAGCCTCCATTCTCCAGGCGGGCTCCTGACTTCGTCAACTTAAAAATATAATAAACTCCGTTCTACAGGCGGGCTCCCGACTTCTTCAATTTCCTCAATTTTAACACCTCCATTCTCCAGGCGGGCTCCTGACTTCAACAACTTCCTCAACTTAATTCAGCCTTCATTCTCCAGGCGGGCTCCTGACTTCAATAACAACTTAAATGTAACACCTCCATTCTCCAGGCGGGCTCCTGACTTCAACAACTTTGAAAATGTAACACCTCCATTCTCCAGGCGGGCTCCTGACTTCTTCAATTCCTCAAAAATAATACCTCCATTCTCCAGGCGGGCTCTTGACTTCAATAACTGCTTCCTTCCAAACTGGTGTTTTATTCCTCTGATAACTGCTGGGAATAACACTGATATGTCATTTTCTTTCTTCAAAGACTATTTCTTTTAAAGCTTAATGCTTTCACTTCCCTGAAGCCTGCCGGGAATAACACTGCTGGTGAATTATCTTCCTCGTTTTAACAGTGGTGGGGATGATATTGATTCAAAGGTCATTGCTTTTACCACTTTAGGTTATCTTGCCTCTTCCAAGATTGCTTCTCTTTTAAAACTTGTATCTCCCTTCTTGTATACTGCTGGGGAATTATCTTCCTAAAAAATTGTGTTATCTTCTCTGTTTCCAAATGGCTATCTGATTTCAAGAAAATTTTCGTGATGAGAGAAAATTTTCTGCCCCAGTTTAATAATCTTCTTTTGTGACCCTGTTTCCTGCTGTCAATAATATTTCCTTTTCCTGCTTTAAATCAAAGAAAAATTCGTTAGTTTAAAACGTGGTGAGTGGTCGTGCCACTTCTGCTGGGGATGGTTTTTCCCTTTTTCTTTTCCCTGCTTTGCTACAAAAATTGTTGGGGATGATATTCCTGCTGGGGATGGTTTTTTCTTTTCTCTTCTTTCCCCGCTCTTGTGTTGTCCGATCATCGTGGAAATTGGTCGAGAATCTGTCGGAGTTGTTCCTGTATCTCGCAAATCTGCTGGGGATCCTTATAACCTTTTAACTGTTGCTTTTTCCATTTTTTCTCCAACGTTCCCTGGAAATTTGGTCCTCTTGGGATCTAGACTCATTCATCATTTGTTCTTGCGACCAACTTCTTTTTGCTTTGTCGCCCTATCTTTGGCCTGTCCTATTCGCATTTTGCTTTGTGCCATTTTGGCAACTGGTAGTAAGCTTTGAAAATCCTTTTCAAAAACAAACTACTGGGAATGTAAAGTCTTTAAACCAAGAACTGAAAAAGTGATGATTTCAAGAAATAGAAAAAGAAGAAGTCTTTCTGAACAAATGCTGGGGAAAGGGAAAGAAAAGAACTTATCTGAATGATATAACTGATCCCAGTGATTATGTCGCGCATTCTGGATTAATCAACCCAGTCTATTTGTATCAATCAACCCTTCGGACGACCTCATGTTGCTGGGGATAAACAGGTACTCAATTCTTTGCCAAATGCGGATCCTTTCCGCCAATCTTGTCTTGTCGCCTCATAGTGCCATTCGAGGGGTTTTCACTAATAAACTCTCTCGTTTCTCTCAACTCACATCGCCTTATGGTGCATGTGAAGGTTTTCACCAATAAGACTCTCTCATTTTATTTTATTTTTCAGCTGGGGATTGGAGTGTCGCCGATATGACTCTCGTTGTTGGTGATTCTTTCGGCTATCAATTCATTTCTGGTTTATGATCCTCTTCTTTGCTGGGGATCAGAGTGTTGTTCCCAACTTCTGTTTGCATGACTTGGAACTTCTCGGATACTGATCGGGAGGTCTTTTTTGGACATCAATATGGGTTTTCGTGTCTGGCTAAAATAAGAGGCTATAAAAAATTCAAAAATAACTTTGATGGGTGGAGCATTACAACTCTTGGAATCAGACCTCTTTTGAAACTTTAAAACATAACTTCTGCCCCAGTTTTCTTGCTTGGGGGATTTTTTTTTGTTACACTATGACTGAGCCGTGAGGCGCCTACGTATCCTTCTTTGAGGAATCAGGTCAAACGTAGTTCCCAATTCCTTTATTTTCTTGTGACTTTCTTTTGCCTTTATTATCATTGTTTTTCTTCTTCTCTTTTTTTTTCTTTTTTCTTTCATTTTAATTACTGATTCCAAAAGAGGGATGTGAAAGAATAAATAAGGCTCAAAAAGGGGAAGCAAAGGTTAAAGTGTTTGGATAGAAGAAAGAACTGCCTCCGTCATTTCATTCTCCGATAAATGCCAACCACAAACAAACAACAATTACAATCAAAAGAGATCATACATAATATCTCTTAACTGCGTCGGATTTGATAGCCATGTCGACGTATTTCCCTTCGATATCTGTTAAACATAAAGCGCCATTGGACAACACTCGTGTTATAATGAACTGTCCTTGCCAATTTGGGGCAAATTTGCCTTTTGCTTCGGCCTGATGTGATAGGATTCGTTTCAACACCTGCTGTCCCACCTCAAATTTTCTGGGGCGCACCTTCTTGTTGTAGGCTCTCGCCATTCTCCTTTGATATAACTGGATGACACACATCTGCCAATCTTTTTCATCAATCAGGTTCAACTGCTCCAACCGGGCTTTGACCCAATTGTCATCATCAATCTCAGCCTCAACGACAATCCGAAGGGATGGAATTTCAACTTCCGCCGATATTACTGCTTCAGTTCCATATACCAATAAATAAGGGGTTGCACCTATAGAAGTCCGAACGGTAGTGCGATAGCCCAACAATGCAAATGGTAATTTTTCATGCCATTGTCTGGATCCTTCTACCATCTTCCTCAGTATCTTCTTAATGTTCTTGTTGGCTTCTTCAACTGCTCCATTCACTTTGGGACGATATGGTGTGGAATTACGGTGTGTAATCTTAAACTGTTGACATACTTCTTTCATCAAATTGTTGTTAAGATAAGCACCATTATCCGTGATAACCACTTTTGGGATCCCAAATCTACAGATGATATGGGAGTGAACAAAATCCACCACTGCTTTCTTGGTTACTGATTTGAAAGTTTTAGTTTCAACCCACTTAGTAAAATAGTCGATGGCCACCAGAATGAACCTATGACCGTTGGTAGCTGCCGGCTCAATAGGTCCAATGACATCCATGCCCCATGCAACAAATGGCCACGGCGCTGACATTGTATGCAATTCTGTCGGCAGAGAATGAATCAAATCTCCGTGTATCTGACATTGATGGCATTTTCGCACGAAACTGATACAATCACGCTCCATAGTGAGCCAATAATACCCCGTTCGAAGAATCTTCTTCGCTAATACATATCCGCTCATATGTGGCCCACAAGCTCTAGCATGTACCTCTGTCATAATTGTTGTGGCTTAACTGGCATCTATACATCTCAGCAATCCCAAATCTGGGGTTCTTTTGTACAACACTCCTCTACTGAGGAAGAATCCACTTGACAATCGCAGAATAGCTCTTTTTTGATCTCCGGTGGCCTGTTCCGGGTATATCCCCATCCTGAGGTACTCCTTGACGTCATGAAACCATGGCTCGCCATCTACTTCTTCTTCTATCATGTTGTAATAGGCATGCTGATCGCGAACCTGGATGTGCAACGGGTCAACATGAATTTTGTCTGGGTGGTGCAACATCGATGCTAAAGTGGCTAAAGCATCGGCAACCTCATTGTGAACTCTCGGGATGTGTCTGAACTCCACTGATCGAAATCGCTTGCTCAAATCGTGCAAACATTGTCGATATGGTATGAGTTTCAAATCCCATGTTTTCCATTCACCTTGAATCTGATGCACCAGGAGGTCCGAGTCTCCCAAGACTAAAACGTCCTGGACATCCATGTCTGCAGCTAGTCGCAGACCCAAAATGCATGCCTCATACTCAGCCATGTTGTTGGTATAGTAGAAACGCAACTGGGCTGTAACAGGATAATGGCGTCCTGTTTCAGAAATAAGTACCGCTCCTATTCCAACACCCTTCGCATTTACCGCTCCATCAAAGAAAAGCATCCAACCTGGATCCTTAGGTAATTCCAACTCATCTATATGCATTACTTCCTCGTCAGGATAATACGTCCTCAACGGCTCGTATTCTTCATTAACAGGATTCTCAGCCAAGTGATCGGCCAGTGCTTGAGCTTTCATGGCCGTCCTCGTCACATAGACGATGTCAAACTCTGTGAGTAATATTTGCCATTTCGCCAACCTCCCTGTGGGCATAGGCTTCTAGAAAATATACTTTAGTGGATCCAAGCGGGAAATGAGATAAGTGGTATATGAGGACAAATAATGCTTCAATTTCTGGGCCACCCAAGTTAGGGCGCAACATGTCTTTTCGAGTTGAGTGTACTTAACCTCATATACTGTAAACTTCTTGCTGAGATAATAGATGGCTTGCTCCTTCCTTCCTGTAATGTCGTGTTGCCCCAACACGCAGCCAAACAAATTCTCTAAGACCATTAGATAAAGAATTAACGGTCTCCCTGGCTCAGGTGGAACCAATACAGGTGGATTTGATAAATATCTTTTGATCTGGTCAAATGCCTCCTGGCATTCCACCGTCCATTCTACCGCAGCATCCTTATTCAAAAGATGAAAGATGGGTTCACAGGTTGCTGTGAGTTGTGCAATAAATCTGTTGATGTAATTCAACCTTCCCAACAGACTCATTACTTCTGTCTTCTTCTTCGATGGTGGCAAATCTTGGATAGATTTGATCTTTGACGGATCCAGTTCAATACCTCGCCGACTGACGATGAATCCCAACAACTTTCCAGATGGAATACCAAATGCACATTTGGCCGGGTTGAGCTTAATATCATACCTTCGAAATCTTTGGAAAAACTTCTTTAAGTCTGCTACGTGGTATTCCTGATGCTTGGACTTTATGATCACATCATCCACGTACACCTCAATTTCTTTGTGGATCATGTCATGAAACAAAGTGGTCATTGCTCTCATGTATGTTGCCCCAGCATTCTTCAAACCAAATAGCATTACCCGGTAGCAATAAGTTCCCCATGGCGTAATGAAAGCTGTCTTTTCCGCATCTTCCTCATCCATCAGGATCTGATGATACCCAGCATAGCAATCTACAAAAGATGCGATCTCACGTCCGGCGCAATTGTCGATCAAGATAAGGATGTTGGGTAAAGGAAAGTTGTCCTTTGGGCTTGCCCTGTTCAGATTGCGGTAATCGATACACACCCTGATCTTCCCATTTTTCTTTGGCACCGACACCACATTAGCCAACCAATCAGGATATCGAGTGACACGAATAACCTTTGCTTGCAGTTGCTTGGTTACTTCCTCTTTAATCTTCACACTCATATCCATTTTGAACTTCCTCAATTTCTGCTTGACGGGAGGGCATGTCGGGTCAGTGGGCAATTTATGAACCACCAAATCTGTGCTTAACCCTGGCATGTCATCATATGACCATGCAAAAATATCTTTGAACTCAATAAGTGTTTTGATCAATTCCTCCCTGATATTTGGTGCAATGTGGATGCTTATTTTAGTTTCTCTGATATCACCGGCATCCCCTAGATTGATGGCTTCTATGTCATTTAAGTTGGGCTTGGATTTTTCTTTAAACTGGCTTAACTCCCTGTTTATCTCCTCAAATGCTTCATCCTCATCGTATTCTGATTCATTATCATAATCGACCTCTTGTATAGTTAGTTCGGAATCAGATTGATCTTTTAGACTAGGTTGAAGATCAGTTGTGCATGCCATGTCATTAGAACCAGTATGAAAAGAACTGTTCAGAAAAAAAACGAAGGAAACAAAATTAAAAATAACATATAATAAGAAATAAAGAAGAAACTTTTTGTTTTATTGAATTATGGGATAACAAGGTTTCACACTTTATTGAACACAATAAAAAGGAATCTGGATTACAACCCTGGAATAATCCAGAAAACAAAAAGGAAAATCAGAGCCAACTACCAGGACTCCCTCCGAGTAGGAAGAGGAGTAGCTATCCAATTGTTGACCTTGGCCTTAGGACCCACAAACTGTATGTCTGCCTTACTGGAACCCTCTCCAGCTTCTATCATGTTGACATCTGCGAACATTCTTTCAAAGCCCTCATTCAAACCTCCATCTGGCCCGATCAGAGGTCCGAGAACTTCCGGGACCAGCAACTTTTTGCACCCTGCTTTGATGAATGATCTAAACAGGCGTGGGATTGGCTTAGGAAGGACCCAGACTCTTTTCTTCAATTTGCGGGCCCATTTTACATCCGCTGTAGTAGGTTTGAATCCCAACCCAAAAGTGTCCAAGTTCTTAGGCAAGGAAACTGGTTGGATCATTCCCTGCAGATCAATCCCCAGACCTTTACCTGGTACAAACCCATTATTCAACATCTCTAAGGCTATCATGAAGGTTACAGCTGTGATTCTGGGAAGTGGAAGGCCCCCACCCTCAGGAATTTTGTCTACTGAGACTACGTCGAAAACCTGATAAACCCATGGGCCTTTGTCATCGTCGGTTTTTATGAAGGGCACAATAGCATCACTGACGGCATGTGTGCCGTCATCCCCGTGTACCACAATCTCTTGTCTATCCCATTCAAATTTGACCATTTGATGCAGTGTAGAAGGCACTGCTTTAGCTGCGTAGATCAAAGGTCATCCTAACAACAAATTGTAAGACACCGCCACGTCTATCACTTGAAATTCCATGGTGAACTCGACTGGACCAATGGTTAATTCCAGTACGATATCACCCACTGTGTCAGTACCGCCCCCATCAAAACCTCGGACGCAGACGTTGTTCTTGTGGATCCTGTCATCAGCAACCTTTAGTTTGTTCAGAGTGGTCAAAGGACAGATATTGGCACTTGACCCATTATCAATTAGTGCTCGGGTGACCAACGATTCTTTGCATTTTACCGTCAGGTAGAGTGCTCTGTTGTGTTCAGTACCCTCTATCGGTAACTCATCATCAGAGAATATTACTCGGTTTACTTCGAAGATTTTGTGCGCTATTTTCTCCAAAAGGTTCACTGAGAGCTTGTCCGGGACATAGGCTTCGTTCAGAATCTTCATTAAGGCCTGACAATGATCGCTTGAATGGATTTAACAAAGATAGCAATGAAATCTGGGTCGGGGTCTTCCTCAACTGCTCTATAACTGAGTAGTCTTGTGCCTTCATCTTCTTTAAAAACTCCTCTGTTTCTTCCTCCATTACTGGTTTTTTTATTGTTACAGGATTGACCCTTCTCAATTCTGCGGGAACAAAACACCTTCCCGAACGAGTCAGTCCCTGAGTTTCGCATACTTCTTCCACTACCTCCTTCCCCTTATGCATCACTGTCACTTGGATGTAGCTCCACGGCACAGCTTTCTCATTTGTTATCGGCAACTGCATGATCGGCCTGATAATAACTGGTTCTACGTGGACCCCCTTTACCACCAACACTGGTGTGCTTGATACTCCCTGCAGCACTGCCTTGGCTGACTCTGGCTTCTTCGCAGCAATAGACGAACCTTTCCCCACTACCACAAATGGCTTGTCATCTACCTTTCCCAACTGTACCACTGCCTTTCCATTGTTTGAATTTTCATTGGGACTGGAATGAATCATCATTACCGTTTGTGAGGGTGTTTTAAGTTTCCCTCCTTCGTGCACTAATTCGATCATGTGGGCCTCATGGTGCACCGGTAACGGGTTTTCATTGATGTTGGGTGCCTCTAGTGCCTGAACCTCGATCCTATTTGTGTCAATAAGATCTTGTATGGCAGTCTTCAACTTCCAACACTTCTCAGTATTATGCCCAGGAGCTCCTGAACAATATTCACAGCTTACTGAATGGTCCAGATTTCTGGGAAGGGGATTTGGCAATTTGGGTTCAACAGGATTTAATAAGCCTATCTGTCTCAATTTGTGAAACAGAGTAGTATAGGTTTCTTCCAATGGAGTAAATGTTCTCGGCTTCTGCATCCTTTCGTTCCTGAAAGCCTGATTTCCACGGAAACTTAGCCTTGAAGGATTCCTGTATGCTCTTAGTGGTGGATATGCGTTTTGGGGAGGGGGATATGTGTTTTGTGGAGGTGGATATACATGTTGGGGAGCCGGCGCATGCCATTGCGGACGAGCCAGAGGTTGGGTGTAAGTTTGGGCGTGATGGACGGAAAAGTGGGGCTCTTGTGATGGATAATATGGTTGTGGAGGGTTGTATGGATTGTGTGGATAGTTTGGGTAATGGGGTCTGGTTTGATAGCGAGGGGCTGGACCTCTTGACCTGGACCAAGTACCTGCTTCGACTGTTGCGACCTCCTCTCTCTTCTTTTTCCCGAGCGCACCTCCCGTGCCACTTTGGATAGCCTGAGTTGTGGCCTTGATCGCCGAATAACTCATTATTTTGTTGGACCTGAGTCCCTCTTCAACCATGCCGCCCATTTTTACTACTTCATTGAAAGATTTACCAACCGACGTCACCAGGTGACCAAAGTAGGTTGGCTCCAACGTTTGTAAGAAGTAGTCCACCATTTCGCCTCCCCTCATTGGTGGGTCGACTCTTGCTGCTTGTTCTCTCCAACGGAATCCGAATTCCCTGAAACTCTCTCCAGGCTTTTTCTCAAGTTTTAACAGTGTGAGACGGTCGGGGACGATCTCAAGGTTATACTGGAAATGACCTGCAAATGCTTGCACTAGATCATCCCACGTATACCACCTGCTGGGATCCTGCCTCGTGTAGTATTCTAATGCGGATCCGCTTAAACTTTGACCAAAGTAAGCTATCAGTAGCTCATCTTTGCCCCCCCTTGCCCCCCCGCTCCCCTCATCTTGCTACAAAAGCCCCGTAGATGTGCCATGGGATCGCCATGCCCTTCGTATAAATCAAATTTGGGCATCTTGAACCCTGCTGGTAATTGGACGTCAGGGAAAGGGCATAGATCCTTGTAAGCCACGCTGACCTGGTTGCCTAACCCGTGTATGTTCCTGAAGGACTGCTCCAGGCTTTTAAATTTCCGCATCACCTCGTCCTGCTCTGGTCTCTTAGCCGGCTTTTCAATCTCCGCCGGGACCTCAAAGTGGGGATTATAGGTATGTAGCTCGGGTGATTTGAATGTGAGTTCAGGGGGGTAATATTGTGTATCGTGAGCCTGAAACAATGGCTCACTAGACGATCTGTGCAATGGGGCTGGGGCTGGCGCCACAAAGATGGGAACATTTGGTGGAGGAGGATTCTGATTGGGTGGTGGAGCTTAGGTATCATAGGCCTCTCTTCCCTGATAGTAGTGATGGCTTGGGAAACTCGTTGAAGGGCCGGGAGAGGGGTATTCTAGTGTGTGTCCTGGTTGGAGAGTATGAGTAACAGGTAGTTCATGCCCCTTTTGGGCTCTAGCTAAGGCTATCTACATTTCATTCATATCTAGCCTCATCTTTTCCATTTTTTCCATGGCCTCCTTCAGCATCTGATTTGCCGTCTTTTCCGACTCAACACTGTTGTCTGAGCCAGTCATGCTTTCTGGTATGGACCCTTTTGATATTGTTTGATAATGGTAATCTGCCAGAACGTTTTAACGAGCTAACTGTTTTGAAATCTCTTTCTCTGGTATGGAACAACAAACTTGTTAGCGTTAGAGCTTAACACATAGTGCATTTTCACATTGGGGAATGCAATGTTACTAGGCAGTTTAACCATTTCTAACATGTTTTTGCTTCGATTGCATGCGTCATTCCGACTTATGTCCTTTATTTACTCATTTTGCCCTTTCTTTTTATCTCTTAGTGGTGGTCGAATCTTATGTAGATTGCCTACGTATCATGTCCCCGCATGAATTAGACCGGGCGTAGTTCTGACATGAGTAAAATAAAGACCCAATTTTACATTATATTACCCAAATATGCTATTACAAGCTATTATTTGAAAGAAAAACAAACGAAATACAGACTCCACACAATGTTTGAAGAGAACATAAGGGTAGACAACAGACTTTGAAAAACAAACAAGTGCAGGCTTGAACTAGGGAAACATTAAAGCCTTGAATTTTGGTGCCCACGAGGCATCGTTCGGCCTTTTCGCGGGCTTTGGTGCCAGGCCTCTTTGCAAGCTTTTTAATTCCTCCATGATCCGATGGACATAACCCATGACTGAGGCAAAAAGGATATCACGGGGCATTTCTTCACATGTTAGGCACTTCGTGGTGATGTAGCGCCCAATCTCTTTGATCCTACCCCTGATTCTATCCCTTTATATGCACAGCTGTTCTATTCGTTGATTCTTTAGTCCCAATACTCGAATTCTTCATCAATGAGCTGATCTTGGAACCTCTCCATTTGTTCTTCCATTCGGGCTATTGAATCATAGCAGCGCTCCCTGTCTGTTCTAGCATCTCGGGCTTGTTTAAAGACCCGATCACTGAGAGTGGAATTTATTTCTCTTAATATTGTAACGCTCCCTTCGTAATCCCTTCTCACTTGCCATAGGTGCTTTTTTCGTGCTGCTGTACCTTTTGCCCACCTGGCCCGTATTCTGGCTATGCTAGCCTTGGATCTTTCCAAGTCTTTTCGACTTTCAGCGACCTGATTCCTTAACCCTGCTATCAACCTTTTATCTGCCCGACTTCTCAGTTGGTTGTCGGCATCCATTTTCATCTTGCGGATCTGAACTTTGAGGATCTCGCTTTCTCTGGCTAGTTTGTTCTTTTCTCCTTTGTCGGCAGCAACCTGCATTTTGTTCTCAAATTTCAGATCCTTAATCTGTTGTTTCAGCTTGCCTATTTCGGCAAGATATTCCCGCTCTTTGGCCAACCAATCCCAATGCTCTTGTGAGGACTTGGCAAATTCTTGAAGGTGAGGTCTTTTAGCCGGCCTTCCAGACGACATTTCCCCTTTGTACCAAGCCTGATATCCGGGTGAAACTTCCCCTCTTGCCTGATTCAGTACACAAGTATTTGCCTCTAAGTATTGACATTGGCTCCAAATCTGGCGGACTCTTGCTTCAGGAAACTGACCATCGGAACTGATCTCAATCACCTGGGTGCCTAGATCCTCATCTTTTGGCACTATCTGACACCTCCCAAGTTACCTCAAAACCCGATACAGTGCATAAAGTTGAATGCTCTTAAGTCCCATCAAGAGAAAATGGGGCCTAGCTGCTGGCATGTATATGACTTTGTCGATCGGTAACCATCCCAGTGTCCACTGTATTTGACTGGCGTTAAGGGTTCGGAAATATGAGGTCTATGCCGAGACTCCTTCAGGTAGGCGGACCTCATTAATTCTGGTGTAGAACTCCTCTATGCATGTCTTTTCGGAAGATCCATGGCTCAGGAATTAGGCTCGGTGACATAGGTGTTCGGTCATCCACATTTGCAATAACAAGTTACAACCTTCGAAAAAGTTTCCTCCGGCTTTGCAGGCCGTGAGAGCTCGGAACATATCAGATACAATCATGGGCGCCAGCGTGCTATCCTTTTGAGTGAGCAAAGTACTGATGACCCCAGCTATCTTTATGTCAATATTCCCGTCTTTTCTTGGGAACACTAAAAGCCCTAAGAAGGTTATCATAAAAGCAACCCGTCTATGTTCATCCCACTTTCAACGGTTACTTTTGCTGCACAACTTATTTTCTGGCTTGTCGAATCCTCCTATGTGGCCATATCTTTGGTATATGAAGCTCATAGTGCAAAAACCTTTTGCCAAGTCAGGGTTATGGATTGTTCTGACTATCTTTAATGAGTCCAAAAATCGGTGCACCGCTACGGCTCTTGGAGCAACCAGGTATTTATACCTCAATGGAACTTCAGCACTGCCGATGTATCCTGCTATTTCCTCTAAAGTTGGGGTGAGTTCAAAGTCCGAGAAGTGGAAGACATTGTGCGCAGGGTCCCAGTAAGGGACCAGTGCTCTTATAATATCCTCTCGAGGCCTGATATCCAACAAACTCGTGAGACCTTTCAGATGTTTCTTGATTTCGTCATGCCCTTCTTTGCCTAAATCATTCCACCATAGCCGCAACTGGAGGGGGATTTTATTCATGATTGAAAAAGGTTCAATTTGAGTTGTGCTCATTCTGCACATTTATTAATAAGATTAAACAAAAGAAAATTTGTTTGACTAAAAATGATTTGATCATTTTTCCTAAAAAAAAACAGATCTTCCGAACACGGCCTTTCAGCACTTCAGGGACGAAGATTTTAAGGTTGTGCGAGTTAACCAATAAATAAATAAAAAATGACAGAAGTGGCCGTTTATACAAAGTCAGCCTTCCGGCGTTCCTTTTGGGAACATTCGGCTATTTTTGATAAAAACGGCATCACTCGACTCTATGACAAAAAATTAAAATTTTGACACATTTTTGGGCTATTTTTACAAGATGGGAGGTTGGACCCGACGAGGGTTGCCTACGTATCTCACGCCCTGTGAGAATCAAAACGGCGTAGTTCGCCCATAAACTGAATTTTGTAAACAATATTCCTTCCTTTCCCAATAAATCAAACTAAAAAAAATTCAAAATTTTTGGCAGGGTTTTGACACTACTTGGCCATTGTTTTTTTTTAAATAAGTAGTTATCTCCCTACACTGCTATATACTCTCTTTTTTCTTTTTCTTTTTTTTCACAATTTTTTCAAAATTCCCGATTTCAGAAGCCGGTCAGCATGCAGATCTGAATCAAATAAATGTGCAAAACCAACAAGATGCAGCAGGATGGTCTTTTTCATTTCAGGTTGCTTGTCCTAGACGGACCCAACCCCTGTGTTGAGTCCCCTAAGCCAAATGCAACATGATGCAAATAAGCGTTCCTACTAGGGATCCGGCATGAAGTCAAGTTATTCTAGGTTCAGCTTGGGTATATGTTCTAGACAGTGTGCCCGAGCGGACAACTCGAGTTGAGGAAGGAGCTCCTTTTCGGGAACCAAAAAGTCAGCCGGCTTAGAAACTTTCCGAGCCTCTTTTATTTAGGGTATGACACTAACAGAATAGGGAGTCTTAACCAGTAAGCACATCCCCGGAGGTAAGAAGAGAAGGTTTCGGCACAGTTTATATGTACAGTTCAAGTAATATCAAAGCAGTAAAAAGCATTATTTTACACATTTTAGGCTAAAATATGTAATAAGATCAAATAATAAATAAAGCCAAATATAACAATTCATCTAAGCTCGAATTTTGAACCCTGAACCAGAGATTCTGGGTTCGGTCCCCAGCAGAGTCGCCAGAGCTGTCGCACCTCCTTTTTACCTACACCCCATAGGGTATAAGGGAGTTTTTCCAATTAAAGGACAATCGAAATGGGATTTGTTTGTGTAATTCAGAGTCGCCACTTGGGAGATTTATGGTGTCCCAAGTCACCGGTTGAATCCCGAATCGAGGAAAATCTTGACTATGTTTAACAGTCTGCGCACCAGAAATCCGGATAAGGAATTTTGTTAACCCGGGAGAAGGTGTTAGGCATTCCCGAGTTCCGTGGTTCTAGCACGGTCGCTCAACTATTATATTTGGCTTATTTTATCTGATTTTAACAATTAAGAACTTATATGCAAATATTAACTTTAAACCGCCTTTATCAATTTTATTATTATTGTTACGGAGAATTGCAACGTTGTGAAAACGCATCTCGAACCACGTCACAGTCAATGCACCCGTGGTTATCGACACATTTCGACTCCGTTGGGATTTGGATTTTAGGCCACATGAATGCGCACCCATATTTAAGAAAATAATTTATTAAAGACGCGCCTAGAGCGACTAGCATATTGTTGTTTTGGGAGGAGGCCATGAAAATTCATTAGACGGCCAACTCCAAAGTCTATCCGGTTATTGAGTCCTTTTATTGAGGGCCCCGCAATTTGTGATTTACTGTGGCAAGGCATGCCTCCTTTATTTTAAGGACCTAAAGTGACTACATTTCTATTTAAATTAGTCTATAAAAATAAAATAAAAATCCTAATTAATTACATGCTTAATCGGTCCGTTGTTTATTATTTACCAACTTACGACCATTGTTGAAAAGTAAACATCACCAAAGCTGAAATTATAAATAAAGTACAAAATTGACAAGCAGTAAAAAAAAACTAAACATCTTATAACTATCCTAAACCATTTTTGTTAAATGAACAAACCATGGGTATTAATTACTTACAAATACTAGCAACTAGAATTAACTTTAATCGCTAATGCTCTTTTGAACTTCAATATTAACTCATTTTTGAATTCAACTCATATCTATTGGATTAATGTTCTTAGCCTTGCTATATTGATTCACTTCTTCAAATATACTAAACCTGCTAATTATACAAGTTAAGAGTCCCAACGTTTGCCTAAATTTGCGGGTCTTTGTTACTTAAAGATTCAATAATTACAAAATTACGAGTTCAAAACTAGATTTTTGTTAACCAACCAATATTAAATTGATATCCTACATGGATTATTTTCCCAAATGATTCCGAACTAAGGTATTTGATGATACGCATTAACAAAATGACATTATTTAACTATGAAACTCACGCGAGACTAAAGAGTTCAAAATACCTACATCTTACTCACACATATTATACTAATTAATGCTCATATCTTTTCAAAGAATTCAATTCCACAATCTAAAGTTTCTTATCACTTATTGCTAATAACATGATCTTATAGAAGAAACAGTCATACTTATACAAATGTCTAACATTCATTTAACAACATAATTAAAGTCTATCTAAAACATGCTAAAATTATGTATCTCATTTCATCTTCAAAATGTACATCAAAATGATTTGTAGAAGTGTACCTGGTATGGACACAAGAAGAAAAGGGGAAGATCAGTGCAGAAACACAGTAGTAGCATATACAGCAACACAGCAGCAGCAACAACCAATAAACCCAGGAAACACTAAACTGAAAAAAACCAGCAGTACCAAAGCTAAACACAAACAGATCCAATGAAACAGTAGTTTTCTGTTTTTATCAAACACTTCAAAGAAAGCAGCCTGAAACTTTGAATGCAAAAGTTCAGCCTTAATACTTTAACTCTAGCTCTTAATGCACAAGTTTTGATTTTTCTGAATATTAGAGTTCTTTGTTCCAGAATTCTTTTTTCTCTTCTGATTCCTCCCCTTCTTTAAATCAGTCTCCAACCCTTTTATACAAATCTGCCCCTCTTTCCAACTTAGTGCCTGACCCCTTTTCCTTATTCAAATCAGATTTTTCCACTAAATCAGCACTAAGTCTGAATTTTCCACTTAATCAGCTCCCCATTTTCTTTTGTCCCCCATTAATACTAACTAATTCATTAGTCTAATGGTATTTTAATAATTTAGTGGACAGAGCACTTAAACCAACCATTTCTTCCTGTTTTCAATTCCCAAACTAACCCTGAAAATCCCTTGATATTACTGATTTCCTAAAGGTAGCTATTCAAATACATTAAGACTTAATTCTGAAATCTATTTAACTAACAATTAACAAAATTGTTTTGATTACAACTATAACCAAGCTTATTGACAGCTAAATGAACAAAGTCGAATTCCAATTGAAACAAACTGAACTGAATTTAAATCAACATACAGAATTTAACAGAATCATTTAAACTGAAATTGAAACATTGAATCAATATGCACATGAATGCAAGCAACAGGAATGCAAGTTCATTGTCAGCCTAATGACAATGCCCTGAAACTAAATGGCCACAGATCAAACACACACAACAACATTTGACGAACTTATTGATTTAACAAACAAAAATGAATTAATCGACGAAAACTAATTAACTGATTACCTACAGCAACTGATAACAATCAATCTAAGGAAAAATAGTATATAATCAGGCAGTTTCAATCAGCATTAACAGGAACAGGGATTTATGATAAAACAAACTAATCGACGAACTTAGTCGAATCGATTACACACAATGTAACTCATAACAATTACAGTAAATAGAAGCAATGTCAGAATCGAACCAAATAAAAGGTCTATTGAAGATGAAACAGAATTAATTAAAAGAAAAATAGGAAAATCATACAGATTACTACAACAGGTAATAAGATACACATAGAATACATGAAACAAAAGAAAGACATGAAAAAAATAACTCTGAATCTTCACCCCAGTTTTGAACCAGATTTGACCTTTTTGAGGTCGAACGGACCTTAATCGAAGTATTCTAAATTGAGAATACTCCGATTAAGGTCTATTAGACCCCAACCCTTCATTTAATCGGACAAATTCTATGATTTGGAATTTTAGGGTTCCATTTTTTTTTCAGATTTAGGGTTTGATCATTTCTGGGCAGATTCGAACCAAACCAAGGGTGGTTTGGTCACGAGGGAAGTCATGGACATGTCTGGTATGAGTTTGGGACTAGTTAGGGTAGATCTAGGTCCTGCTCGAATCTTCGATTGAAGATTCGAGAAGTTGTAGGATGATTCAAAGTAAATGGTTAACAGATCCATGATGAGGGTAGTCAAAGGATGTTATGGTGTTAGTTTGGTGGTCATCAGAGCATGTAGAATTTCAGACGAACTCTTCGATTGAAGATTCGAAAGGGTTGGTGATAATTCGAGATAAACGGGTACTGGATTTGGATTGGGGGTGGTTAGGAGATTCAGGGGTGTTATTTTGGTGGCCGGCGGTGGCGTAGCCGCCGGGTTTCAGGCGAAGGGGAGATAGGGCGGCTAGGGTTTGGGGGGGTATCGTCTCAGAGATGATGATGAACAGGAAGACGAAGGGGGGGTGTTTGGTTAGGGGGTTGGGTTAGGAATTCAGTTTATATAGGGGAGGGGTGGTCTGATCTGGGCCGTCAGATCAGGCAAGATCAACGGCCTGGATCAACTCATTTAACTGAACAGTGTCGTTTGGTTTAAGTCGGGGAATGGGTTGGCCCGAGGGTAAAGTGGATCGGGTCGTGGGGGAAACTTGAGACCGTTGGATCAATGAAGATGAACGGTTTGGATTAACATGCCTGAAACGACACTGTTTTAACCATGTAGGGGCTAAACTGGATCGTTAGATCCAGCTTGATCAATGGCTCAGATTTGAGACGCCAAACGGCGTCGTTTGGGGTTATCTGAGACCAGGCCATGGATTGGGTCATGTATTGGTATTGATTTGGGCCGAATTTCATTTTAACCTTGTGGCCCAATCCGATTTTTATTCAATTTTTGAATCTTTTCCCTTTTTTTTTAAATTCCTAATTTTAACACAATTCTTAATTAATTTGTAAAAATCCAAATACAAATACACAACTATTAATTAACACTTACAACAATTAACACACAAGACAAAACATTAAAAATAAAATAAAATCACACAATGGCACATTTAAATGACAAAAATAGGATAAATGCATATTTTTGTGATTTTCTTTTTAGAACTAAATGACGGTTTAATTAATTGTTAAATGCATAATTAAATCCTAGATATGCATGCAACATGTATTTTTTATTTTTTTATTTTTTCAACTAACTATAATAAGGTAAACATTTACGGATAAAACACCAATAATTAACCAAAAATGCCACATAAATCCTAAAAATTGCACACTAAGAGAATTTTGTTTTATCTTTGATTTCTTTTGGAGTAGTTTCCATGAAGCAAAAATCACGTGCTCACATTCTCTACCAGGGATAACTAAATTTCTTACGTGTGAGGGTGACACCTAGCGCAACTGACACACTTAATTCTTTAAGCTTAACTCTACTCATAGTGCTTGCTTTAAGAAAGTGTCTTCCCAAATGACCTTTAAAGGTTATTCTTCTATTGTCCATTCTATTTTTTTCGGAACACGTTCTCTGAAATTCTCACGATGTCAACTATTATCAAATCCTTCGGTCTCTAATTCATGTTGTTTACTAGCCTGTGCTGATTTCTATTTCATTTGGAGGGGGGGTCTAACTTAGCCTTCTGGTAATTGCATTGGAGTCACCAACTCATTCTCTCGAAAGAAGGATATGACTTCATGGCTTATACTCTTTTATTGTCTCTAGGCTTGTAACCTTTTGTCTTTTCCTTCACTTGACCATAGACTTTGTCATCCTACCATATTTTGATATACCGCTATCACCCATTTATCATACCTTACTCATTGCTTCATTTACTCTCTTCTTATTCTCCTGCTAATACTTGTGTCTATCATATTATTCTAAAAACTTCAACAAAACATTGTTTCACTTTTAGCTCACTGGCTCAATCCACCATTTCGGGTTACTCTAACCCAAGTTGGATCCTAATATCCTATCATTCTCTTAAACTATATATGTTAGCTCCCATATGGTATAACTGAGACGGGTGTGGCCAATTGTACATACCTCTATTTCTATTTAAGGTAACTTAGAATCCTTTTATTTCTCTGTCTCACGTGAAAATTCGGATAATCTTCATTAACTGGGTATATCGTACCCTTCTTCACCTTGCTTATGTTATATGTTGAAACTTATACTCTTACCTTCTGATACTCCCATGGAATGCTATTCGCAAGGTATGTTGGATATTCTCGTCTTAGGATAAGTAGGAAATTCATACATCTGGTATGCATGATCTAATAGGGTCTCCAACAGGACCACATCATCAAGAATTCTCTGTCTACTAATGCCCTTACCTACGGCTATATTAGCCCTCTGGCTAGCTATAATTTTTCTAATAGAAAGCATTTCTATATCATTAACAAACATAAGCTTTGGCTCGAACTCTTATGACTCAGCTTTATAACACGATTTGTATTTGAATGAAGGGTAACAGACTCCTAAATGCCTTATAGCTTCCTATTTATATAATATGGTACACAACACATCTATAAATAAGGTTCTACTAGACACGGCTTATAGGCTCCCAATGATAGAACTACTCTGATACCAAGTTTGTCATGCCCAAAACCTGGGGAAGCGTGACCGACACCCGGTGCCATATTTGGCCCGAGCTTACCACGTTGTAATTGTGAACTCTGGAGTTGTAACCCTCAACTTAGGCCGATGAGGCTATACTCTGAATCATCTTAAAATATCATCTCTTTCATCTGAGGGGTAAACATACCCAAAAGCTCATATATATTGTGAGCACGTGATTTTTTCCCTATATATGAATTACTCCCACAAATTCAAAACAAAAATAATTTTTTCAGTGTTTGCAATTTTGTGGATTTTTTTGGCATTTTCTGCTAATTGTTGCATTTCTGTTTGTGCATTTTTATTAATGAAAAATACAAAAAATATATGTTGCATTTGCATTTAGAGGTTAACTTTGCATTTTTTAAAATTAATTAGTAATTTAGTTGCTTCACAAAAATGGAAAAATCACAAAAAATAGTTTACTTTACACTTTTTTAATTTCAATTTTTGAATTTTGTTAGTTTCTCTTTTAAATTGGTTTTTTATTATTTGTGGTAATTGTTATTTAGAATTAATTTGATAGGATAATTTGATTAGGAATTAATTGAGGTTTTTAATTTGAATTTAAAAGGAAAAAGAGATAAATAAAAGGAAGAAAGGAGAAAGAATTGGAAAGAGTCCATATTTGGGCTAAGTCATTGAAAATTTCCCAAAGCCCAATTCCATTCCCTTTAACCCGTCCCAAACCAGCCCTTTCCGACCCTGTCCCGGTCCGATTTTCCCCCATTTATCCAAACGACCCCGTTTTAATGACCCTGCGATCTGAGCCGTTGATTGCGTTTGATCTAACGGTCCGGAAGTGGGTTCTGATTGTATAAAATTGTCTGAATCTCCTCCGCCCCACCCCCGTCTCACTTCCTAGACCTCATCGTCCCCAAATCGAAACCCTAGCAATGCCGCCCTAATTTCCACCGTTTGTCGCCGGTGGAGCCACCTCCAATCGCCCCCATCCTTACACCACGGCACCCCTTTTCCCCCTCATAACGAATCCATCATTGGTTCCCTTCAAATCATCGGGAAAACTGTCGAAACTTTGATCAAAGCTTGGACCTTCAAACTTCAATCCACCCAAATCACCCCAAAATAACACTCTGTAACCCCCATGACCCTCTCATACCAAATCCACAACTACTTTCCTTTAAATCTATCGGGAGCTCCGCGAATCTGGAATCTGAGTTCAACCCCCAAAAAGTTCAAAGTCATTTTTCACATGCATGTTTGGGGAGCGCTATTCTTTCAGACTCTAAGGTTTGGACTCGGTGAAACTGATGTCGTTCAGTTGTTCTTGACAAAGAACAAGGGATCGACATAAGTTTGGCTAAGTTCTTTGTCCTCGTCCAGTTTCGAGGTTCGATTTGGTGAATCCCTTTCCCTCTCCGATTTCCTTTCCGTCATTATCATCTTTCCCTTTCTTAAAACTAGTTTTCTTATAATAATTTGGTTGAAAATTCAATTCATCTTCTGAGTCCAAATTTGTTCTTCCGTTCGTTATTTTCTCTTTTCTCTCTTTTTCTTCGTGAATTCCATTTTTGTGACATTTTTAGTTTGTTAAACAGGTTACGTTTCTGGTTCGTTAAATCACTTAATTAGGTCTTAATTAAGTCGATTTCCTGTTAATTAGCTCATTCATCTTTGTCTTTGCTTGATTGCGTTTTAAAGAAGGAGTTCCGGGTTTTCTTGTAGGGAAATTTTGGTCAGTCTTTCGAGTTGCGAATCCCTGACGGATTTGTATTGGACTCCGAAAATCAGAAAGCCCAAGTGGGGATTTAATTTGGGTTTGCAGATCCCTACCAATCTGAGTCGGGTCAGTGTGACCTTTACTTGGGTTTCAAGGGAAATAACAAGGTTTTAAAGGGGTAGCTTAGGAATTTGGCTTAGGGGAATCTTTTTCTAACTAACTAGGAAGCTTCTAGGAAGCTGGGAAGGGCGACTATTTTGAAGTTCTGAGATTTAAAATAGGGATACCTAAGCGAAAATGAAAATTAAAAAAGGTGCAAAGTGCAAAAATTGATCCCTTAAGGCTACCCTACTTGCCTTACCTATAAAGGCAGTTTTTCTTGCCTTTCAAGGCAGAGTTTGAGAGCTGGAAATCAAGAAAATACAAAAAAGCTGCAGAACTTTACTATTTCATAGGCTTCAAGAGAGAAAAATCAAAAAAGAAAAAAAAAAGAGAATTCTACTGTTCCATTGGAAATTTCAGTGATCTATTCTATTTCTGAAGAACAAGATTCCTATCCTAATATTCAAAATGAGTTGATTGTTGAAAGTTTTGACACGAGCTGGTGGAGGGTTAACTTCTCATTGGTTTTGAGTTGATTTTCTGGGTGTTAATCTCTGAAATTGCTGTTGCTGGGTTGCTGTTATTTGAGCTTTCTTAACCTTAGATTTTCTTTGTTCATTTGCTGTACCAGGTACCTTTCTCCTAAACTCTACACAATGTAAGGCGAGTTTGAAGCATGAAATGGACTAAGTTGAAATGATAAGACTCGATGATCTATTTACATAGCTGATTGTTGTAGTAATATGATTCACCATGCAGGCTTAGTTTGTCTCTATATTAAACAACTGAAATCTCTGAAGGCTACTTAGTTTGGGACTTTTGAAATGTTTTGTAAAGGACTCAGTCACAATAGTATGACATAGATGTGTTTTAGCTATTGGTTCGAATTAGTATTTGTGTTTGATAATGCTTGCATGTTTGATTGTTATTAAAGAGGTTCAAAAAGGTGATGTTTAGTGTTTGTTTATGCTTTTAGCAATTTCTGTGAGGTACATGGCACCCAGTGATTTTGTCGACTCTGGAAATAAAAAATTGGTCTATAGGCATAGTGCTAGGAAAATTAAGATTTGGTTGATAGTCACACCCTGTATATTCTATATCTATTTTGGACCAGTTGTGCGGTATCTGGGCTTTGTAGGGACTGTGGTTGGTTTTTGAGATTCAATTGTTAATTGTGTGGGTATTGTGAATACTGAAAATGGACGAATTAGTTCTAATTTGTAGTTTGTTTACTCACTGCATACAACAGATAATTCATAAGGATCGAGTGGTTGTTTGTTTAAAGAGCATATGTAATCGTCCTTTGTTTTGTCTTCAAAAGTTATTAAAGTCAGAAGTTGGAAAAAATAAAATTTGTAGATGCAACACTTCAACGTTTGAATTCCATTTGCATGTTGGTAAACTTTGATTTTATGGAGTGTCGATTTAACCTGATGCCAGTTGTTGATGAATTTCGAGCTACCAGTACTGATTCTAACCCAATATGTTTGATCTTGAGGTATAATGGCCTATGTGGGAGCTGTTTAATTCTCATTTGGGCTCCTCCTTGGGCCCAACGTTGAATGGTATGCATCCGTGATTCTCAGGCCTCACGTTGGGCCAGAAGCTCAACTCCAAACCGTTAAACCCTTTCTTTATTCAAAATAAGTTGTTAGCCCGAGCCATGGTAGAATTCTTGCCCATTAATGTTTAATTGATTAATTTTCTCCAATTAAGGGAGGCGAGCCATAATGGATTACAAATAGTTTATGGCCCTCCAAATGTAATTAATTTTCTCTTTTAAATTAGAGTAGATTGAGGTGCGCCACGGCAAACAAAAAATAACAATTGCATGGCCCTCGCTTTATTTAATCTTGAATTGATCCTTAGATTCTAAGGCGCGCCGTTTAGCTAAATTCCATGGCCCTCGCAAATTGCAAATGCAAAATTGCTTTAGGCACGTTAATTTAATAATATTACTTTCCTAAACTTGGGTGCATATTTATGTGACCTAAATCAAAATCTCAACGATGTTAAAATATGTCAGAACCGCGGGTGCATTTATGTGACGTGGTTCGAGACGTGTTTTAATAACGTTGCAATCTTCTTTAATTAAATAAATAAAAGTGGTTAAAGCTGAAATTTGCACATAGGTTCATAATTGATTAAAATCAGATAATTAAGCTGAATGTAACAGTTGAGAAATCGTGCTAGAACCACGGAACTCGGAAGTGCCTAACACCTTCTCCCGGGTTAACAGAATTCCTTACCCGAATTTTTGGTTCGCGGACTATAATACATAGTCAAGATTTTCCTCGATTCAGGATTCAACCGGTGACTTGGGACACCATAAATCTCCCAAGTGACGACTATGAATCTTTTAACAATAAATCATGTTTCGATTGTCCTTTAATTGGAAAAACTCCCATTTACACTCCCTTTAGGGGGTGTAGGTAAAAAAGGAGGTGTGACAGCTCTGGCGACTTTGCTGAGGAATAAACCCAGAATCTCTGGTTCAGGGTTCAGAATTCGAGCTTAGAATAATTGTTGTATTTGACTTTATTTATTATCTGATTTTATTCACATGTTTGGGCCTAATGTGTTAAATGTTGCTTTTACCGCTTTGATATTATCTGAACTGTATATAAACTACTATGAATCCCTTCTCTTCTCATCTTTAGGGATGTGCTCGCTGGTCGAGACTCCCTATTCTATTAGTGTCATACCTTGAAATAAGAAAGAGGCTCGGACAAGTTACTAAGCCGGATGGCCTCTTGGTTCCTGGTACGTAGCCCCCTCCTCGGCTCGAATTGTCCGCTCGGGTACACAGTCTAGAACATATACCCAGGTTTCGAACCTAGAATAACTCAGCCTCATGCCGGATCCCTAGTAGGAACGTTTGTTTGCATCATGTGCATTTTGACTTTGGAGACTCAACACAGGGGTTGGGTCTGTCTAGGACACGTGTACCCGAAATGTAAAGACCATTATGATGCATCTTACTTGCTACTTGTGTATTCATTTGCTTCGGATTTGCATGTTGACCGGCTTATAAGGAAAAATTAGAAGGGTTAATGAGATGGTTGAGAGGGATAAGTGTCTGTTTTGAAAAATCAATGTCCCAAACATACCGAAACTCTGCCGAAATTTTGAAAAGAAGAAGAAGAGAATTTTGTAGTTTTCAAAGAAAAGAAAAAAGGGGAAAATCTTTGTGTTTTAGAAAGGAAAAATATTTGGTTTTATTTTAACAAATTTGCCCGAACTACGCCAGTTTGATTCTCATAGGGGGTGAGATACGTAGGCAACCCTCATCGGGTCCAACTTTTTTTTGCGAAAATATCCCAAAAAGAACAAAAAATTCACTTTTATTTTAAAATAGTTAGGGTGATGCCATTCTTGTCAAAAATAGCCGAATGTCCCTAAAAAGGGCACCAGAAGGTTATTTTTGTAAGAACAGCTAGTTGTGGTCATTTTTCAAGGTTTTCACCGGTTAGCTAACGCAGCCTTAAACTCTTCGACTCCGAGGTGCTGAAAAGCCGTATTTGCAAAACCGGATTTTATTTTTAAATGAAAAAGTGTCAATTTGTTTTTGAGTCAATTGAATCGTGATTTTTGCTTAACCACCCTAATAAATGTGCAGAATGAGCACAAGTCAGAATTTGCCAATAACAGTCGTGAACAAGATCCTTTTGGAGTTGCATATGTGGTGGGATGATCTGGGTAAATCGGGACAAGACACGGTCAATCTATACTTGGGAGGCCTCACTAGGTTGCTGAAGATTAATCCTAGGGGAGACATCATAAAGGCATTGGTTACAATTTGGGACCCGGCCCACAACGTATTTCATTTCTCAGATTTTGAACTTACCCCAATATTGGAAGAAATAGCCGGATATATTGGAAATCCCAAAGTTCCCTTGAGACACCAGTACCTGATTGCTCCAAGGTCCATAGTCGTACACAGGTTCTTAGACTTTTTGAAAATAAGCAGGGGGTCCACAACCCAGACTTGGTAGCTGGTTTTTGTACTTTGCAGTTTATATACAACAGATATGGTCATGTAGGAGGGTTCAACAAGCCGGGAAATAAAATTTGTAGCAAAGGAAACCGCCTTAAGTGGGAAGAACACATGTGTTTCGCATTTATGGTGGTCTTTTTGTGACTTTTGGTGTTTCCTAGAAAAGATGGGAATATTAACATACGAGTAGCCGGAATTGTCAGCACTTTGCTTACTCAGGCCAACAACACCCTCACACCCATGATAGTAGCTGAAATCTTCCGTGCTCTCACAGCCTGCAAAACCGGAAGAGACTTTTTTGAGGGGTGCAACGTGTTGTTGCAGATGTGGATGATCGAACACTTATGTCATCGTCCTCAATTTATGAGTTATGGGTCGACAGAAAAAACATGCATAGAAGAATTTTACACGAGGGTTGACGGGATCAGCTTGCCAGAGGGGGTCGCAGAGTGGGTAACGCACCTCCGTTCCATCACTGCAAACCGAATAGAGTGGACATTTGGATGGCTGCTTGTGGATGAGGTCATATACATGCCAGCCACCAGGCCTCATTTCCTCTTGATAAGACTTAGGAGTATCCAGCCTTATGCCCTATATCGGGTTTTGAGGCAGCTCGGGAGATGCCAGATAGTTTCGAGAGATGAATATCTTAGTGCTCAAGTGGTCGAGATCGAACCTAATGGTCAGTTTCATGAAGCAGCAGTCCGTCAAATCTGGAGCAAATGTAAATACTTAACATCCAATACTTGTGTACGTGATCGATCCAAAGGTGAGGTTTCACCTGGGTACCTTGCTTGGTATAGGAGAGAATTTGAGTTTGGGAGGCCAGCCAAAAGACCCTATCTTCAGGAATTTGTTGGGGCATCACAAGAACAGTGGGTTTGGTTGGCCAAGGAGAACGAGTACAGAGCCACAATAGGAAAGTTGGAAAAATAAGTCAAAGAACTTCAATTCGAGAATAGCTTGCAAGTCGCGGCAGACGAAGGTGAAAAGAAAAAGCTAGCTAAAGAAAATAAGGCCCTTCGAGCCCAAATTCAGAAAATGAAAATAGCGGCAGAAAACCCCTCCCGAAGTGCCAAAGATGAAATACTCATAGCTAACTTGAGGCAGAAAGTCAGTGACTATAGTTTTGATTTGAACAAAGCAGAAAGTGAACTAGCCAAGGCTTGAAAGCAATTGGCTAAAAACGCAGATGAACGAGTACGCCTGGTTAAGCAGTTAAAAGAAAAGTACGACGATGAGGTCGAGGGGTTAAAGAAAAGGGTCATCGCCATGGAAAACAAAATGATCAAACAGGCGAAAGATTTCAAGGCTGAAAGAGAACATTGTTATACAGCATTGGTGCAATTAGAAATAGATTTGCAACAACTTCAGGAGTAGAATCATGTGGCAGAACAAACTTTGGAAGCCAGGGCCCAGCAGATTGGGCGTTTGTTACAAGAAAAAAGTGTCATAAGAGAGAGAATTAGAAACATCGCAGATTACATCGTTATGAAGTGTCAAATCTGTGAGGATATGACTCGCACTACCTTCTTCACGGTAGTGATGACATTTGTTCAACAGACAATGAGCGACTTGGACCGACTTCAAAGGGATCTTGCATATAGGCCCGCGGCGAGACCGAATGATGTCCTGCGGGCACCAGGAGCATTGATGTATTCATGATTTTTCATTTGAGTCTATATTTCCTTTTTCGTTAGAGTTTGTCAGTTGTGTTGAGTTTGTATTTTCTTCCTGCTGGAGTCTATCATTTGTTGTCAAGTCTGCATTTTCTTCTGTTGGAGTATGATAATTTATTTTTGGAGTCTGTATTTCATCTTTTCATCAGTGTCTGTTAGTTTCTCTTGGAGTCTGTTAGTGTTGAGTCTTTGTAATCAAAGTGTTTGCTTTTTATGAAATTGAAAATCCCAAAAATTGTTTTATTGTTTACTTTCGTATTTATCTTCCCGAACTACGCTCGGTCTGATTCATACGGGGTCATGATACGTAGGCAATATACATAGGATTCGACCATAACCAAATGAGAAAAAAAAGAAAAAAAAAAAAGAAGAGAGGGAAAAACAAGAGAGAGAAAAAAGAAAAAAGAAAAGAGAGAAAATAAGAGAAAAACAATGGCAAAACAAGAGGGAAATGAGAGGATAAAAACAAAGAAAAGCAAAGGCCAGAATGGCAAAAGAGAAGAAAGAGAAGGAAGTTGCAAATGAAAAAGCCGGGATGACGCAAGTAGTCGATCAAATGCATAATAGAAACGATTAACTACTTAGGTGCATTCATTCCCCAAAATGTGGTTACCAATATGTTTAAATCCTAATCGCTAACAAGGTTGTTGTTGATGTATTGAGCTCAGGCAGGTGGTTAGTTGGTTGATATTCTGGAAACTCACTCATATAACACCCGATCAAAAGACAGGTTAAATATGGCCAACCAAGAACCGGAGACAAGTATTGTTGACCCGTCAAAAGATGTGGAAGAACTGGATGTTAATGCAATAAAGGAAGAAATGTATAAGTTAAAGCAACAGATGGCTGAAATATACCAAGCCTGGGCAAAGGGGCATCCACCAACGGTTTATCCCGCCAACCCTGCTTATATCCCACCATCGGCCCAACCTCAAGAGCCTTCCACTGTGTACTCATCTCCAGCCTTTCCCTTCTACCAAAAATGCTATGGCGCCACTTCCCATACTTGTCAAGGTCCACCACCCAAACAAGTCCCATACCCTCCCCCACCAATTACACCTGTTTTTGTGGCACCCCACCTGCTACATTACACTGATCTTCCAGTGAACCTCTGTTCCAAACTCACGATAACCAATACTATCCCCCTGAACCCACCTTCAAAGTTCCAGAACCATATTCTTACACCCCTCATCTTGATCTCCCGGTAGAGACCGAGAAGCCACCCAAAAATCCCGAGCATGAAGAGATGATCAGAAAGGTCAAAAGCTTAGAACAATCGTTCAGAGATATGAGGGGGTTGGGAGGTCAAGTAAGTGTGGCCTATAAAGATTTATGTTTGTTCCCAGATGTTCAGTTACTAGCAGGGTTCAAAATGCTCAAGTTTGATCTGTACGACGGGCATGGAAACCCAGTAGCACACTTAAGAGGATTTTGTAGCAAGATGAGAGGAGCATTGTAGAAGAGATGAATTACTGATAGCATATTTCAGCCAAAGTTTGAGTGGATCAACATTAGAATGATATACCAGACAAGATCACAACAGGTGGTACACATGGGATGATTTGGCCCAAGCCTTTGCCTGCCATTTTCAGTACAATCTTGAAATTATCCCAGACCGTCTGTCATTAAAAAAGATTGAGAAGAAGCCCGGTGAGAATTTCAGGGAGTATGGATTCCGGTGGAGAGAGCAAGCAGTGAGGATTGACCCTCCGATGAAAGAAAGTGAGATGGTTGAATATTTCTTGCAGGCTTTGGAACCCACTTATTTTGGTCATTTGGTGTCAGTAGTGGGCAAGTCCTTTAATGAAGTTGTAAAAATGGGAGGCATGGTTGAGGAGGAACTCAAGTCCAACAAGATCATGAGTTATTCAACAATCAAATCAACCACCCAGGCCAGTCAAAACAGTACTGGAGATGTACTCGGGAAGAAGAAGAAAGAGGACGTTGCGACAATTGAGTTAGAAGCTTGGGTCGGTTCCAAGAACCTTCCATGTTACTACAACCCGCCTCGACCCTATCACCAAACTTACCCGCACACTCCATGTAGCCCACCACAATACTACTACCCATCGCTAGATCCCCATTTTTCCATCCATCATGCACAAACCTATACCCAACCTCCCGCTCACGCACAATGGCGTGCACCGGCTCCACAAAGTTCATACTTAACTCCACAAAATGACCATCCACCCCCAAGAGCCTACATAAATCCCTCTGGAACAGGTTTTCGACCCATTCAAGCCTTTAAGAATGAAAGGTTGCAGAAGTAGAAGACTTTCACTCCGTTGGGAGAATCATATGATAGTCTATTCCACAGACAGAGACAGTTGGGTATATTGAATCCGATCGAGGCTAAACTGCCGAATCCCCCTCCCAGAAATCTTGACCACTCGGTGAGTTGTGATTATTGTTTAGGGACCCCGGGTCACGACACAGAGAAATGCTGAAAATTGAAAACAATTATTCAAGAGCTCATTGAAACTATTCGGATTGAGGTCCAAGCCTCGGAGGCACCAACATCAACAAGAACCCATTGCTGGCCCATCATGAGACTAATATGATTGAGATAGTGCATAAGGGAGGGGAGCCTAAGAAGCCTTCGCAAACCGTCATGATGATTTGGGCTAGTGAAGCCAAGCCGTTTGAAAAGTCAACAAGTGAGAAATCTGTGATCAAGTTGAACAGGGCAAATAATGAACCATCTGTGGAGGTCAAGAAGGGGTCCTCAAGTGACGTTGCAGGAAAACATGAAAGAGCGAAAGTGGTTGTGTCAGGAGTGACGAACAAGCCTGTGGTAATTATGAAGGGCGCCCATACAGATCCTGTCATTATCAAACCGGTAACTCAATTACCCATAGTCAACAACAAGGCAGTCCCATGGAATTATGAACGAGTGACAGTGACTTACAAGGGGAAAGAGATTAAAGGAGAAGTGTGTGAGACCCATGGTTCGACCCGATCGAGGAGATGCTTTACCCCCGAAGAGTTGAGAAAAGCTAAGACCTCAAAAGATAACCCAGTGTTGGTGAAGAAAGCTGTGACCGAGGAAGAAGCAGAAGAATTTCTGAGAAAGATGAAAGTACAGGACTATTCCATTGTGGAGCAGTTAAGGAAGACACTGGCTCAAATCTCGCTCTTGTCATTATTGATCCATTCAGACGAGCAACGTTGGGCTTTGATGAAGATCTTGAACGAAGCCCACGTTCTTGACAAAATCTTAGTAAACCACTTGGAAAAGATAGCTAACAATATATTTGAGGTAAACAGAGTCACTTTTTCTGATGATGAATTGCCCGTGGAGGGTACTGAGCATAATAGAGCCCTCTATCTGACGGTGAAATGTGAAGATCCTCTATCTGACGGTGAAATATGAAGATTCTGTGGTTACTCGGGTACTGGTTGACAATGGTTCCAGTGCAAATATTTGCCCTCTTTCCACTCTGAACAAATTGAAGGTGGATGATGAAAGAATTCATAAGAACAGTATCTGTGTTCGGGGATACGTTAAGGGAAAGATCCAGTCGGGGACATAGTGCTCGAGCTTACAATAGGGCCAGTTGAATTTACTATGGAATTCCAGGTGCTCGATGTGGCCATTTCTTACAATCTGTTGTTAGGACGACCCTGGATTCATGCTGCCAAAGCGGTCCCGTCTACTCTGCATCAAATGGTCAAGTTTTAATGGGATCGACAGGAAATTTTTGTGCATGGCGAAGATAATTTGTGTGTTCCCAATGATGCCATTGTTCCACTCATAGAGGTTGAAGATGACAAGGGACCATGGGTTTATCAGGTTGTTAACATGGTATCAGTAGATAAAGTTCCAGAAGGAAAGTGCGTGCCAACTCTAAGGGTAGCTGCTGTATCAGTCATGGTAGCCGTTGAAATGTTAAAAAATGGTTTTGCACCGGGCAAAGGTTTGGGTACATCTCTGCAATGTATCGTACAACCGTTTTCTCTTCCTAAAAACTTGGATAAATTTGGTCTGGGGTTCAACCCACAGTCGCAGACGTGAGAAGAGCCAGAAAAATGAAACAGAGAGCATGGGCCCTTCCAAAGCCAGTCCCGCGTCTTTCCCGATCATTTGTAAAGCCTAGTACCCGAAAGCTCTCAATGATGACGGTTCCCCGTTCGGTGGTTGATGTGGATGGAGATTTGATGGAAAGGTTCGAGAGGACATTCGCTGATGTGAACGTGTTAAAAGCTGGAGAAGGTTCTAGCAAGGCGAATGTGTAATTTGTTGGGCCCAGTGCAAAGATTAACAATTGGGAAGCTACTTCTCTCCCCACTAGGAGGGAGTTTTGGTAGTTTGCTTTGATTTTCTTTCAATTTATCTGGATTATTCTAGGGTTGTAATTCATATTCTATGTTTCGTCCGTTTGGATGTATAAACCATGTTATCGTTAATTTCAATGAAATGCAATTTCTCTTTTCCTCTCTTCCTGATAGTTTTATTTTTGTTTTCCTTTTTTCCTTGTACAGTTCTTTTTATGATGGCTTCAATGATATGACATGCATGCGGAATCTCCGGCCCAGTCTTAAAAGCCAATCTAATTCTGAAATAGAAATTCAAGAAATAGAATGTGATGTTGAATCGAAATATGACGAGGATGAAACATTTGAAGAGATTAGTAAAGAATTAAGTCAGTTTGAAGAAAAACCCAAGCCTAACCTGAGTGATACAGAAGTAATCAATTTAGGGGACCAAGATAATGTCTAGGAAACTAAAATAAGTGTCCATCTTGAACCACAACTCAGAGAGGAGATAATTAAAATATTGTTCGAGTATAAAGATGTTTTTGTATGGTCCTATGACGACATGCCAGGTCTAAGCACTGGTTTGGTGGTTCACAAATTGCCCACTGATCCAGCATTTCCCCTATCAAGCAGAAGCTGAGGAAATTTAAAACTGATATGAGTGTGAAGATTAAGGAAGAGGTCACCAAATAGTTTGAGGCCAAAGTCATTCGGGTCACCTGGTATCCTGCCTGGCTAGCCAATGTTGTGCCTGTACCGAAGAAGGATGGCAAGACTAGGGTGTGTGTCGATTATCGAGATCTCAACAAGGCAAGTCCCAAAGATAACTTCCCATTGCCGAACATTCATATATTGATCGATAATTGTGCCAAACATGAGATTGGTTCTTTTGTGGATTGTTATGCAGGCTACCACCATATCTTAATGGATGAGGACGACGCAGAGAAGACAACATTTATCACGCCCTGGGGAACGTACTGTTATCGGGTCATGCCATTTGGTTTGAAAAATGCTGGGGCAACCTACATGAGGGCAATAACGACCATATTCCATGACATGATACATAGGGAGATCGAGGTTTATGTGGATGATGTGATTGTAAAGTCTAGAAAGAAGTCTGACCATGTTAGAGATTTGAGAAAGTTCTTCTAAAGTCTTCGCAGGTACAATCTCAAGCTCAATCCTACAAAATGCACGTTCGGTGTTATGTCTGGAAAATTGTTGGGATTCATAGTCAACCGACGAGATATTGAATTAAACCTGTCAAAAATCAAAGTCATCCAGGAATTGCCACCTCCAAAGAACAAGACTAAGGTGATGAGTCTGTTGGGAAGATTGAATTACATCAGCCGGTTTATTGCTCAGCTCACGACAATTTGTGAGCCTATCTTCAAACTGTTAAAGAAAGATGTTGCAGTCAAGTGGATAGATGAATGTCAGGAAGCATTTGATAAGATAAAGGGGTACTTGTCAAACCCATCTGTGTTGGTCCCGCCAGAACCAGGGAGACCTTTGATTTTGTATTTGACGTTCCTGGACAGTTCATTTGGTTGCGTGTTGGGCCAGCATGATATTACCGACAGGAAGGAGCATGCCATTTATTATCTCATCAAGACGTTCACAACTTATGAGGTTACGTACACTCATCTTAAGAGGACGTGTTGCGCCCTAACTTGGGTAGCCCAGAAGTTGAAGTACTATTTGTCATCTTACACTACTTACATAATCTCTCGTTTGGATCCGTTAAAGTATATCTTTCAGAAGCCTATGCACAAAGGGAGGCTCGCAAAATGGCAAATCTTGCTAACAGAGTTTGACATCATCTATGTGACTAGAACTGCAATGAAAGCACAAGCATTGACCGACCATTTGGCTGAGAATCCTGTGGATGAAGAATACGAACCTTTGAAGACTTATTTCCCCGATGAAGAGGTAATGCACATTAATGAGTTGGAGCAGGTTGAAAAGCCAGGATGGAAACTTTTCTTTGATGGGGATGCTAACATGAAAGACATTGGGATAGGAGCGGTACTTGTTTCTAAAACAGGGCATCATTACCCTATTATGGCTCAGCTTCGGTTCTACTGTACTAACAACATGGCTGAGTACAAGGCATGCATTTTGGGTTTGAGGATGGATGTAGATATGGGTGTCCAGGAAGTCTTGGTCTTGGGTGACTCGGACCTTCTAGTGTACCAGCTTTAGGGAGAGTGGGAAATACGGGATTTAAAACTCATACTGTATCGACAGTGTTTACATGATAGCGATTCCAATCAATAGAGTTCAGACATATTCTGAGGATTCATAATGAGGTCGCAAATACTTTGGCTACTCTAGCGTCAATGTTACATCATCCAGACAAGGCTTATGTAGACCCGTTGCATATTCAGGTCCGAGAGCAGCATGCTTATTGTAACGTGGTGGAAGAAGAACTCGATGGCGAACCATGGTTCCACGATATCAAGGAATACATCTGGATGGAAGTATATCCAGTACAAGCTACAGGTGATCAGAAGAGGACAATTCGTCGTTTGGCAAGCGGATTTTTCTTCAGTGGGGGAGTTTTGTACAAAAGGACTCCAGACCTAGGACTGCTGAGATGCATAGATGCTAGGCAGGCCACAACTATTATGACCGAAGTACATTCTGGAGTCTGTGAACCGTACATGAGTGGGTACGTATTGGCAAAGAAGATTCTTCGAGCAGGTTATTATTGGCTCACTATGGAGCGAGACTGTATCAATTTCAAGTGTAAATGTCATCAGTGCCAAGTGCATGGAGATTTGATTCATTCTCCACCATCTTAATTACATACAATATCTGCACCATGGCCTTTTGTTGCTTGGGGAATGGATGTCATTGGACCAATCGAGCCAGTAGCGTCCAACGGGCACAGGTTTATGTTGGTGGCCATTGATTATTTCACCAAGTGGGTAGAGGCTAAAACATTCGAGTCTATAACCAAGAAGGTGGTGGTTGATTTTGTGCACTCAAATATCATTTGCCGGTTCGGGATACCAAAGGTAATCATCACAGATAACGACGCTAATCTCAATAGTCATCTGATGAAAAAGGTGTGTCAATAGTTTAAGATTGCGCATCACAATTCCACCCCATATCATCCCAAGGCGAATGGAGCAGTCGAGGCGGATAACAAGAACATAAAGAAAATACTTCACAAATAGTGGAGGGTTCTAGGCAGTGGCATGAAAACCTGTCGTTCACATTGCTGGGTTATCGCACTACTGTCCGTACTTCAGTAGGAGCGACTCCTTATTTGTTGGTGTACGGCACCGAAGCAGTGATACCCGCAGAAGTGGAAATCCCATCCTTTCGAATTGTTGCAGAGGCTGAAATCGATGATGAGGAGTGGGTCAAACCCCGCTTGGAACAATTGAGTTTGATCGATGAGAAGAGACTGGCAGCAGTGTGTCATAGCCAGTTATATCAACAGAGAATGGAAAGAGCATACAATAAGAAGGTGCGTCCACGGAAGTTTGAAGTAGGGCAGTTAGTATTGAAACACATTCTTCCTCATCAGGTTGAAGCAAATGGAAAATTCGCCCCAAATTGGCAGGGGACGTTCGTTGTAACTAGAGTGTTGTCCAATGGTGCATTGTATTTGGCAGATGTAGAAGGCAAATGTGTAGAAATGACTATCAATTCTGATGCAGTCAAGAGATACTATGTATGATTTTTTTTCTTTGATTATACTTGTTTGTATTTGGCATGTCTCGAATATTGAAATGACGAAGGCATTTTGTTCTGCTATCTAAACACTTTATCCCTCGTTACCCCTTTGAGCCTCATTTATTTTCTTTCATACCCCTCTTTTGGAATCAATAGCAAATATCAGAAACACAAACGCAAAGATAAGTAAATGAAGGAGAGAAAAAGAGAAAGGAAAAAGAAAAGAGAAAGAAAAGAATGAAAAGAGAAAGAAAAGAATGAAAAGAAGAAAAGAAGAGAAAGAAAAAGAGAAGAAAAATCACAACAAACAAAGTAATTCCTATGTCATAAACTACGTTCGACCTGATTCCTTTTAAGGATACGTAGGCAGCCTCACGGTTCAGTCTCATCAAAACAAAACAAAACAAAAAGCCAAAAGTCCCCAAGCAAGAAACTGGGGCAGAAGTTGCGGTTGTTGTAAGAAATCTGATTCCGAAAGTTGTAATTTTGAACCCATGATGAGTTGTTTTGAGCCTTTTATGCCCTTTCTTTCTAACCCCATCCAAAAGACCAAATTACAGTCCAAAGAAAGACCTTCCAATCAGTCTTCAAGCAATGCCAAGGCAAGCAGGTAGCGGTGATTCACATCAGGGGTAACACTCTGGTCCAAAGAGGGAAAAGGAGTTAAAAATAAGAGAGTCTTATTGGTGAAAACCCTCACGGGAACCGTAAGGTGACGGGAGCTGAGAGAAATCAAAAAATGAGATAGTCGTATTGATGAAAACCCTCACGGGCATCGTAAGGCGAAAGTGAGTTGAAAGATGAACGGATGAGAGAGGTATGTTGGTGGAAACCTTCCAAGGCACCGCAGGATGAATAAGGTCAAGATTTGGTTGAAGAAATCATGTTATAGAAATTCCGAGGCAATAAAGTGTGGCAATTGAAAGTTGATTGGTTGGACATATTGGGCCGAGTAATCCAAAATGCATGTCATGATCATTGGTGCCGGCTGCTCCACTCAGATAAGTCCTTTTTCTTTTTCCTCTTTAGATAGTTTTCCAGTTTTGGATTTCCTTATCCTTAATTCCGAAAGTCATTGCATTTCATTTCTTTTGGGTTTATTTCTCTAAGATTTTCCCGATGTCAGTTCTATTTAAGCAAATAAGAAGGAATTTCAAAGCTCACTACCAGCTTCAAGATGGCAAAGCACAGTGCGGTTAGAGCATACCAAAGATAGCATGATGTAAAGTGGGGTAAGTGCCAGCAAAAGTTCCATCGGCAGAATAATTTAGTAATTTCATGGGAGATGCCGAGTTTCAGTTAAAGGGGTCAAAGGTGTGAAACAACAGTTTGGGTATAGAACACTCGGGTCATCCAAAGTCACGGGGTTTGGAAAGTCGGTCAGAAAGTCAAGTGGTTCAGGGCCAGTTCGGGGAAGCCAGTCAAAACAAAACAATGAAGCGGAGAGACCTTCAGCAAAGAATGCCATCAACTAACCACCACATTTTAAATTGATGAATTTTTCTTTGATTAAACAGGGGCGGGAAATTTTGTTTGTTTCGGAGAAACCCTCCGTGGAGAAAGGCAGTCACCAAACAGGTTTGATTTTTGATTTTCAGGACCCTCTTGGAAAATGGGACCTAGTTTAAAGTTCAGAAATAGCATAATTTAGCATAAATGTATCCCAAAAGAGTATAAGTTAGCTTAACATTTGCATGATTTGAGATAAGATTCAATTAGGAGTTTCCAGGACTCTCCTGAATAATGGGACTTAGTTTTAAGATTTCGATTAGATAACAACATTTAGCGTAGACTCTGTTGTAGGGTAGTATAATTCAGCCATGAAAGTTGTCACCCTTAAGATAAAACTTGACCTTTAATTTTCAGGACCCTCCTGGATAATGGAGAGTAGTTTAAGACCTTCTTAGATAACAAGATATAGCGGAAGTCATGCCTTTAAAAGATATAGCTTAGATTTAAAATTGTCGTTTAGTTAAGAGTTGTCAGGACCCTCATAGATAATGGGACCTATCTTTTAAATTCTTAGTAATACTTGGTAATATGATTTAGTTTTGCACGACCAGCCACCAAACTGGGGCAAAAAAAATTCTTTGTTTTTGTCTGTTTTGTTGAAGTCAGGAGCCCGCCTGGAGAGCAGGGAATACATTTTAATTCAGCAATCAGGAGCCCGTCTGGAAAGCAGGAAATACATTCAAGTTCAGCAGTTAGTAGCCCGCCTGGAGAGCAGGGAATACATTCGAGTTAGTGGTCAGGAGCCCGCCTGGAGAGCAGGGAATACATTCGAGCTCAGCAGTCAGGAGCCCGCCTGGAGAGCAGGGAATACATTTCAAGTCAGTAGTCAGGAGCCCGCCTGAAAGCAGGGGATACATTTCATGTCAGCAATCAGGAGCCCACCTGGAGAACAAGGGAGTATAACTCAAGTTTTAGCTTTCAAGTTCTTATTGATATTTGGTAATGTGGTTCATTTTACACTTACATATGTGTCCAGATACCCAAACTGGGGCAGAAAATTTTTCTTTGTTTTGTCTATTTTATTGAAGTCAGGTGCCCACCTGGAAAGCAAGGGAATACTTTTCAAGTTCAACAGTTAGGAGCCCGCCTGGAGAGCAGGGAATACATTCAAGTCAAGAGCCCGCCTGGAGAGCAGAGAATACATTTCAAGTCAGCAGTCAAGAGCCCGCCTGGAGAGCAGGGAATACATTTCAAGCCGGTAATCAGGAGACTGCCTGGAAAGCAGGGAATACAGTTCAAGTTAGAAGTCAGGAGCCCGCCTGGAGAGCAGGGAATACATTTCAAGTTAGAAGTCAAGAGCCCACCTGGAGAACAAGGGAATACATTCAAGTTTCAGCAATCAGGCGTCCACCTGAAGAAAGGGAAACATCTCATATTACAATTCAAGGCGGCAACAAGGGGATTCCACTAGGAAAATACCAGTTAATAAGGCAACAAGAACCACCAGAGTAAGTCTGAAGATATAGATAGGATTCTGTAATGCGTAGATCATAGCGTAGTCTAGATTCTTTTATTTTATCATGGTGTAATAAGGGGATGCAGTAAGCAGTAGCAGCAGCACCACCACCAGTAAAATCACAACTTCATGGTAGTCCCAGCTACCAACATTCCTGAACTACACTGACCTGATTCCTTTTTAGCCAAGGATATGTAGGCAACCTCAGAAGCAAGGTGCGGTCAAATATTTCAAAAATGTTTCCTACAGAGTATTCAAACGGGCAAAAATCAATCGTATCCGCTCACTTTATCTTTACACGAAAAATCTTTGTGTTTCCGAGCAAAGAGGGGCAGCTGTGAGCACGTGATTTTTGCCCTATATATGAATTATAATAATAGGCTAAATTTTTTAATATAGCCTATGTTTTAGCTCAACTTAAGGATGGTTTACTATTGTAAATGTTCAAATAATGCAAAAATTGGCTTTAATCATGACTTTAATGTCTTACAGGAGTTTAATAAACAAATGAGGATTTATGATGGTAATCAAGTGAAAAATGGAGTCAAATGACGAAAAGTTGAGCAGCACATCTTAACAAGAGAGAAACCCCACTAGCGCGGGTCATGCGCTCTCGTGCTAGTTCAGTGATTTGGACAGAAAGAAACTCGATATGCGCGAGATGTGAGCTGGTCATGTGCTCCCGCGCTAGTCCTGTCCGGAAAAGCAACTATTGAGGGGATAATTGGTCAATTTGGGAGTAATCCACTAAACTACCATAAAGTAAAAGTTCCATTATGAATGATAATCAGATTTTGAGGGAGAAAAAGCCATAGAAGAAGGAGGAGCTTCATCTTGGAGCTAAGAAAGGAGAAGAAGAACAACATCTTGGAGCAAAGATTCAAAGAGTTCTTCTAAACTTTCTTCTATTTGCTTGTTAATATTATGTTTAAAACTTTTATTGTTGATTTTTGTATGATTATGAGTAGCTAAAAACTCTAGTATTCTTGGGTCATGGATGTTAGATAATTATGTTATTTGAAGCTTAGATTGAAGATATTGAATTTATTGTTATGGGTTGTTTATTTGATTCTGCTTCTAATTATTTTACTGCGTAGCTAACAGTGAAATATTATTTACGAATCTTGAATTAAACTTGACAAAGGAAATTCTTGATTTCATATAGAATCAAATAGAGCAAGATCCGGATCTTGGGCATCGGGTGAAAGATTTGCAATTAAGATAGACATATACTTAATTGCCTTGTTTGGTTGAAAAATAGGAGTTGTAAATGCATTCTTGCTAATATTAATACCATAGACATATAGGTATTAGTTTAACTTGAATAGATGCATAAGAACTCGAAAGATTCTTATGAATATTATTAACCCTATAATCAATAACCCGGATAATTCAATAAATCCATTTTAAGCTAAAATAGTAGCATAATTTCTAGCAAGTCCATGACCCGGGAATATATTTATCCAAATTGTTATAAACATATTGTGAAATTGGTGTAGTAATTTTGTGTTGAATTATTGTGCAATTATTAAGTAAGTTGTAAATTGGTTCTTTATATATTTTGTGATAATTTAGCTTGAATTGATAATTGTTTGAGTCTACATCAGCCAATAAGTTGATCACAATTCCTCGTGGGAACGATACTTTACTTACTACTATATTACTTGTCGATCGCGTACACTTGCGTGAGTGTTTTGGTCGCAACAAGTTTTTGGCGCCGTTGCCGGGGAATTGAAATTAGCTACTTGACTGTTTTAAGATTTTATTAGCTGTTAATAAAAACCTAAATTTTCCATCTACTTTGTTTGTGTTGCGCAGGCTCTTCTCTTGAATGCGGAGGAGTAGAAGCACAAACAACCTCTTCCCTTTTGATCCTGAAATTGAACGAACAATTCATAGAACAAGGAAGGAGTGGGAAGCTAGAAACAGAACAGAAAGAGAGTTGGACATTCAAGTTCAACCACAGCCAACAGTGATGGCAGGTAATCAAGAACGTGCGGTGATAGAAGCAGCAAGGCCAAACCTTGCTAATATGACTCAGGCCATTGTGAAGCCTGAAATCACCGGTCACTTTGAGCTTAAACAGTACATGGTGCAGCTGATACAGTCCACTGGGCAATATGTTGGTCTATCTCATGAAGACCCACAAAGGCACATTCAAATTTTTTTGGAAATAACGGATACTTACAATTATCCAAATGTTTCCAAGGATTATGTCAAGCTGACCTTATTTCCCTTTTCATTATTGGGGGATGCTAGAGAATGGTTGCAAAAAGAGCCAGCTAATTCAATCCACAATTGGGATGATTTAGCAAAGAAATTCCTAATCAAGTTTTTCCCCACCAAAAAGACAAAGTTTTTGCGGAGTCAGATTCTTGGGTTTCAACAACGGGATGGTGAAACTCTTCGCCAAGCTTGGGAAAGATACAAGAAACTACTTCGGGATTGTCCTCATCATTGTCAAACTGATGAAGTATTGGGCCATAATTTTGTTGATGGATTAGACGAAACTTCCAAAATGAATCTTGATTCAGCTTGTGGAGGTAGTTGCATGGCAAAACCATACAGTGAAATACAACTTCTGCTGAATAACTTTACTGCTAATGATTATAATTGGCAAGGTGAAGGAGAACCAAGGAGACCAATGAAACAGAAAGCAGGGTTACTTGAACTGGATGACATTTCCGCCATAAGAGCAGATTTAGCAAAATTGGCAAATCAAATGACCAGAATGACAATGGGACCATCACAACCAATGCAGCAGGTTTAACAAATGTCAGTTTGTTGTGAAATGTGTGGTGACAATCACACGATTGACATGTGCCTCGTGAATCCTGAATCTATTTACTATGTTGGGCAACAAAACAGAAATCTGATGAATCAACAAGCCCAATATGGGAACACTTACAACCCAAATTGGAGGAATCATCCTAATTTCTCTTGGGGTGGGAGTCAACCCAATCAAAATCAATTTAGACCCCAAGGAAATTTTAATCAACCTCAAAGGCCGCCACAGCAAGTAGAAGAAAGTACAAATGATTTGTTGAAAAAATTGTTGCAAGACAATCAGCAACTTAGAACGGACTTTAGAAATCTTGAAAGGCAAATGGGACAACTGGCTGCAAATCAAAATACTAGACCTGCAGGGGCTCTTCCAGGTGATACAGAAAAAAATCCTCAAGTGAGTGCAATTACACTTAGAACAGGAAGGGAGTTAGAAGAAGTTCCATCAAAGAAAAAGAACAAGCAAATACCTGAAGGTGAATTAATTCCCAAAGAAGCACAAGAGGAAAAGAAAGATGATACAATTCCAGCACCTGTAAACATTCCAAGACCACCACCACCATTTCCACAAAGGCTGCAGAAAAAGAATGACGATAGCATGTTCAACAAATTTCTCTCTATGTTGAGTCAGATTCAATTGAATATTCCGTTGATAGATGCGATTCGTGATATTCCAAAATATGCCAAATACATAAAAGACATTGTGGCTAACAAGAGGAGACTGACTGAATTTGAAACAATTGCACTTACTGAAGAGTGCACTTCAAGGGTCCAAAATAAGCTTCCTCAAAAGCTTAAGGACCCTGGTAGCTTTACTATCCCTGTGAGAATAGGCAATGTTGATGTAGGCCACGCACTTTGTGATTTGGGAGCAAGCATAAATTTGATGTCATTGTCTTTGTACAAACAATTGGGTTTGGGAGCTCCAAAACCCACCATGGTGATGTTGCAACTAGCAGACAGGTCCATAGCTTACCCGGAATGGGTGATAGAAGATGTGCTACTGAAAATTGGGAAATTTATTTTCCCAGCTGATTTCATTATCTTGGATTTTCAGGCCGATGAAAAAGTTCCTATTATATTGGAAGACCTCTCTTGGCTACAGGTGATGTTATAATTAAAGTAAGAGAAAGAAAAATGATCATGAGAGTTGACAACGAGGAAGCTGTTTTTAATGTATATAAAGCAATTCAACTTCCTCGACAGTATGAAGAATTGTCTATGATATCTGTCATGGAGATTGATGAACAACTTATTACCCCAAGTGTATATTTGCAGGATTATTTAGAAAAAATAATTGTGTTGTTTGAAAGTTTGGAGATTAATGATGAGGTTGAGGAGATAAAACATACTTTGAATGCAACATGTGAATATATAAAAGGTTTTAATCCCTTTGAATCTTTAAACATGCCAGATGGTCCTCCTCTGAAGCCCTCGGTTGAAGAAGCTCCCAAATTGGAATTAAAGCCTTTACCTTCTCACCTTCATTATGCTTATTTGGGTAGTTCTAAAACGTTACCTGTTATTATTTCTGCTGACCTGTCTGAATTGTAGGAGGAGAAATTGTTAAGAGTACTACGTGAGCATAAAAGACCAATTGGGTGGACAATGTCTGACATAAGAGGTATTAGTCCAGCTTTTTGCATGCATAAAATTCTCATGGAGGAATGGCACAAGCCAAGCATAGAACAACAATGCCGCCTAAATCTGAACATGAAAAAGGTGGTAAGAAAAGAAGTGATTAGATGGCTTGATGCAGGTATTGTATTTCCAATATCTGATAGCAAATGGGTAAGTCCAGTCCAATATGTTCCAAAGAAAGGAGGAATGACCGTAGTGACAAATGAAAATAATGATTTGATTCCCATTAGAACTGTTACTGGGTGGAGGATTTGCATAGATTAAAGAAAATTGAATAATGCCACCCGAAAAGACCATTTTCCCCTTCCCTTTATTGACCAAATGCTTGATAGATTAGCCGGGCAGGAATACTACTATTTTTTGGATGGCTACTCGGGATATAATCAAATTGTTATAGCCCAATAAGACCAAGAGAAGACCACATTTACATGTCCCTATGGTACATATGCATTTAAAAGAATGCCATTTGGTCTTTGCAATGCACTTGCGACTTTTCAAAGGTGTATGATGGCTATTTTCACTGATATGGTTGAAAGATTTGTGGAAGTATTTATGGATGATTTTTCTGTATTTGGATGTTCTTTTGATGAATGTTTAATGAATCTTGATAAGGTCCTTGCTAGGTGTGAAGAAACAAATTTGGTGCTAAATTGGGAAAAATGTCATTTCATGGTACGAGAAGGCATAGTCTTAGGGCATAAAGTGTCCAAGAATGGATTGCAGGTGGATAAAGCAAAGGTGGAAGCAATTGAAAAATTACTTCCACCAACATCAGTTAGAGGCATTCGCAGTTTCTTAGGCCATGCGGGTTTTTACCGTCGTTTCATCAAGGATTTTTCAAAAATCTCATCTCCTTTGTGCAGGCTTCTTGAGAAAGATACATCTTTCAAGTTTGATGATGCTTGTCTGAAAGCATTTGATGAGCTGAAACGAAGATTAGTTACTGCACCGATTATCATTTCTCCAGATTGGAAACTTCCACTTGAATTAATGTGTGATGCAAGTAATATAGCCATTGGAGCTGTTTTGGAGCAGCGGAAAGAGAAAATATTTTGTTCCATTCACTATGCGAGTAGAACTCTTAATCCATCTCAAATGAATTACACTGTTACAGAAAAAGAGTTGCTCGCAGTAGTATGGGCATTTGATAAGTTTAGATCCTATCTAGTGGGGACAAAAGTCATAGTTTACACAGATCACTCAGCTATAAGGTATTTATTTGCAAAGAAAGATGCCAAGCCAAGGTTAATTCGATGGGTTCTTCTTTTGCAGGAATTTGATTTGGAGATTCGAGATCGAAAGGGAACAGAGAATCAGGTTGCAGATCATTTATCCAGGCTGGAAAATAGAGGCCATGTCACTGAAGGAGAATCAATCAAAGAAACATTCCTTGACGAACATTTGCTAGCCATCACTTCGGATGAAACCCCGTGGTATGCTGATTATGTGAATTTCATTGCAAGTGGGGTGACTCTACCAGAATTCACAGCTGACCATAGAAGAAGGTTCTTACATGATGTGAGATTCTACATGTGGGACGAGCCTTTTCTATACAAGCAATACGCAGATCAATTGGTAAGAAGGTGTGTCCCTGAGGAGGAGATGAATGCAATATTGCATGACTGTCATTCTTCTCTTTATGGAGGTCATCATGGTGGAGACAGAACTGCACAAAAGGTTTTGCAATCAGGTTTTTACTGGCCAAAATTATTTAAAGATGCACATGCTTTTGTTAAAAATTGTGACAGGTGCCAAAGAACCGGAACGATCACGAAGAAGCACGAGATGCCTTTACAAAATATTTTGGCAGTAGAACTCTTTGATGTCTGGGGAATAGATTTCATGGGACCATTTCCGTATTCTAATGGGCACAGATATATTTTGGTTACAGTGGATTATGTGTCTAAGTGGGTTGAGGCCATTGCTCTTCCTACTAATGATGCGAAGGTAGTGGTAAGTTTTGTGAAGAAGCACATTTTCACACGCTTTGGAACTCCAAGGGTGTTGATAAGTGATGGAGGAACACACTTTTGCAACAAATTGTTGAAAAATATTCTAGCAAAATATGGTGTAAGACACAAGGTTGCTACTGCATATCACCCTCAAATGAGTGGTCAAGTTGAAGTGTCAAACAGGGAAGTAAAATAGATTTTGGAGAAAACTGTGAGCGCAAATAGGAAAGATTGGTCCGGTAAGTTAGAAGATGCATTGTGGGCTTACCGAACTGCATACAAGACTCCAATAGGTACTTCTCCATACAGGTTGGTTTATGGAAAAACATGTCATTTGCCTGTTGAGATAGAACATAAAGCTTATTGGGCAATCAAAAAGCTAAATATGAATATGGACTTAGATGGAGAAAAAAAAACTGCTACAACTCAATGAACTTGATGAGTTTCGGTTGCATGCTTATGAAAATGCCAAGTTATATAAAGAAAAGACCAAGAAGTGGCACGATAAACACATCCAACATCGTGAGTTTGAGGCGGGTCAAGAAGTTCTTTTGTTCAACTCAAGGCTAAAGCTTTTTCCTGGAAAGCTTAAGTCCCGTTGGGCAGACCCTTTTATTATAGTAGGTGTAACTCCTCATAGAACAGTTGAATTGCAAAACATTAATTTAATAGGCATGTTCTTGGTAAATGGGCAACGAATTAAACACTATTGGGGTGGTGACATTCAACGTCACAAAACCTCAGTAGATTTAATTGATGAATAATGCAATATGGCGTCGTGCAGCGACATTAAATCAGGCGTTGTGTGGGAGGCAACCCACAAATGTATTGTAAATATAGTTTGTAAATGAGAATTTATAACTTGGCCTTCTTGTGAGGCTATATGTTAAAAAAAAACAAGAGAAACGTTCAGTGATTAGCGCGAGAGTGCATAACCAGCACATAGCCCGCGCTAATCGGGTTTCCTTCTGCCCTGACCTTCAGTGATTAGCGCGGGAGCATATAGCCAGTGCATAGCCCGCGCAAATCAGGTTTTAGTCTGCCTCGGAAAAAAATGACTAGCGCGGGAGTGCATAACCAGCGCACGACCCTCGCTAGTCACAGGTAACTCCGTTTTAAAGTTTTTTTTTACTTCTTTAACTTAATAACACTCCCATTCTTCCTCTTCCCAACTCTCCCAACAAAACCCTAATCTTTTTATTCTTCTTCTTCTTCACAAAATCTCCCCACCTCTTCATTCACCCCATACCCCATCTCCTCTAAGGTATGTCTTCTTCATCTTCTTCTTATTAGTTAATTTTTTTTTATTTTCAGATTAATTTCATTTTTATGGTGAACATAGTTTTAATTTTCTATTTTTTTGTTCGATTTTCAATTTCTTTGCATATATTTAGTATAATGTCTTCATTTTTTCCTTGTTTAGTTTTATTATGTAACATTATTATGTGGTTGTCAAGATTGTATATTTTTAGGATAGTTTCTTAAATTTTTTCTTATTTAACATTAGAATGTAGCATTTATAGAAGGTTTAAACATATGTTTGATGTTTGGTTGGGTTGAGGAAGTGAAAAATTAGGAGTATGGTGGTGTAAAGTAGTAATTGGGTTGGTTTATGGTGAATACATTGTGACATAGGGTTGGAAAAAGCTTGAAACTCAACATGCTCACAATGTGTTTGAAAAAATGCCTCTTTGGAAGAAGTGATGTGACCAACTATGTGGTGAAGTCTAAGTAGCCCGGTTTGGTCACCCAATTGAATAGGGCTAACTCTAAACTACTTGCAGGTACCATGGCCCCTCATAAACGCCCAGCATCAAGTTCCTCATCCGAACGCCCAACTACAGCAAATGTTGGTGGATGGCCCAGAAAATCAGTTGATACTAGGCCATTCAACAGTCAAAAGTTTGTGTCAGCCAAGGCACAAGACAGATTTAACAAAAAGGAGGAGAAAACAATAGTGCCTGAACAAGCAATGGATGCAAATGCTTTGGCTATTAATTGTCCAAACATAGCAAACGAGTTGAGGAGGCGTGGGCTTGACATATTCTTCGAGGAGCCAATCGCGGCGAATGTAATGCTAGTGAGGGAATATTATGCCAACCTTCCGGAACATGATAACTACAATGTTACAGTCCGAAAGCGACAAGTCAATGCATCTATAGAAACAATTCGGGATGTGTACAGGCTACCCCCAGTGGAGGAAGATTACATGGATATGTTCCGGGCATATAACAACAAGCTAATACCATGGTCCACGTTCACCAACATAATTTGTCGCCCAGATGCAGATATCCAATGGTATAAATATGGGAACAAGTTCCATGCTAATGCCCTGAAGTTCGAGGCCAAATTTTGGTTGTACTTCATCAACAGCCGTCTCTTGCCTTCCAAGAATTTGACTGAAGTAAACATCCCTCGAGCTTGCTTAATATGGTGTTTCATGAATAGGGGATGGTTTGATTTGCCATTGTTGATACATAAAGAAATGTTCCAGAGGGTTAGAAGTCAACGCTACGGGTTGTATTACCCATCTCTTGTCACCCTACTGTGCCTTCGAGCCAATGTACCAAACAATCTTGCTGCAGATGGACGACTAGCTAAAGTCAATCCTTTCACGGCTAAAATGGTCACCATAGTTAAGGAAGTTGTACATCCAACTGAATTGGTTGCTCTTGATTCTGATGACAATAACGATGAGGAAGGAGGGGACCAACAAGGAGGAGCTGACGATGTGGAGATGGGAGAAGATGCACCACATGCACAACCACAAGCTTTTGATGCAGCAGGACCATCTAGGGCTAGTCGGGGACAAAAGATAGACTGCATGGAGCAGGAAATCACTGAAATTAAAACATTAGTGACAGTTCTGGGGAGACGTGTTGATGAAATGCAAGATCAGCAAAAGAAAACGGAAAGCCGGCTCTTAGGTTGGCTTCGTGCAACTGGTCGGGCATGCAATGTGGATTCCGGTTCTGTCTCCGACCAGGAGTGACTCCTCGGGGAAGTATCTTTGCTTCATCTCTTGTTTATAATGAAAGACATGGGGACATGTCTCGCTTTAAGTGTGGGGTGGAGGATTCCCTTAAACATATGTTTAATTGTTCTTAAATATTTTGGATGGTAGTAATTATTATGGATTTTTAGGTTGTTTCAATTGTTTTGGATTGTTGGAATATTTTGGTGGTGTGGTACAATATATAATGTTTTGGGATTGCATGACTATTTCACTTTTGTTTTTAAATGTTTTGGTGATTTAGTATTGTTGGAGTAATTGTTGTCTGTTCTTAAACAATTTTTTTAAGTAGTTATATTGGCGCGGCCCGATGACGGATTCTTTTAGATAGGAGTTCTTGAGGGACTGAGCTTATTGAAAACAACAAAAAGATTTTTGTTTTTATTTTTTATTTTTAGGTAGTATAACAAATCCCCCTTGGTTTTTCTTTAAGCCACGGTTCTTTTCCAAAGGTTTATTTTGAACCGGGCATATGTAGTTTTTAATTTCTGTTTCCATTTTTTTATTTGTATATTAAATAAAGGGATGCAAGCTATAGAAGAGAACTCATAGCGTTGACACACCTGAACACATTAGACCCTAGAGTGTAACGCGCTTAGTCTTAATTGTTGAATCTCACTGAAAGTGCCTTAATTTGTATGTTTGTACTGAATTGAATGCTCGTAATGGAGTGTCTTGATGAGCTGATCTGGAATGAGTCATATGCCATGTGTGGTGAGTATTTGTGTAGTCCATGTATTGTACTTGTGTCTAGAACTTGCCCGGTATGTGAGTTGAAGCGAAATTTGAGGTGATGCTCGGTTTGAAAAATGATGTTAGGCTTACTTTGACCTTTTTGAGCTTAATTGCTTATTAAAAATAAAATTTATCCCTAGTTAACCCTTTTGAGCCTTCAGACTTTTTGTTTGGCACCCGCATTACAAGCCTATACCCTTTTGTTCTTAATTGACATTGTTTTGATCCTTTTACCTCTTAAAGCACTTTAATTGTGAGAAGAGCGCTAAAAGAAGTAAGAAGGAAATAAGTGTGGGGTGGCTTTTGAGTGGAACCAATAAAAGGATGAAAGGTGCACTTATGTTGTAAATGAATACACCACTAGGAGAAATTGAGTGACAAGAAAAAAAAGAAGAGATAATTACATTGTGTTTTGCTCTAGCTAGTGGGAATGAATTAATAGAGTGCTTAAAGAAGAAGGGCATATTTGTGGGGTGATATTATGTATAAATGAGAAGTGGGTTGAAGAATTTATGCTGAAAATTGCTCGTGTGATGTGTTAAAGTGCTTAGGGGTTGAGTCACTATTCCTAAATACATCCTACCCGTCCCTTAGCCCACATTACAACCATGAAAAAGTCCTAATTAATTTTGGATCGAGATAACCTACCTTAGTAGAGATTTACATTAAGGGCAAGTTTATGGTACCAATTGCATGCATGTGACCTATTTTGTGAGAGTGAGTGATTTCCTTGATATATGTGAATATATGAATTAAATGTGGTGGATTGAACTCAGTTTTTGTTGATGTAATTGTGAGGGCATATGAATCGTGACGGAGAAGCAAGTCTTGATTTCTGTGTAGAGTACTTTGAGGAAGTGTGAATATTGCATGCCACTTAGAGTTGACTTTGAGGCTAGGATTGTTCACTGCTAGGCGTAATATATGTACAATGTTCTAGGTGTAATGCGTGAGGGAAAATGGTTGAGTGAAGAATTCTCTAAAAAGAATATAATGGATTGCTCTAGGACTAGCAATAAGCTAAGTGTGGGGTGTGTATAATAGGCAAAATTGTTTAATATAGCCTATGTTAAAGCTCAACTTAAGGATGGTTTACTATTGTAAATGTTCAAATAATGCAAAAATTGGCTCTAATCATGACTTTAATGTCTTACAGGAGTTTAATAAACAAATGAGGATTTATGATGGTAATCAAGTGAAAAATGGAGTCAAATGACGAAAAGTTGAGTAGCACATCTTAACAAGAAAGAAACCCCACTAGTGTGGGTCATGCACTGGTGATGCGCTCCCGCGCTAGTTCAGTGATTTGGACAGAAAAAAACTCGATATGCGCGGGATGTGCGCTGGTCATGCCCTCCCGCGCTAGTCCTGTCCGGAAAAGCAATTATTGAGGGGTAAATTGGTCAATTTGGGAGTAATCCACTAAACTACCATAAAGTAAAAGTTCCATTATGAATGATAATCAGATTTTGAGGGAGAAAAAACCATAGAAGAAGGAGGAGCTTCATCTTGGAGCTAAGAAAGGAGAAGAAGAACAACATCTTGGAGCAAAGATTCAAAGAGTTCTTCTAAACTTTCTTCTATTTGCTTGTTAATATTATGTTTAAAACTTTTATTGTTGATTTTTGTATGATTATGAGTAGCTAAAAACTCTAGTATTCTTGGGTCATGGATGTTAGATAATTATGTTATTTGAAGCTTAGATTGAAGATATTGAATTTATTGTTATGGGTTGTTTATTTGATTCTGCTTCTAATTATTTTACTGCGTAGCTAACAGTGAAATATTATTTACGAATCTTGAATTAAACTTGACAAAGGAAATTCTTGATTGCATATAGAATCAAATAGAGCAAGATCCGGATCTTGGGCATCGGGTGAAAGATTCGCAATTAAGATAGAGACATATACTTAATTGCCTTGTTTGGTTGAAAAATAGGAGTTGTAAATGCATTCTTGCTAATATTAATACCATAGACATATAGGTATTAGTTTAACTTGAATAGATGCATAAGAACTCGAAAGATTCTTATGAATATTATTAACCCTATAATCAATAACCCGGATAATTCAATAAATCCATTTTAAGCTAAAATAGTAGCATAATTTCTAGCAAGTCCATGACCCGGAAATATATTTATCCAAATTGTTATAAACATATTGTGAAATTGGTGTAGTAATTTTGTGTTGAATTATTGTGCAATTATTAAGTAAGTTGTAAATTGGTTCTTTATATATCTTGTGATAATTTAGCTTGAATTGATAATTGTTTAAGTCTACATCAGTCGATAAGTTGATCACAATTCCTCGTGGGAACGATACTTTACTTACTACTATATTACTTGTCGATCGCGTACACTTGCGTGAGTGTTTTGGTCGCAACAAATTACTCCCACAAATTCAAAACAAATATAATTTCTTTCAGTGTTTGCAATTTTGTGGATTTTTGTGGCATTTCTGCTAATTGTTTGCATTTCTGTTTGTGCATTTTAATTAATGAAAAATACAAAAAATATATGTTGCATTTGCATTTAGACATTTTTTAAAATTAATTAGTAATTTAGTCGATTTACAAAATGGAAAAATCACAAAAAATAGTTTACTTTGCACTTTTTAAATTTCAATTTTTGAATTATGTTAGTTTCTCTTTTAAATTGGTTTTTTATTATTTGTGGTAATTGTTATTTAGAATTAATTTGATAGGATAATTTGATTAGGAATTAATTGAGGTTCTTAATTTGAATTTAAAAGGAAAAAAGAGATTAATAAAAGGAAGAAAAGAGAAAGAACTGGAAAGAGTCCATCGAAAATCGACAAGTTAGGATGTTATAACGTGTACTTTTGGGGTGGGACTAGGGTGCTTAACATGATAAGGAGGTTCTTTTATGAGTTATTTTAGTTTTATGATAGTCGTGCATTATGTTTTGAAGTCAAGCGAGTTGTGGAACAAAAGTTGGCAAAGGTCATCACAAGTTACATTCATAAATATGCTGAAAATTAGGTCAAATGTAGCTGAGCTTTTCTCCCAATGTACTTGGAATTACGGTATGACCTACCTACCAAATTGAATATCAACGAGTCTAGTTTCCAACTGATTAAACTATTCATTGATACAATATTGGAGTAGAGAAATATTTGCATTTTTATGAGACATCACAAAATGGTAGGTTACAAGCAGGTGCATCACCTACTTGCCAAAAGGAGAGGCCTCAATTAAAAGATCCTAAAGTTGGCCAAGAGGGGAATTTTAAGGGCTTATAAAATAATTTAATTCACTCATCTTTCATACCTTGAAAACCATATTTAACCCCTGCAACTCCTCCCCAAAAATCCCACATAAACCCTAGGATGTTATGATGTGATTCTAGTGAGGAAAACCTTGGACAACTTGCTAGTTTCTCTTTCTCCTTCTTGTTGATGCATTGGGGAACTAATATTTGATGAAGAAGGACTAGGTTTCGCTAGTTCTACGTAGTACAAGAGTAACATTATGCTTCTTCTTACATTATCTTTGCGTTTGCGAGTTGTAACTCGATCGTAAAGACTAGACCTAGCAAGTTTCGAAAGAGTGGTATGACGTTTGTTGTTACGTCACAGTTGGCTGGTTGTGAACTTATTTTAAGTTGAATTTATGGTTGGTTTATAGGGTAAGTTTGGATTAATTATATACTGTTTGTTTGTGTTTCTCAATTTGAAAGAAAAGACAAGTTGAAACGTATTTTAGTAAACCAAAAAAATCAGTTTTGAGTTGCTGAACTTGTGGGACTGTTTTGTGAACTATTTTTTGTTGCTGTTGGGTTTTCTATGTTGCTACTGTTTTAATGGAGTTTGAGAGGAGAAAGGGTGTGTAGAAACACCACATAGTAGTAGGGTAGTTGGCTGGTCGTTTGTCATTAAATTTTCGGTTGTTTGACACTACTAGGGTTGTCGTTTTGTGTATGAACTGATTGGGGTGTGTGGGTTGTTTTGTGGTGGGTATAAGGTTAGAAAATAATGTATATATGTTGTGAGCACGTGATTTTTACCCTGTATGAATTACTCCCTTAAATTCAAAACAAGATAATTTTTCCATTTGTTTGCAATTTCGTAGATTTTTGTTTGTTATTGTTTGTTATTGTTTGCATTTGTCTGTGCATATTTATTTTATTTAATTAATGAAAAATAAAAAATATGTTGCATTTGCGTTTAGGATTTAATTTTACATTTTAGGATTAAGTGAAAAATTAGTTATTTTATAAAAATGAAAAAAAATCACAAAAATAGTTTATTTTGCACTTTTAATTTTAATTTTGAATTTTGGTAGTTCTTCCTTTAATTTAGTTTTTAATTATTTGCAGTAACAATTATTAGGGTTAATTAATTTAATTTGGTAGGATAATTAGTTTTAGGATTTAATTTAGGTTTTAATTTTGAAAAACAGAAAAAGAATTTCGAAGGAAAATGAATTGAAAAAAAAGAAGAAAAAGAAAAGAGAAAAGTAAAGGAATTTTGGATAATTTGTCTTAAAATGAAAATGGGAAATAAGAATAGGATTGGGCTACTCTTTAAGTCCAAACACTCAGGCCCAACGTTATTTCCTCCTATACCCATTCCAAAAACTGAGCCCAAACCCGCCTCTACCCGGTCCGCCCATATTGTGACCAAACGACCCTGTTTTGGTTAATTCTAATCTGGACCGTTGATCTCAGTTGATCAAACGGTCCAGAACTGGTTTATTCTCTATATTTAAGTGTCCAAACCAGCCCCCCCTCATTTCTCGTCTCTCTCACACACCCCATTCTAGAGACCTGGAAACCCTAGCTAGCCGCCTTCAAACCCTCACCACCGGTGGCGGCACCACCACAAACCGCCACCAGACTTACATCAAATGTTTCCCTCCACCACCTCATCCCAAATCTTCGTTCAATTTCTCTCAAATATACTCAGAACCTCTCGAATCTCAGTTTACAGGTGGAAACCCTAGCGCCGACACAGTTTCTCCGGTGGCGGTGCCACCTCCGTTCAACCCCAAAATAACACCCTACAACCCCCTTTACCCCATCACTCCAAATCCTCACCCCGTTTCCTTCGAAACTCGCTCGAAATCTTCGAATCTTAAATCTAAGGTTAACCTAAGCCTATACATGCAAGGTCGTTTCTCTGAGTCGTGATGAGTTCTCAGCACTGATTTAACCACAAATAATGTTGTTCGCCTGTTCTTGATAAAGAACAGGTGTTTGAAATTATTTGAGGTTTAAATCAGTATCAGTTTCAATTTCAAGTTGATGGGTGAGTTTTTCTTTCTTTCTCTGTCCATGATTGTTCGTCCCTTCTCTTGTTCTTCTCCTTCTCTCTTATGTCGGGTTGAAGGCATGTCCTCTGTCTGAATTTGTTGAAAAATTTTGAACCATGTCTTTCCCTTTAGCTTAATTTAGGGTTCATTTTGTTAGTTCTTCAGTTCCTCTTTTCAAGTTTTAATTGCTGTTCTCCGTGTTCTAAATTTTATTTTAGGCTATGGCATGTTCTGTTAATTAGCTTAAGTTGGATTTTGTTAATTTGTTAGTTTAGTTTAATTCTGGTTTGGTATTTAGCTTAAAAGAAAATCAATGGTTAGTTTAGATTTTGGGCTTTTGTAGTTGTTTATTTGTTTTCCTTTCTGCTTCTCGTTCGAGTTAGTCAATGGGAGTTCTGATTTTTGGTTTGGGCTTTGGATAATTTCTAACCCATTTTCAAGAGGAGCCCGCTCAGTTGGGTTTAATTCACTGGGTAGATTTGACCCATGAGGTAAGCTAGGGCAATTGACAGGGGTTTAAGGGGTAGTTTAGGGAGATTGGGTAGGGGGATCTCTTGTAATTGAGCGAGGGTCGTACATTTAAGATTTTTGTTTGGCACGGTACACTTCCATGAAGGGCCATATACTACTTGTGTTATAACAGATTCCCCTACAAGAGATTCCCCTACCCAATCTCCCTAAACTACCCTTAAAACCCCGGTCAATTGCCCTAGCTTACCTCATGGGTCAAATCTACCTAGTGAATTAAACCCAACTGAGCGGGCTCCTCTTGAAAATGGGTTAGAAATTACCCAAAACCCAAACCAAAAATCAGAACTCTCATTGACTAACTCGAACGAGAAGCAGAAAGGAAAACAAATGAACAACTACAAAAGCCCAAAATCTAAACTAACAATTGATTTTCGTTTAAGCTAAATACCAAACCAGAATTAAACTAAACTAACAAATTAACAAAATCCAACTTAAGTTAATTAACAGAACATGCCATAACCTAAAATAAAATTAAGAACACGGAGAACAGCAATTAAAAACTTCAAAAGAGGAACTGAAAAACTAACAAAATGAACCCTAAATTAAGCTAAAGGGAAAGGCATGGTTCGAAACTTTTCAACAAATTCAGACGGAGGACATGCCATTCAAACCAACATAGGAGAGAAGGAGAAGAACAAGAGAAGGGACGAACAATAATGGACAGAGAAAGAAAGAAAAACTCACCCATCAACTTGAAATCTAAACTGATACTGATTTAAACCTCAAATAATTTCAAACGCCTGTTCTTTATCAAGAACAGGCGAACAACATTATTTGTGGTGAAATTAGTGTTGAGAACTCATCACGACTCAGAGAAACGACCTTGCATGCATAGGCTTAGGTTAACCTTAAATTTAAGATTCGAAGATTTCGGGCAAGTTTCGAAGGAAACGGGGTCAGGATTTGGAGTGATGGGGTAAAGGGGGTTGTAGGGTGTTATTTTAGGGTTGAACGGGGGCGGCGGCGCCACCGGAGAAACTGTGGCGGTGCTAGGGTTTCCACTTGTAAACTAAGATTCGAGAGGTTCTAGGTATATTTAAGAGAAATTGAACGGAGATTTGGGATAAGGTGGTGGAGGGGAACATTTGGTGTAAGTCTGGTGGCGGTTTGTGGTGGTGCCGCCACCAGCGGTGGAGGGTTTGGGGCGACTAGCTAGGGTTTTCGGGTCTCTGGAATGGGGTGTGTGTGAGAGAGACGAGAAATGAGGGCGGGGGGCTGGTTCAGACACTTAAATATAGAGAATAAACCAGTTCTGGACCATTTGATCAACTGAGATCAACGGTCCAAATTTGAATTAACCAAAACGGGGTCGTTTGGTCACAATATGGACGGACTGGATAGAGGCGGGTTTGGGCTTAGCTTTTGGAACGGGTATAGGAGGAAATAACATTGGTCCTGAGTGTTTGGACTTAAAGAGTAGCCCAATCCTATTCTTATTTCCCATTTTCATTTTAAGACAAATTATCCAAAATTCCTTTTCTTTTTCTTCTTTTTTTTTTCAATTCATTTTCCTTCGAAATTCTTTTTGTTTTTTTTCAAAATTAAAACCTAAATTAAATCCTAAAACTAATTATCCTACCAAATTAAATTAATTAACCCTAATAATTGTTACTATAAATAATTAAAAACCAAATTAAAGGAAGAACTACCAAAATTAAAAATCAAAATTAAAAGTGCAAAATAAACTATTTTTTGTGATTTTTTCCATTTTTATAAAATAACTAATTTGTCACTTAATCCTAAAATATAAAATTAAATCCTAAATGCAAATGCAATATATTTTGTATTTTTCATTAATTAAATAAAATAAACATGCACAGACAAATGCAAACAATAACAAACAAAAATCTACGAAATTGCAAACAAATGGAAAAATTATTTTGTTTTGAATTTATGGGAGTAATTCATACAGGGCAAAAATCACGTGCTCACAGCTGCCCCTCTTTGCCCGGAAACGCGGAGAGTTTTCGTGCAAAGATAAGGTGAGCGGATACGAGCGATTTTTGCCCGTCTGAATACTCCGTGGGAAGCATCTTTGAAAGATTTGACTGTACCCTGCTTCCGAGGTTGCCTACATATCCTTGGTTAAAAAGGAATCAGGTTAGTGTAGTTCCGGAATGTTTGGTAGTTGGGACTACCATGAAGCTGGGCTTTCACTGTTATTGCTGCTGCTGCTACTGCTTACTGAACCCCTTATTACACCATGTCAAAAATAAAAGAAGTTAGACTAGACTATGATCTATGTTTTACAAAATCCTATCTAGATCTTCAAACTTGCTCTTGTGTTTCTTGTTGTCTTGTTGTCCTCTATTCTCTCGGTGATATCCATTTGTTGTCTCCTTGAATTGTAAGCTAGATGTCTTCCCCTTCTTCAGGTGGGTGTCTGACCGCTGAACATGATACGTATTCTCATGCTATCCAGGCGGGCTCCTGACTTCAAAATTTGACTGTATTCCCATGCTATCCTGGCTGGCTCCTGACTTCAACAAAAATAGACAAAAACAAAGAAAATTTCCTGCCCCAGTTTAGGTATGTGGGCCCATGTGTAAGTGTAAAATGAATCATGTTACCGAATATCAACAAGAACTTGAAAGCTAAAACTTGAATTGTACTCCCTTGTTCTCCAGGTGGACTCCTGATTGTTGACTGGAAATGTGTTCCCTACTCTCCAGACGGGCTTTTGACTGCTAAACTTGAATGTATTCCCTGCTCTCCAGGCGGGCTCCTGACTTCAAAATAGACAAAACAAAGAATTTGAAAGCTAAATTTAAATTTTACTCCCTTGTTCTCCAGGCGGGCTTCTGACTGTTGCGCTTGAAAGTATTCCCTGCTCTCCAGGCGGGCTCCTGACTTCAAAATAAACAAAGAAAAGAATTTGAAAACTAAAACTTAAATTGTACTCCCTTGTTCTCCAGGTGGGCTCCTGACTGCTGCGCTTGAAAGTATTCCCTGCTCTTCAGACGGGCTCCTCACTTCAACTTGAAATGTATTCCTTGCTCTCCAAGCGGTCTCCTGACTTCAAAATAAACAAAACAAAGAATTTGAAAACTAAAATTTTAAATTGTACTCCCTTGTTCTCCAGGAGGGCTCCTAACTGCTGTGCTTGAAAGTATTCCCTGCTCTCCAGGCAGACTCCTATCTTCAACTTGAATGTCTTCTCCCTGTTCTCCAAGCGGGTACCTAATTTAAACAAAATAGACAAAAACAAAGAAAAACTTTTCTGCCCCAGTTTGGTAACTGGGCATGTGAGTGTTAAACTGAATCATATTACCAAATATTACTAAGAATTTGAAAGCTACGTCCCATTATGCAGGGGGGACCTGACAACTCTTAACTAAACGACAATTTTAAATCGAAGTTATATCTTCTACAGGTGTGACTTCTGCTAAATCTTGCTATCTAAGAGAATCTTTAAACTACTCCCCATTATCCAGAAGGGTCCTGAAAATCGAAGGTCAAATTTTATCTTAAGGGTTACAACTTTCATGTCTGAATTATACTACCCTACAACAGAGTTTACGCTAAATGTTGTTATCTAATTGAAATCTTAAAGCTAAGTCCCATTATTCAGGGGGGTTCTGGAAACTCCTAATTGAATCCTATCTCGAACATGCAAACTTCTAAGCTAACTTATATTCTTTTGGGATACATTTATGCTAGATTATATTATTTCTAAACTTTAAACTAGGTCCCATTTTCTAGGAGGGTCCTGAAAGTTTACGGTCAAACCTGTTTTGGTGCTTGCTCTTTTCCCCTACAGAGAGTTTCTCTGAATCAAACGAATTTTCTGCCCCTGTTTCAATCAAAGAAAATTTTATCAGTTTAAAGTGGTGGTTAGTTGATGACATTCTAGCTGAAGATCTTTCTGCTGCAATGTTTTGTTCTGACTGGCTTCTCCGACTGGCCCTGAACAGCTTTGACTTTCTGACTGACTTTCAAACCCCATGACTTTTGACGAGCCAAGTGTTCTATACCCCCACTGTTGATTTACCTCTGACCCCTTTATCTGAACTTTTGCATCTCCCATGACATTACCAAACCATTCCACCGATGAAACTTCTGGTGATTCCTTGTATCCCCCTCTTACATCATGTTATCCTTAGTATGCTCCGACCATGATGTGCTTTGCAATTTTGGAAGTTGGTAGTGAGCTTAGACTTGCTTTGAACAAGACTGACATTGAAACATCTTTAGATAAATACCCAAAAGAAAATGAAATGCAATAACTTTGCGGGTTAAGGATAAGAAGAATCCAAAACCAGATGACTGCTACAAAAGGAAAAAGAAAAGGAAACTTATCTGAGTGGAACAACTAGTACCAATGATCATGACATGCATTTCGGATTAATCAGCCCAATTTGTCCAACCAATCAACTTTCAGTTGCCGTACTTCATTGCCCCAGAATTTCCATGACCTGATTACTTTACCCAAACCTTGACCTTGTTCATCCTGCGGTGCCTTAAAAGGTTTTCACCAGCAGACCTCTTTCATTCGTTCATCTCTCAACTCACTTTCACCTTACGGTACCCGTGAGAGTTTTCACCAATAAGACTCTTTCATTTTTTTTCTCTCAACTCTCGTCGCCTTACAGTGCCTGTGAAGGTTTTCACCAATAAGACTCTCTCATTTTTATTTTTCCTGCTTGAACCAGAGTGTTGCCCCTGACATGAATTACATTTACCTGCTCGACTTGGCATTTCTCAAAGACTGATCAGAAAGTCTTTCTTTGGACCGTAATGTAGGCTTCTGGACAGGGTTAGAAAGCAAGGGTATAAAAGGCTCAAAACAATACAAATGGGTTAAAATTACAACTTTCGGAATCAGGTTTCTCACAACAACCACAACTTCTGCCCCAGTTTCTTTCATGGGGATTTTTGGATTTTTGTTTTGATAAGACCGAATCGTGAGGCTGCCTACGTATCCTTAAAAGGAATCAGGTCGAACGTAGTTCATGTCGTAGAAATCACTTTGTTGTTGTGATTTTATTTTCTCTCTTTCTTTTCTTTCTCTATTTTTCTTCTGTTGTTCTTCTCTTTTTTTTCTTCTTTTTCTCCTTTTTTCTTTTTGCTTTTCTCTTTTCTTTCTCTTTCTTCTCTCTTTTCATTTTTCTTTTCCCTTTTCCTTTTTTGTTCATTCTTTCTTTTTCTTTTCACTTACTTATCCTCCGCACTTGCGTTTCTGAATTGTGTCGTTGATCCCGAAAGAGTGGTATGAAAGAAAATAAATAAGGCTAAAAAAGGGGGTAACAAGGATAAAGTGTTTAGATAGCATAACAAAACGCCTTCGTTATTTCAATCTTCAAAATATGCCAAATACAAACAAGTACAATCAAAGGAAGAAATCATACATAGTATCTTTTGACTGCATCGAAATTGATAGCCATTTCTACACATTTCCCTTCTACATCTGTCAAATATAACGCGCCATTGGACAACACTCTAGTTACAACAAATGGCCCCTGCCAGTTTGGGGCGAACTTTCCTTTTGCTTCAGTCTGATGAGGCAAGATACGTCTCAACACTAACTGACCCACTTCGAACTTTCGTGGGCGTACCTTCTTGTTATATGCTCTCGCCATTCTCTGTTGGTACAATTGGTCGTGACATACTACTGCCAATCTCTTTTCATCAATTAGACTTAATTGCTCTAAGTGGGTTTTGACCCATTCATCATCATCAATTTCTGCCTCAGCGACAATCCGAAAGGATGGGATTTCAATTTCTGCGGGTATTACTGCCTCCGTTCCATACACCAACAAATAAGGCGTGGCCCCTACCGAAGTTTGAACAGTAGTGTGATAACCCAACAATGCGAAAGGTAACTTCTCATACCATTGTCTGGACCCTTCCACCATTTTCCGCAATATCTTTTTTATGTTCTTATTGACTGCCTTGACTGCTCCATTCGCTTTAGGGCGATATGGGGTGGAATTGCGATTTATAATCTTAAACTACTGACAGGTCTCCGTCATCAGATGACTGTTGAGATTAACACCATTGTCCGTGATGATTACCTTCGGAATCCCAAACTGACAAATGATATTTGAATGCACAAAATCGACCACTGCTTTTTTGGTCACAGATTTGAAAGTTTTCGCCTCAACCAACTTGGTAAAATAATCAATGGCTACCAGAATAAACCTGTGTCAATTTGACGCTGCTGGCTCGATTGGCCCAATTACATCCATGCCCCAAGCAACAAAGGGCCATGGTGCCGACATTGTATGCAATTCAGATGGTGGGGAATGAATCAAATCTCCGTGCACCTGGCATTGATGACACTTGCGCACAAAACTGATGCAATCTCGCTCCATAGTGAGCCAGTAATAACCTGCTCGGAGAATTTTCTTTGCCAGAACGTATCCACTCATATGCGGTCCACAAATTCCAGAGTGTACCTCAGAAATCAAGCTGAAATGGCTATTTTGTTCCTTCGAACAGAGGCTATTGGTCTTCTTGTGATTCCTGCACATTTTTCTCGTTAATCATTATGAGTAGTTAGTTATATATAGTTTGTAGCCTGTTTTCTTTTCAGACTTTGGGTTTGCACCTATGTGTTATAAGTATTATTGGACTGTTACAATGCTGTAAGTCAGTGCTAAGTTTAGTCACGTTTATGTCTTGTTCACAAATGTCACTCATGTCTTTGGGGAACTGTCAGAATGTGTAGAGTAGTTTGACCTTCCCTTTATCATGTTCTTTTAATTGTTTAGTTGTAAACCTGCCCTGTAGCACTAGTTGACTCTTTGATGTTTTTTGGATGTGAGGTATGGATCTCAGTTAGTTTCTTGGTTGTGAGTTACTGAGGCTCTTTGATGTTGATGTACGTTTGAGTCCGCTGTGAAATGGTCAATTGTTAGTTGGATTTTACTTAAGCGAGACTGGTTTGATTTGTTTTTACATCTTCAGGCCTTTAAGTTAATCTAGAGGTCTGACAGTAAGCTGCCTACTGCTAGTTAGTTTAATCAGACTCTCAACTACTTGCAAACTAAATTATTGTTAAACTGCACATAATCATGCATTGAGTAGTCGGAGGCTGATTTTTAAGGTCGATTGAATATCTATTGGTATTCCGTTGTTAGCCAATTGGACTCATGTTGTATCCAGTGACATTTTTCAGACGCTACTGGTGGGCCTCCGGGATTCGATCAGGAATCCCTCTTTCCGCTGATGCCCTGTCTACCCAAAGTCTTGGGCTCACGCTTGGGCCAAAAGTGTGTGGCCCCTTGTTCACTAAGCTATCAGCTCATTTGGAGTTGGGTTAAACCCTTTGGCTTAAATAACCGACCCTATCTTGTAAGCCTTTAGAGAAACCTTTGATTGGACTTGGCATTTTGATTAATTAGGCCCTTATCAATAATTGAGGCGAATCATCTCTTATAACACAAGTAGTATATGGCCCTTCATGGAAGTGTACCGTGCCAAACAAAAATCTTAAATGTACGGCCCTCACTCAATTAATTTTGAAATCCCTAGAATTCGAGGCATGCCATTTAGCAAATTTCCATGGCCCTCGCAGAATTAACAACGCGTTAGTTGCTTTTAGGCACGTTACTTAATAATTTTACCTTCTTAAACTCAGGTGCACATTTCATGTGACCCAAATCCAAATCCTAAAACGTTGGATAAATGTGTTCCGGATTGCGGGTGCATTTCATGTGGCGCGATCCAAAGACATATTTTAAATGACGTTCAATCTTTTCTAAAATTGAATAAAAATGGTGGAAAGTTAAAATTTGCACATAGGCTTAAAATGTCTTAAAATCAGATAATAGACCAAATATAACAGTTGAGCGACCATGCTAGAACCACGGAACTCGGGAAGGCCTAACACCTTCTCCCGGGTTAACAGAATTCTTTACCCGAATTTCTGGTTCACGGACTGTTAAACAGAGTCATATTTTCCTCGATTCGGGATTCAACCGGTGACTTGGGACACCATAAATCTCCCAAGTGGCAACTCTAAATCTTTAATTGCAATAATCCCGCTTCGATTGTCACTTTAAGTTGGAAAAACTCCCTTGTATACCTTTTCGGGGGTGTAGGTGAAAAGGGAGGTGTGACATATGTTGTTATTGTTGTGTTATTATGTTATTGGTGTTATCTTGAATTTAGAGGAAGTATGGATTATAGGGGATATACTGCCCGTTTTAATACAAAATAAGCTTCGTTCGTTGTGCGATAGTTGTACCTTCCATAACTTGGTGATAATGTTGTTATCATTGTTGTAGATTAAGGTGAAATGAGACAAGTTTAACGTGGTTTTTGGACAGATTGTGATAAGGTATGTTAAGGATAAACCTTTCCTTTATTTTGGCATGATCCTGTAACTACATACGTTTGATAACGAGACATAAATAGATGTTCGTATTCCTGACTTATGTACATTATCCTAGTCTTATAAGTTACAGTATTATCCCTTATCGGGACTTTATATTCAGTTTATTATTATCTTCTTTCAATCAAGAGAGCAGAGAGTCTATATATATACATTATTACGGTATTTTCACCACCACCGAGCTCTAATCGGTGGGCAGGCCCCTATTGAGCAATCTTTGATCAGATGGTAAGTTATATACGGAGCCTACTGTGGCCGAGAGCCTATGCACGAGCCCAGAATGGCCAAGATACAGATCTTAGTATGACCGATCGCCTACGAGCGAGCATACTACGGCAAAACAGTTACACATACCGAGCCTTATAAGGCCGGACAACTATTTTATATACTATATGTAGAGAGTTGAGTCAGTATCAACATGTAAGCATATCTTCAAATTATCTTTGACTTCTAGTTACTTTCAGTTAATATACTATCAGTTCGGTTTCAGATTTCAGTTATTCAGTTGCCTTACATACTCGGTACATTATTTCGTACTTATGTCCCTTTCATGCCTGGAGGTCCTGATAGACAGTTGGATAGACCTTCCCAGTAGGCAGAGTCAAACATCAACTTGGTTGGTAAGCTCCACTTCCTCGGGGTTACCAGGTCTATACCTTGGAGTCCATTTATATATACAGGTTTGATGGGTAGGTCGAGGCCCCGTCCCGACCATGATACAGTTTAGCTATCGCTAGAGGCTTGTAGACAAGTCCTGTATATTTTGTGTATCAGTAGATGTTCATGGCGGCCTCATCAGGCTGCACAGTTATATATATATATGTATGTATGTATATATATGTCACACCTCCTTTTTTACCTACACCCCCGGAAGGGAGTGTAAAGGGGAGTTTTTCCAATTAAAGGACAATCGAAACGGGATTTATTGTTAAAAGATTCAGAGTCACCACTTGGGAGATTTATGGTGTCCCAAGTCACCGGTTGAATCCCGAATCAAGGAAAAGCTTGACTCTGTATTACAGTTCGCAAACCAGAAATTCGGGTAAGGAATTCTGTTAACCCGGGAGAAGGTGTTAGGCAGTCCCGAGTTCCGTGGTTCTAGCACGGTTGCTCAATTGTTACATTCGGCTTAATTATTTGATTTTAATCAATTATGAACCTATGTGCAAATTTCAGCTTTAACCGCTTTTATTTAATTAATTAAAGAAGATTGCAACGTTATTAAAATACGTCTCGAACCATGTCACATAAATGCACCCGCGGTTTTGACATATTTTAACACCGGTGTAATTTGGATTTAGGTCACATAAATGCGCACCCAAGTTTAAAAAATTAATATTATTAAATTAACGTGCCTAAAGCAATTTCGCATTTGCAATTTGCGAGGGCCGTGGAATTTAGCTAAACGACGCACCTCGAAATCTAAGGATCAATTCAAGATTAAATAAAGCGAGGGCCATGCAATTGTTAATTTTTGTTTGCTGTGGCGCACCTCAATCTACTCTAATTTAAAAGAGAAAATTAATTACATTTGGAGGGCCATAAACTATTTGTAATCCATTATGGCTCGCCTCCCCTAATTGGAGAAAATTAATCAATTAAACATTAATGGGCAAGAATTCTACCATGGCTCAGGCTAAACTTATTTTGAATAAAGAAAGGGTTTAACGGTTTAGAGTTGAGCTTCTGGCCCAACGTGAGGCCTGAGAATCACGGATGCATACCATTCAACGTTGGGCCCAAGGAGGAGCCCAAATGAGAATTAAACAGCTCCCACATAGGCCATTATACCTCAAGATCAAACATATTGGGTTAGAATCAGTACTGGTAGCTCGAAATTCATCAACAACTGGCATCAAGTTAAATCGACACTCCATAAAATCAAAGTTTACCAGCACGCAAATGGAATTCAAATGTTGAAGTGTTGCATCTACAAATTTTATTTTTCCCAACTTCTGACTTTAATAACTTTTGAAGACAAAACAAAGGACGCTTACATATGCTCTTTAAACAAACAACCACTCGATCCTTATGAATTATCTGTTGTAGGAAGTAAGTAAACAAACTACAAATTAGAACTAATTCGTCCCTTTTCAGTATTCACAATACCCAGACAATTAACAATTGAATCTCAAAAACCAACCACAGCCCCTACAAAGCCCAGATACCGCACAACTGGTCCAAAATAGATATAGAAGATACAGGGTATGACTATCAACCAAATCTCAATTTTCTTAGCACTATGCCTATAGACCAATTTTTTATTTCCAGAGTCGACAAAATCACTGGGTGCCATGTACCTCATAGAAATTGCTAAAAGCATAACAAACACTAAACATCACCTTTTCGAACCTCTTTAATAACAATCAAACATGCAAGCATTATCAAACACAAATACTGATTCGAACCAATAGCTAAAACACATCTATGGCATACTATTGTGACTGAGTCCTTTACAAAACATTTCAAAAGTTCCAAACTAAGTAGCCTTCAGAGATTTCAGTTTTTTAATATAGAGACAAACTAAGCCTACATGGTGAATCATATTACTATAACAATCAGCTATGTAAACAGATCATAGAGTCTTATCATTTCAACTTAGTCCATTTCATGCTTCAAACTCGCCTTACATTGTGTAGAGTTTAGGAGAAAGGTACCTGGTACAACAAATGAACAAAGAAAATCTGAGGTTAAGAAAGCTCAAATAGCAACAACCCAGCAACAACAATTTCAGAGATTAACACCCAGAAAATCAACTCAAAACCAATGAGAAGTTAACCTTCCACTAGCTCATGTCAAAACTTTCAACAATCAACTCATTTTGAATATTAGGATAGGAATCTTGTTCTTCAAAAATATAATAGATCACTAAAATTTCCAATGGAACAGTAGAATTCTCTCCATTTTTTATTTTTTGTTTTTTGCTTTTTCTCTCTTGAAGCCTATAAAACAGTAAAGTTCTGCAGCTTTTTTGTATTTTCTGGATTTTCAGCTCTCAAACTCTGCCTTGAAAGGCAAGAAAAGCTGTCTTTATAAGTAAGGCAAGTAGGGCAGCCTTAAGGGATCAATTTTTGCACTTTGCACCTTTTTAATTTTCATTTTAGCTTAGGTATCCCTATTTTAAATCTCAGAACTTCAAAATAGTCCCCCTATCCAGCTTCCTAGAAGCTTCCTAGATAGTTAGAAAAAGATTCCCATAAGCCAAATTCCTAAGCTACCCCTTTAAGACCCTGTTATTTCCCTTGAAACCCAAGTATAGGTCACACTGACCCGACTCAGATTGGTACGGGTCTGCAAACCCAAATTAAATTCCCATTTAGGCTTTCTGATTTTCGGAGTCCAATTCAAATCCGTCAGGGATTTCCAACTCGAAAGACTGACCAAAATTTTCCTACAAGAAAATCTGGAACCCCTTCTTTAAAACGTAATCAAGCAAAGACAAAGATGAATGAGCTAATTAACAGGAAATCGACTAAATTAAGACCTAATTAAGTGATTTAACGAACCAGAAACTTAACCTGTTTAACAAACCAAAAATGTCACAAAAATGGAATTCACGAAGAAAAAGAGAGAAAAGAGAAAATAACGAACGAAAGAACAAATTTGGACTCAGAAGATGAATTGAATTTTCAACCAAATTATTATAAGAAAACTAGTTTTAAGAAAGGGAAAGATGAGGATGACGGAAAGGAAACCGTAGAGGGAAAATGACTCACCAAATCGAACCTCAAAACTGGACGGGGACAAAGAACTTATCCAAACTTATGTCGATCCTTGTTCTTTGTAACTGAACGACATCAGTTTCACCGAGTCCAAACCTCAGAGTTTGAAAGAATAGCGCTCCCCAAACATGCATGTGAAAAATGACTTTGAACTTTTTAGGGGTTGAACTCGGATTCCAGATTCGCTGAGATCCCGACAGATTTGAAGGAAAGTCATTGTGGATTTGGTATGAGGGGGTCATGGGGGTTACGGGGTGTTATTTTGGGGTGATTTGGGTGGATTGAAGTTTGAAGGTCCAAGCTTTGATCAAAGATTCGACAGGTTTCCCGATGATTTGAAGGGAACCAATGACAAATTCGTTATGAGGGGGAAAATGGGGTGTTGTGGTGTAAGGATGGGGGCGGTTGGAGGTGACGCCGCCGGCGACAAATGGTGGAAATTAGGGCGGCGTTGCTAGGGTTTCGATTTGGGGACGATGAGGTCTGGGAAGTAAGATGGGGAGGGGGAAGATTCAGACAATTTTATACCAATCAGAACCCACTTCTGGACTGTTAGATCAAATGCAATCAACAGCCCAGATCGCAGGGTCATTAAAACGGGGTCGTTTGGATAAATGGGGGAAATCGGACCGGGTCAGGGTCGGAATAGGCTAGTTTGGGACAGGTTAAAGGGAATGGGATTGGGCTTTGGGAAATTTTCAATGACTTAGCCTAAATCGATGCTTTATCTCTTAAAAGTTGAAGTACTTGAGGTGGGTAATATTCTAGTTGTTTGGTAATAGCTTTCCTTCCATTGTTTCTAGTTAGAATGACCCTTTGTTTCCTTTTGCCGTGATTTTGTATGAGCCATCCCAATTTGTTCCTAGTTTGCCTTCTCGTAGGTCTCTGCTTGCCTGTGTTTTAGCTTTAAGTACGTAGTCCCTGACTCTGAGCGGTCTGACATTTGCCTTTTTGTTATAATAGCATTTTGCTTGTTGTTTTTGGGCGATCATCTTTATGTAGGCCATGTCTCTTTGTTCTTCGACTTCGTCGAGCTCCTGCCTTCGGCTTTCGTCGTTCCTTGGTCCGCTCTCATGGGAGTACCTCAGGTTGGGCTCTCAGACCTCGACCGATATTACTACGTCAGTCCCAAAGACCAAAGAGTAGGGAGTCTCTCCTATGCTCGTCTTTGGCGTTGTTCGATAGGCCTACTTTACTTCTAGTAATATTTTTGGCCACAGTCCCTTGGCGTCTTCAAGATTTTTTTTCATGATGTTCAGTATTGACTTGTTGGAGGACTCTGCTTGCCCGTTGTCCGTGGGGTGGTATGGAGTTGAAAGTATTCTTTTAATAATGGCACTTCTCAAAAAACTCGATGACCTTCTTTCCCGTGAATTGGGGTCCATTATCGCAACTGGTCTCTTTGGGGAGGCCAAACCGGCATATATGTTTTTCTATATAAAGGAGATCACTTCATGTTCACGTATTTGGGTGAAGGCTCCTGCTTTCACCCACTTAGAGAAATAGTCAGTTAAAACCACAATGAATCGTACGTTACCTCGCCCTGCTGGAGGGGTCCCACGATGTCTATTCCCCATTTGATGAACGGTCATGGTGAGGTGACTAAGTGGAGGTGTTCGTCAGCTTAGTGAATCATCGGAGTGTACTTTTGGCATTGCTCACATTTTTTTACAAAGTATGCGACCTCCTTTTTCATGGTGGGGCAGTAATATCCTGCCCGTATGAGGTATCTAACTAGAGCCCGATTGTCGTATTGAGCTCCACAATGTCCCTCTTCAAGGACACATCGTGTTTGGTTTGGGCCCAAGCATTCTGCCAGAGGACCGCCACAAGTTCTTTTATATAGATGATTGTGGATGATACTACACTTGGCCACTTGCATTCTTAGTTTCTTGGCTTTTTTTATCATCTGGGATGTCTTGCAAATATGAAATAATAAGATTATGTCGTTCCCAAGTTAGGTTTATGGTTCTTAGCTCGACTTGGTCTAGTGACGAGTTGAGGAGGTGGACCACGCTTCTATCTCTAGTTGTGATGTTTTTGGTGGCTGTGACTAGTTTAGTGAGGCCATCTGCCTCAGCGTTCTATGCCTGTGGAATTTGGTCGAGTTGGCATTTGTCGAACTTGGGCAATAGCTTGCAAATTTCAGTCTGATACTTTGCAATCTTTGTTCTTTGATTTGGAATATTCCTGTGACTTGGTTGACTACGAGTTGGGAATCACATCGTGGTTTTAACTGTTTCGCCCCATACTTGAGTGCTAGCCTCAAACTTGTAATTATGGCCTCATTCTAGGCCTCGTCGTTAGTTATGTTTGTGAGCCTCTGGACTGGAAAATTACTTTACCGGTTGGGACTTCGAGTCCGAGTCCCAGCCCGGACCCTAACACGTTGGATACGCCATCGGTGTATAGAACCTAGAGGTCCTGTGTTTAGGGGGCGGGGAAGTTTGAGCAGCTTCTCTTTCAACTTCGGGCATTACTTTTGCGCTAAAGTCGGCGACGAAGTTAGCAAACACTTGCGACTTTACCAATGTTTGTAGCTGGTACGCGACATCGTGCTCGCTCAGCTCGATGGACCATTTGGCCAGCCTTCTCGATAGCTCGGGTTTATGCAAAATGCTTCTCAGGGGGGAGGTCGTGACGATCGAGATAGGGTGGCATTGGAAGTACGGTCTAAGCTTTTGCGAAGCTACGACTAAGGCTAGGGCTAGTTTTTCGAGGTGAGGATACCTCGTCTTGACGTCGACCAATGTTTTGTTAATATAATGGATGAGGGATTGTGTACCTTTCTTTTCTCGAACCAGGATTGCCTTCATAGCTACTTTGGATAAGGCGACATAAACGAGGAGACGTTCTCCTGGCTCTAGCTTTGAAAGTAGCGGTGGCGATGATATGTATGCTTTTAATTCCTTCGGGGCTTGGACACATTCCGAAGTCCATTGGAGGTTGCTATCTTTCTTGAGTATGGCAAAGAATTTGTGGCATCTATCCAATGATCATGAAATGAACCTTGATAGGGCGGCGATCCGCCAGTCATTCTTTGAACTTGCTTTTAGTGGTCAAGTGTTTCGCTATCCCCTCGATGGCTTTGATTTGGTCAGGATTGACTTTAATCCCTCTTTGTGATACCAAGAAACATAGAAAATTTCCCTAGGCCATGCCAAACGTGCACTTTTTGGGGTTCAGATTCATTCTGTACCGCCTGAGTATGTCGAAGGTTTCTCTCAAATGGTCAATGCGATCTTCTTTCCTTTTGGACTTGACCAGTATGTCATCTATATAAACTTCCAACATTTACCAAGTTGGTCTTTGAACATCCTTGTCACCGACCTTTGATAAGTCGCCTCGCATTTTTTAACCCGAAGGGCATGACCCTGTAGCAGTACGTCCCTTGATTGGTGATGGATATGGTTTTTTCTTGGTCCTCTTCTTCCATAAGGATTTGATTATAACCTGAATAGGCATCTAAAAAACTCAGTAGTTCGTTCCCGGTTGTTGAATCGATGAGTTGGTCGATATGGGGCAACTAGAACGAATCCTTGGCGCATGCTTTGTTCAAATATGTGAAGTCCACGCACATTCGCCATTTACCATTCTTCTTCTTTACCATGACCATGTTGTTGACCTATTGGGGGTACTTCGACTCTCTAACGGAGCCATTCTCCAGTAGTTTTTCTACCTCTTCATGTACCGCATCATTAATTGCGATGTTGAACTAACGTCTAACCTGTCTTACATGTGGGTGGAATGGGTCGACGTTCAGTTTGTACGTGGTAATTTCCTTTAGGATACCCGGCATGTCTACATGTCTTAAAGAAACAAATTTGTGTTAGTCGCTAAGAATTGACGGAATTTACCTGGCTCATGGATTTTGCAATCGATGTAAGCTTTCTTGCCATGGTCGTTGAGGTCCAGTTGAACGGGGTCGAGGTCTTCTATGGTTGAACATGCAGCTTCGACCATATCGAGGTCTCTGATGACGTCCTCATTGTCAGCACATGCAGACCTCGACCCTATTGATTGTTATGCCTCTTTTTCTTTTTTCCTTCTTTTGTTGAGTGACCGTACTGTCCAGGGTGATGCGGTAGCATTCCCGGGATGTGCGTTGTTCTCCTCGTATACTGAATATTCCCCACGGAGTGGGGAACTTGATGACCTGGTATAAGCTGGAAGGGACAACACTCATGGTGTGTATCCATGATCGCCCTACTATGGCGTTACACGTCGTGTCTTGGTCCATGATGTGGAATGTGGTTTCCAGAGTGACGCCACTAGCCAGAACAGGGAGCGTAAATTCACCAGATGTTCGCTCGACTGCATTGTTAAAATTAGTTAGCGTGATGTAACGTAACACTATCTTGTCTTCGAGTTTCATTTGTGCAAGTACTTGTCAATAATGCATGCACAACTTCCATCATCTACCATAATGCGTCTCACATCAGTGTCTAAAATTCGTAAAGTGATGATGAGGGCATCATAGTTAGGAAAAGCCAAACCGTCGGTATCTGACTTATCGAAGAAGATACTCTTTTCGAGTTCGTCGTACCGTTTGCAGGTGATTGATCATTTAAGCTTGTGGGTAGTGGTGAACTTCACACTATTAATGGAAGAATGGTCGCTGCCACCGATGATCATGTAGATGGTACGGGCCGGTGAGGGCGGCTTCGGCGGTCCTTGGAATTGCTCGCGTCCTCTAGAAAAGTTGGTCCTTCCTGGTCACTCAAGAACTCTTCGAGATGTCCTTGTCATGGCATGTTTACGACCTCCTGCCTTAGGGCAATGCAATCTTCGGTCTTATTCCCTCGTTCTTGGTGGAACTTACGGAGGGCATCTGACTTTCTTGTGTTCGGATCTAACCTTATCTTCCGTGGCCATTTTAACTTTGGTCTGAGCTTCTCCATGCATAATTGCATAAACTATTTCTATGGGTGACACACAAAAGTTGTGAGCGGGTAATAAAGGGGGCATACCTCTTTCATTTTGGTGAGTCCGTGTCCTTGGTCTAGGCGGGCCTTCCTCATGGCGGGAGGAGGGCGCCACGACTGTTCTGACATACGGTTGATGTCGTTCTCTGTTGGATTGTGGAGCTGCGAGATCTCTTTTGGTGTCATTCATTCGATATTTTCTGGATTCGGCATGTACCGAGGTGAGTCGGTGGGTAGGTCCATTGAGGTCGCCCTCATCTGCTCGGACCTCAGCACAATATGTGTTGTGTATTTCGTCCCAAGTGGTTGGAGGGTACTTCACCAGCCGACTTAATAACTTTCTTGTTGCCCTCGAACCATCCATGCTCAACATGCTCTGAAAGGCTACGACCGCCATTCCTTCCGATACATTCGGCAAGGTCATCCTTACTCGGTTGAACCTGGTGAGGAAGTCCCTCAATCCTTCACTCGGAGACTGTTTGATAGAAAATATGTCGTTCACTCTCGCCTCGGCCTTCTTAGCCCCAGTATGGGCCGTTACGAACTTGTCGACCATCTCTTTGAAAGTTTCGATGGAATGCATGTAGTGGTGAATACCATGTTAATGCTCCTCCTGTGAGGGTTTCACCGATTTTTTTCAACAAAATAGAAAATACTTGTTCTTTGGCTAGGTTATTGCCTTTTACGATGGTAACGTAGTGAGTCACATGATCTTCAGGGTCGGTCGTGCCATTATATATCCTGAGGTAAGGTGACATTTTGAAGGTATTTGGTATAGCATGTGGGGCTGTGTCATCACTGTACAGTTGTTTGACGAACCGGCCGGCGTCTCTCTTTGGCAGCAGCTTGGGGGCACCCGGTATTTTATCAACCCTTTCCCTGTCCTCTTTCATTTGATCGCAGAGTACCTTGTTTTCATTTTCCATTTCCTCCATCCTTTTCAAAATGGTTGCAAAAGCGTTGTCACCTGCATTATCAATGACATAGTGAGCAATACCTGTCGTTGGAGGTGGATGGAGTTGGTTGCACTATTTGTCCGCCAGCTGTATAGTGCAAATCCTTATGTTTTCTGCAGCCGTGTCCCGGACGGACTTGTTGAGGATGCTGGTTAGCGTGTCGGTTAACCATACTTCAAGGAGCTTTTTTACAACTAGGAGCGTCTCCTCCCCCACAAATATGGATGCTCCCTTACCAAAAGATTTTGTGATGTTGCAATGAGGAGGCGACGATCCATCTCGCCTAGGGGATGCACTGGCTGTTGCGCCTTCGTCTGCTGTTTCGTATTTTCGTTGATGACGTTCGTGAGGTTAGTTGGGAGGTCATTGATTATTCTCGCCCTTTCTTCTCGGTTACCTACCATGTTAGGATTTTGTACGTACAAGGAAATGAGGTATTTTTTACGTTATTGGCTCGTGTTGACTGTAGATCTAGAAGAAACTAAAAGCGTAACTAATAAATTCCTACAGACGACGCCAAATTGTTTGACCAAAAAGTATTACCTTCGGCTAAAACAATTGAGTTTATATAATAACAGGTTAAAAATTAGTTAATATTAATATCTCCAAATATTATTTCCGGAAAAGTTTCCAATGTTGGACAAATCTGGTGGAGGATTGATAATAATATACATTAACTATTCCAAAAAGTATGAGCAATAAATAACAATAAATGATATTTAAGTAAATATGAGGGGTGATTCACCCTATAAAGTATGAACTAGTTGATTATCCCTCCTAACAATGATGAGTGACAGGAAAATCCTAGAATATTCAAATTATTCTTGGATATGATGGAAAGATGTGAAATAATATGAACAAGAATCTAGGTGAAAAAGGTAATGTTTGTATCTTTGTAAGAGAGAGAGAAAATCTTTTATCAAAAGTCTGTTATTGTCAAATGAATGTCACATGCCCTACATCGTTGTCTCCTTTTCTATTTATACGTGACATTTCCCTAAGAAACCCTAATAGTACAAGTGTAGAGAATATCCATTAGAATATTCTCTTTAATATCCTATTTCAAAAACTAGCCGTTACAGCACGACCACGAATCTCGTTGCTTCCTGGTCGACCATTGTTGACATCTCGACCACGAATTCCGTTGCTTCCTGGTCGATCTCGACTGACTCTTTCCTCAGTGTTATCTTACCCTAAATATTCTATGGCAGATTTTGATCTATACATATAACATAGGGAATTTTTTTATCCTTACCGCTCAAATTTGGATTCTTGACCAATCTAAAGTTTAGATATTATTATCAATTTTTATCATGTTGTGTGCCATGTGTAGTTAGTCTCAAAATAAAAGTTCATATGCTCCTCAAAATATTTCCTAGTTTTGAGAAAGACTAAAATCATTGTTTATGTGGTTGATGCTAATGTTTTTGTCTGAATATTTTAGCACAGAGCAGTCAATTACTTAACCTAAATAGATCATGTGTATAAGTTATGCAAGTCTTTTCATTCTTGGAATGTTAAAAATGTTTTCACACATATCCATTAATAATGATATTACAATCGCCTTGCTCATATGAGTTTGATTTAGTGGTAAAGAACGCAACACGTAATATGTGGATTAAACATATTTGTCGAGTTTTAAACCGTGCAACACTGTCCCTCAGAGATTTCTTTGTCATGACAAATGAAACTCCATACAATTTTCACAATGTATTAAAAAATATACTTTATTCAATTATTAAATTGAATTTTAAGCAATGAATTTCCTATCAAAACTAATACTATACTATTATATAAGTTAAATTAACATTTTAACTTCTATGATATCAAACAGGCCGTTTAAAAATAGAACTAGAACTACAAATATAGAAAAGACTAAAGTCCCAAGGTATAAAAATAAGACCGCGAGGGGTAAAAAATGCAACTCGTGATGTGTGGAATTAAGCATATCCGTCGAGTTTTAACTTATGCGTCGTTGTCCATAAAAGATTCCTTTGCCACAACGAAAGAAAGTCCATAAAATTTTCATAACTTATCAAAAATTATAATTTATTCAATTGTATCAAAATTAAGCAATGATTTTCCGATCAAAACTAATACTATGCTATTATATAAGTTAAATTAACATTTTAACTCTATAATATCAAACAAACCATTTAAAAATGGAAGTAGAACTACAGTCTACGAATATAGAAAAGACTAAAGTCTCAAGGTATAAAAATAAGACCGTTGAACCGGAGACTGTAATTTCCCAAAAGAAAAAAAGCTGGTGCCTTTACTTCTTCCATACAAAAACCCTAAAACTAGGGTATTCCCGCCTTCTTCTTCCTCCCATTTCGCTGCACCAGCGAGAGGAGCACTAAAACTAGGGTTTATCTTTTGTAGTTCCGGCGAACAAAGCTGAAAAGTTGAGATTAACGGAGAAACAATGGTGTCTGCAAAGAATTTGCTATCATTAATCGAATCTACCTTATTGGGACCCACCTCTCCTACGCCATCGCAGCGGATTGAGCTGCTTCACGCCATTCGGCACTCGCTTCCCACTCTCCAAAACCTCCTTTCCTATCCGGTAAACTTCTATACTTTATTTGGTCGATTTTAGTTTTATATACATTTTTTTTAACATTATCAGTTAATTTTAAGTTGTGATAGCAAGTTAGTTACCGTATTTATCATGTTATCAATTGATGTTTATCATATGAATTTAGTCAGTATTTACCTTAAAAATGACATGATTGTTTAAATATTCACTATCATTGAACTTTAACATGTAATAGCAAGTTAATTATCATACTTAGTAGGTTGCCAATTGATACTTATCATATAAGTTTACTTGTAATTCCCTTAAAAATGAACTGATTGTGCAAATATTTTCTACACTACCAGTTAATTTTAACCTGTGATAGCTAGTTAGTTACCTTATTTACTGTTAATTGATGCTTATCATATTAATTTACTCGTGATTACCTAAAAAATGACATGACCGTGTCAATATTATCTAGACTGTTGGTGCATAGAACTTAAACTCTTGTTTGGTATGTTAATGTAGCTATTGAACTTAATCTTCACACTGTAAATGTACAGATTCTTTTTACACTGTCAATGGCTTTTATTTGTGACAACAAGTTAGTTTCCAGTTTTACCAGATTACCCAATTAGTGCTTATGAACAGATTTACCTGTAATTACCTGATAAGTGACCTGTTTGTTTGAATATTTTTTATCACTTGACAGTAATATGGAAGAATTATTGTGAAAGAATGACTGTGTTAAGTATTAAGCATGTGGATTTTGGTGTGCATAGATTTATTGAAATCACGATTGTTATGGATGGATATGACATGGTTTGCGAAAATTGGTAGTTTCTCAACATGTGAAGAAGTTCATTTCCATTTTCCTAAGTACTTGGTAATCTGTATAATTGCCAGGGATATTGTAATTCAGTTTTCTGAGTTTGTTTGTGTTTAATTATTGAAGTTTTATAGCTTTGTCTAGAGTTCAGTGACCAAGTTCACATTTCTTCTTCTTAATATGTAGCCCCCCAAAACCTCGGACCGAGTTCAAGTCCAGTCCAAAGAAGTGAGGCTTCCGGATTCTGGGCCAATCTCACTGGATGATCAGGATGTTCAAATTGTGAGTTGCATCCCGTGTTGTATTCTCCTTGTGTCCTGTGTAGTTTAATTCATGATCTTTCTTAAAGGATTCTTCTATCATTACTTTCAAATCATCATTATCATTTGGAACATAGAACAGGACAGCCAAAACTTTTTATGCTAAGTTTACTGTTAATGCCTGCTATAAATATTTTCTGAAGAACATAGTGATGTTCTCAAGGTAACTGGCCATGGAGGATAATCTTTAAGGCCATTCCACCCCCAAGAACTGCTCTTTCACTTGGATTGCCATTCACGAAGCTTGTTTAACTCGAGACAATTTGCAGAAGAGAGGCCCACCAATGTGCCTAGACACGTTTTTGAGTTCAATGGGCTATGCCAGGGAGTTTACACTTGTTTGTGCAGATGGTATAGACAGTCCTTCTCCAAAGGCAGATAGTTCTAGGATGCTGTTCCTGCTTGCATAATCTGGAATATCTGGCTGGAGAGAAATAAGAGGTGCTTTAATGGCAGGATGGATAGCATTTCACTTGTCATATTGATGTTTAAGAAGTCTCTGTTTATGGGATAGGAGAGTATTGTATCTGATTTTGACTCTTTGGTAGACCTTCTGCATTCCTTCAATCTATAGAAGGATGCCCTCTTTTCTGATGTAAGTTCTCAGTACCTTGTTGGTACTTTTTAAAATGAAATCTTACCTTTTCATAGAAAAAGAAGAAGTCTTCACTGGCCTTGCCGGACCGTGTCCTGACCTATTGCAATCCCTAATGTCAAGTCTAGTCTATTTAGGTATGAGATGAATTCAAGCAAGATCTACTGATGCACTTATTGGAGATAGGGATAGGAGAAATATGAGAGTAAGAGGTTGGAGGAAGAGGAAGAGGAAGACAGAGATTACTTAGAGTGAACTAAATAAATTATTGTGGTCACTTCTTGCTTTATGGTTAGAGAAAAATGTAAGAAGTGTATTTGTCTTACCAATCACTGTTTCTATTTTTGTCTGGATTAAACTGTGTGTATATTTATCGATAGTGGTGGAGTTTTAAACATATTATAACTGCTTTGTTGCTGAAGAGGGTTCATTCTATATCTCTGTGTGCATATTTTGAAAATTTTCTCTTTTGACATTTGTTCTGGTTTAGCAAACCATTTGCATAGTCTCATCCTATGTTACTTTTAGGCCCTGAAGTTGAGTGATGATCTACATCTTAATGAAATAGACTCTGTTCGGTTGCTTGTTTCTGCCAACCAAGAGGTATGTCATTCTCTTTACTTGTTTGTCTTGGTGTATTTTGAAATTTTTTTGGTAATTATTTTGCTCATTGCGACAAGTAATGTACAATTGATAGGGTTCAAGTTTGCTAAGTGATGGAATTCATTGTAAGAAGTTTGATGATAAAAGAACTTAACAGAAGTCTATAAGCTAAACCTGCAGCATCGAATTTAGTATTTAAGTTGTATGCTTCATCCGTCCAATATATCATGGGCAAATTTTTTTCTTTTCAATGTGATGCTATTGTACTTTTCTGTGACCGTTCCGGCAACACTGCGCCCATGTGACCGTTTCTCGGCGGCGGTGCACCTCTTTGTGGTAGCCGTTTTAGCAGCAATGACCACTATTCCAGCGACCTATTCATCAACTTTTTCTGGCATTCCTTTAAATACTTATGAAGCTACTTTAGCACGAATTCAAACTTAATGATTTCATGAAGTTTTGCGTCCGCATACTGTTGAATTTTTGGTAATTGAGAGATTCGTTTCTGTTTTTACTTTAAGAAGCACTTTCTTTTCTTCCTTATAAAAAAAAGAAGCACTTTCTTTTCTTGCGCGATTATCAGCGACTATCCAACGGGAAAACTGCAACTTTGATTTTCTTCTCGTTGATTATTCCTCAGCAATTGTACAATTTAGGCATCTTTGATAAGGTATATATTGATGTTATAAGATTAGAGCCGTGTATACAAGTGATATCCAAAATGTAGAGAGCCTATTGACAGTCTAGTTTGAGGGGCCATAATGACAGTCTAGAAGAGCATTGACAATATTGTGTAAATATTTTTAAAGGTTATGTTATAATAACCAGATTTCAAAACTTTGAATTTTTTTAAAGTTAAAAAGAATAGCTTTCTTGTATGCTCGTGGACAATTTCAATGAGAGTTTCCCCTTTTTTCTTTTCGCATAACCTGTTGTGTATTCTTTGTTATTTGATTGGTAAACCATAATCCCTCATCCTTGCAACAAATCCATCCTCTAGCAAGGTTTTTGATCTGAAGAGTGTTCTTTTTTACTTTATCTCTCCACCATTCAATTTGAAAGGTACTCTCCATTGCTTCATATCCCATCGCTAATGTGTTTAATGAACCCAAAATGAATCAAGGCTGAACGTGATTGGTGCTTGTGTCCTCATTGTGTTAAGTCTTCTTTACGTTGTTAGAATCCGTTGGGCTGAAGCAGTGGAGCTGTTCGTTTGAGGTCTTAACTTGATTGTCCTTCCCGGTTTGACGATCAGCATTGGGCCTCTTTAACTTTGGCCGATCCTTTTCTCACTTCTTAGCCTCTTACTTGTTGCCTAAGTCGGTACCTCCGCACCAACTCAATTGTCTAAATCTGAAATTTGAGGTCAGTTTATGCTTCAATAACTCTTTTGTATTGTAATTTTGATGTTGGACTCTGTTTATGCCTCCTTAGTGGAAATTTTCAGTGTTCTCCTCGTTTATTCCTCTCCGGTATTGGAAAATTGGCCTTGCTATCCTTTCTGAACAATTGTTTTTGCCGCCTCTAGTGTCTATCTTTATTGGAATAATGTAGTATCACTGACCCTCGTGCATTGTGATCATCGACTCGATAGTTTCTTTCTAGTTACCACCAGCAGTTGCACCTGGGATTGATTTTTATACCTCCTTGTATCTTTGTTTTGAGGAAGCCTCAAGTTCTCTCACCTTTTAAACAGTTGGTTTGACCAAAGGTGTAGCTGAAGTCTTATTAGTCTCTTTTTCACAGCTCTAGGTTGTTGATTGACTTGATGCAACTGGCAATTCGAGACCACCAGTCTATAACAGAGAATTTCCATCATTCTCCCTTTTCCTTTGATCTGGATGGGAACGAAAAATTGAGATATATCTCATTCATGTCTCTCAGCTTGATGCTGGCCGAGAGTCCCCACTTAGCTTTAACTCATCTTTCTATTTCGTCCTTGCTGGCTACCTCCAATGAGATTTCACCATAACGACTAAACAAGAGATTTTTTAGGAGATCACTGTTGACTTCCTTGAGATTTCGTCAAGTGCCAGCAAACACTTGTGATCTGTTGAAGTGTTGGAATTACAATGGGCGTATAGTGAGACAGAAGAAATGGTGGCGATTGGTTCCTGCTTGCATATGGTGGACAGTCTGAAAGGAGAGAAATTTAAGAACTTTTGAAGATAGAAGCAATTCTTTGCAGAACATCTAGATGAAGTATTTACTTTTGTTTTATTTCTGGTGTAAAAAAAGCTGTGTAGAGGAGGCAGAATCTTTAGTAGACCTGATAGGTGCACTGTAATCTTAGGTTGACATATCTGGTTTTTGTTTTCCTTGTAAATATGGCTTGGCACTGCCCTAGTGCTGTTTTAGTTATTAATATACATGTTACCATTATAAAAAAAAAGTCAAATTCTTCCTCTCCCTTGCATGTATGAACTTTGATCTTCTAGCTATTGGAACATCATCGAGGTTGGACATTATTTTTAGAAACAATGCATTACAAGCAACTCCCTCTTTCTACACATTTCTCAATCGTACTCTCAAATTAGTCCACCCAGTGTTGCATCTTAGATTTGGAATGATCTAGACGCTCTTTCCTACCATTACGGAGCTTCCACCCTTAAGAATCTGCCAAAAGAGTTGAAGTTCCGTGTCACATGATATTCATAAAGATCAGGTGTTCTGTTCTGGTTCCGCTGGATTTACCCTTCTTCAATGCTTGCTTTGATGTATCACAACCCCATCAATAGTTTGAACTGTTTAGAGATTCTGTTCACTGAGCCATGTATGTCTATGTATGACGTTTTAAACCATAATGTGGACCGCTCAATAATCTGAACATGTCAATGAATGAGGTTTCTCTCTCTCTAGACATCTCTCTGACTTAAATACATCTGGTTTTAGGAGTTGAATTGGGTTTTCAACGACCACCTCCTAAGTTCCTTTCGGCACAAAATTTTTCTTATGTTACTTTTTTTTGACCAATTTTCGCCATCACTTTCCAATTGTTGATGCATGCAGTGGGGATTATTGGGACGTGAGCCATTAGAGATATTCCGCCTTGCAGCTGGACTGTGGTATACAGAGAGAAGAGATCTTATAACAGCACTTTACACACTGTTGAGGGTATACCTCATTCTCAGTTTCAAGGAATGAAGATTTATCTCTTTTTATCTGCTTGTTAGATATGACTAAAGTGATTTTGCAGGCTGTTGTCCTTGACCAAGGACTTGAACCTGATCTTGTGGCTGATGTTCAGAGATTTTTGGACGATCTCATTAATGCTGGAGTTAGAAAGCGGTTGATTTCTCTCATAAAGGTTGTTATATTAACTTAATTTGTCTTTCATGTCTATCCCTTTGAGTTACATCTTTTCATTTTTTGAGAATCTTCAGAGCTTAGATAGAGATTTTTCTTTCCCGATGAGTGTCTTATTTGTGTATGTTTTCCTTCAACTCAATCATTGTTTGAGTTTTCCACTATTGGTTTAAAGTGTGAAAAAGTCATGTTTTTGCTGGAAAGTATTTTCCAGTGTCCTGTTCCCTATTAAACTGACTCAATACTTTACTTTATCAATTAAAAAAAAAAACTGAGAATGTTCCTTAAGTGCAAGTGATCATGTGAAACATGAGATGATAATTCGCTGTTCATTTTGACAGAAGTGAGGTGAATGAATATATGCTGATGGTTTCTTGATATTATATCTTGAGTATACTTGTAGGAACTCAATCGCGAGGAACCAGCCGGTTTAGGGGGGCCTAACTGTGAACGCTATATTCTTGATTCAAGAGGAGCATTGGTGGAAAGGAGGGCTGTTGTTTCCAGGGAAAGGCTCATTCTGGCTCATTGCCTTGTCCTTTCTGTTTTGGTTGTCCGTGCAAGTACGTTATGAATGGTTATGTTTTGATCTTCTCTTTCTTTGTTCACTCCAAAAATCATAGAAGATATTTTTTATTAGGACATGCATATAGTAGCTTGTTATTTTTATTTTTGATTGCACGGGTTAGTAAATGAGTGGCTACATTTTGATTTGCAGTTTATGTGCACTCCAGAAAGGATATAGTTAAGCAAGGGTATTTTTTTGATTAGGAGTTGCTCTTTTAGCTCCCTGTTTGTGCTTAAGACTGTTTTGCTATGCCTTTCTGTTTCTAGGCTTCTATCGTTTTCGTGCATCATCAAATGGCAAAATGGAGCTGCATTATAATGAGGGCTTATCCTTTCTTCATTCTATTTGGGCTTTTGCATGGTTTCGGGTAATGATGTTTGTGCCTTAGATGATTTCAGGGTAAATCTTATATTGGACCATTTGGAGGGTTAATCATTCATATATTTTTCTTTTAATTCTTCATGGCTGATTACAACTTGTTTGTGCATAACCAAAATGAGTTTTCATGTTCGAGAGGCCTGATGTTTTATACTATGAACACTTAGCTAACCTAGTTTAGTCACATCGTTATAGAAGACCCCATGGTCATAATATCAGCCATATGTTTCTGAAGTAATAAGCTGTATGCTAATAAATGTTAGTTAAATATTTTTGAAGTTATTTATGTTGGAGTTCAACCATTCCTTATCTGCTATATGTGCTTCTTGTCTGGCCTTATTTTTCTGCATATGACTCCAAAATTGAAGTGAGAACATCCTCAATATGCTTTTGCATTGGAATAGAAGAGACTGGATTCATTCTATTTTTAAATTAATGTCGTGGTTTTCGCCTTACCAACTGCCCAAGCCTCGGTGGGCAGAATTACCTGGTACCAGTGCTGGTAGGAGGTAGAAGGTACTGGTCTGAACTCTGCCGTTATAAAAAAAGAAATGTAGTGGTTCTCCCCATTATGCTTTGTTGTATGACTTTGTCCCCCTGAATGGATGTACTTATACTGAAGCTTCCAATGTTGCTTTGAACAGCAGAAAATGAAGCAATGTTCCTTAGCCAGTGTTTCTGTTTTCAATGTAGTCAGGAAAAAGGGTATATGCGTGGACAGCTCCACACCTTGTTTATCTCCTTTAACAGCAATATAGTTATTCTGTAATTTTCTCTTTTACCACTGAAAAGTAACTATCTATTTCTTTTTGTAGGCCCTAAAGATGTGAAGGATGTCTTTTCTGCTCTAAAGGACAGTGCAGCAGGGCTTAGTGGTGGCACTGACACTTTAAGGCATCAGGTTTTCGCAGCTTCTGGCCATGGTTCTCTCAAGCTTAATGATGAATAATTGGTTATGAAATTGAAAAGAGTAATATTGTAGATGGTTGAGCTGGGAAATTAAGCATTAGATCTTATGCATTTAATTGATGGTCCTTTTTTAGCTGTATCTTTTCACATAAGAACCATGTAGCTTCTCCAAGTGCCACTTTATGCTCACTTGTCATTTATTATTAACTTTATTTGTTAACCCTCTTGATATATGTATGTACAATATATATATATACATATATTTTAAAGGAACCCTCTTGATAGATATCAAACTACGTGAAGATCATATTTCATTTTCGCCAGAATTGGATTTTAAAGTTCAGCCTGTTTCTATATGCCATCTCATCTTTTGTGCCGTTTAGAGGTTCCGAATCTTCTGATTCTGTGGTTTTTGGCTCTATGATTATCCAGCTTTAGATTTTCTTTTCATTCTCTGTTTCTTTTTCAAATGCTGTATAGAGGACAGAAAGGAAGTATTTCTATCTTGTCTGCATGCATGTAATCTCCAGCTATCCTTTTTCTTATTCTTCAGTATTTTGCTCTATACTTGTATCTGATCCTGCTTTGAAAAAACTGCAGATAACATATAGTCTTCTCTTCTCTCTTGTGGTGGCCCTCATATCAGATGCGTTGAGTGCAGTACCTGATAAAACACCTGTCTTGTCTCGTGATGCTTCCTTTAGGCATGAATTCCAGGAATCTGTAAGCAGACAAACACTTTAAATGTTTGACACCAACATTGTGTCATTTTCAAAACCCTCTATCACTTTTCTTCTAGGTAATGGTCGCCGGGAATGATCCTGTTGTTGAGGGCTATGTTGATTGCTTAAGGAGTTCGTGGGTTGTACATCTAATGTTAATACATGACGGGCTTGATGCAAAAGACACAGCAGCAAATGCTTCATCAAATAATGATATAAGGAACATCTATTCATGCTTGGAAGTTATATTCTCCAACAATGTCTTCCAGTCCTGGCTGAATAAGATCCTCCTAACTCCTGCCTATCAGGTGAAAATTGTCTTCTTGTATCTGATTAAGGAACTGCTGATTGTTTTTCTTAGCCATTCTCCTTACCACCCATTGTTTTGGCTCTGATCATGACATTTGATTTACTTGTCATATTATCTTGTTGACGAGTTCTTGCCCGCCATTGATGACTAAGTTTTTCTCATTGATCAACCATAGTATGTAGTTTGTAATTAGAGTCAGTCTGATTCTTTATTAAGAATTATCATTATTCTCATTGGCATGGGTAATGGCATTCCCCTGTTGTTTATTTTGTTCTAAGACAAATATGCAATTTTGCTATAATAAATGTAGGACAAATCTGAATCTGCTACTTTGGGATTAGGTTATGGTTGAGGAGTGAAGGAAAACGTTTAAGCTATAGCAACTTAGTAATGGTAAGAGTAGTTGATGGTTTGCAGCGCACAAGAAAATTTGATTATATTAATGTGTACGTAATGTAGTCTATTTCTTGTGGCTTTGGGAGTCTCTCGGTAGCAACAGTTAGCGTTGTTGTCCTGAGTGTTTCTGACCAAGCAAAGATAGTGAATTTGCTGGCCAAGGATTTAGAGGTGCTGGGGAAATTGAACGATGAGGATGGGATAAAGTTCTGGTGATCACTCCTGGCTGTTTCTGGTCCAGGAGAATGATTTCGATGGGAAAGGAAGAGATCCAAACTGAATGCTTGGACAAATGGAATAATGTTTTGATCATTTCTCCTGTATGAGGTACTGCTTCGGAATTAGCTGTAGTGCTTGTGAGTGTAAGACACATTGGAATGGTATGTTCAAACGGTGCAGAATGGATATTGAAGATTCTATAGCCGACCCCAACTTAGTTTGCGATCTAGGCTCTGTTACCAGCCTCAAAAGAATGTTTGCGGTTTAGGCTTAATTGTTGTTGCTGTTGCACTATGAACTGGCATTCAGAGCGATAAGGGGAGAAAAAGCAAGATAAAAACATGATCAGCTGATTTTTCCTTAATTTCTAGTGCTGCCAATTCGTTCCCAAGTATTTATTTATTTATTTCTTTGTTTTTCAAGAATGATACACAGACACTTTTGGAGATGTATGAACCAGCACAACATTTTTATGATTTAAGGCAACATGAAAGTCTTCTTTCGCGCTCCCTTTGGGTTATAATTATCTTGTTTTTAAGTAACCATATATTTTCAAAAGTAGGGAAAACGGCAAAAGGAAAAACATAGATGGAATGTGGAGGAAACATAGGGCTAATAATTGAAGAATCCCAGTATTAACGAAAGAGCTGTGAATAGTTTGAAATGGAGTAGGGCATTAGATTTACTTATGTCCTAAAATTTTATTTGGGCGCATAATGAGTAACTTCCTATTGGCTCAAAGCCTCAAGATATTTTAATAGGTTAAGAATGACTTTGTAATTGGTCATGTGAAGATATAGGGAGGAAGAGAGTGCTCATTGAATTGGTTGAATAACAATGTATAAGAAGTGCTCCGTATATGGGAGTCTTGAACTATGTATATTATTGTAACTAGTAATTCACTCTTCAAGTGGTTTAAGTAATTTATTCTACTGCTAGATACAAAATATTTTAGGTATTGTCGGGAAAATATTACTCCATTGTTCCTTTATATATGACCTCTTTCCTTTTTAATTTGTTAAAAAAAAGAATGATACATTCCTATATTTTGAAATATTTTAACTTTAAACTTCTCATTTTTCCTTAATGACATGCTTTTATAGCCATAGAAATGTCATGGTATGTTTAAGACCGCAAGTTCTTAGGGCTCTTTTTGATAATATGTTTCTCATTTGGGCATTAAATTTGCGGTCATTGCTATGGAAAGTTGTCACTTTTGGAGACTTACACCTTGAGTGCCCCAAGGAAAATGGCTTCCATGGCCTTGTGGGGTGTGGTATGTCTAACTGGTGTCTTTTAATTCTTAAATTTAATTTCCTTCTTTTTTCAGTTTTCCTTTTTTCGAGAAGTTCGAAACTATTAATCTTCTTTAAATGAGTATGGGGTTTGTGTTTAGAAATGTTATATAATTGTCCACTAGTTCTCCTGAAACTAAGGGCCCGTTTGGCCATAAAAAAAGATTCATTTTTTTGAATTCTTTTTCACTTTTTTTTTCGAAATCAGTATTTGGCCATGAACAGCCCAAAATTATATTCATGTCCAAACACGATTCTAATTTTCAAATGCCATTTTCACTTGGCTTTTTTTTCAACTTTTTTTCGAAATTCTATAATTCTTATGTCCAAACGCCCACTAAAGGCCAACCAGCATATACCCAATATAGGAATTTAATGCTTTTAGGAAACAACTTTGGGATTTAATAGGAATGTGTCAGACTTGGGAAATGGTATTTTGGAATGTGTGTCTACAATAGCAAAATGTGTTTTACATATGTCCGATGGTTTTTATGTGTAATAGCTCGGGTGAAGAAGTGGACCATCTTCTTTTACATTGTTGGGTAGCATCTCACTTGTGGTCGGAAACTTTGTGCTCAGATCCTTCAAAGATTTCACCGGGTGTGTGTCCGGTCATTCAAAGGCTTTGCATTTTTTGGAGGATGTGACACAAATGTGGCGGTTTTTTTGAGGATCCGGGCAACATAGCTACAAAACACTAGGATGGTTTGGAATTTAGTGGGTGATGCTAACTGTTAAAGAGTGATGTTTAGCTGGACTTTTAGAAGACGTAAGAGAAGACCCATGGTGTGGATGTTGCATCACTAGCACTTATATGGGCCGTATGAGTGCAATAGAAGAGTTTAGAAGGAGTAGAGAATGATTTTGTACCCTTCAAGTATAGCCTCTTATTCCTTATTTCTTTTGAATGATTTTGTACCCTTCAAGTTGCCTCATTCCTTATTTCTTTTGGTGCACTCACGGGGTTCTTATAGTATAGAAGATTGGCTCTCGTTCATAGAAAACCACATATTTTTCTTAGGTTTTCTACTTTTTGGTATGCTACTTTTATACAAGCTTTTTCCCCCTTCATTAATAAAATTTATTACTTTATCAAAAGAAAAATAAACTGGCAAAAAACCTCATCACTTTAATGCTTCGCGGTTTCCGCATAATGTACTGATTATTAGTTGCTAGCCTATTGCCACTTCTTAGGTAATTTATGTTGTTATTTCTTTTTTGTTCACTGTCTCAATGCCTTGTGATCATTCACCTAGCCATAAGATATTTTATTCCTGTAGCTTGTCATGTATAGATGGCAGCATATAATTTTGAGTTGTATAACAAATAGATGTTACTGGTAGCAGATTATGCTAGTTGGTTGACCAAATTTTTATCTGTGTAGTCCTTCCATTTTGTAATTATCTCAAGTTTATTTTCTATTTTCATCGGCAGAATGACGATGAGGATATGATCTACATGTACAATGCTTATTTGCACAAGATGATAACTTGCCTTTTGTCTCATCCACTGGCCAAGGACAAGGTTTGTTTAATTTCTTTTCTGCAGTGATTCTAATTTCTTTTGAGGATAGATGGTTGAAATTGCCTCTAAAAAAGAAGTTATGTTTGTTATTTCCTCCCAATTATGTACTTTTTTTCTTTTTAAGGCGTGATGTGCAGTTAAAGGAGTCTGAATCATACTTTGCTTGCTGTCCATTTACCAAGTGCGAAGTTAGAAATTGGTGTCTTCCTCATTTCCTTTCAATTTGTACTCTCTTTTATTACAGGTTAAAGAAGCAAAAGAGAAGGCTATGTCGGCACTTAGTCCGTACCGCTTGTCTACTTCACATGATTATACTGTGGATGGAATTGGACATTTTCAAAATGCCACTGAATCAGCGCCACAAACTTTTGTCTCTCTCTTGGAGTTTGTGAGTGAAATTTATCAGGTTAGTGCCATTTGCTGTTTCTTTTGTCCTGGGTGTTGACATGTGATTTTTGTCCCTCCCCAAAATTTTCACATTTTAGCACGTAAATATTTAATTTAGCCTTAATGTAGCTATTTCAGCTTATTTTGACTCTTTTACTTTATTTTCGTCACAAAAATGAAAATTACAAAAAAAAAGATATATAAATTTTAGTTTATTTATTTCTCATAAATTTCGAAAAATACAAAAATAGTACTTTATTTTTATTTTTATCTATACTATATTAAAAGCACGAAGACCCTTAGCGAAACGTCGTTCGCCTTTTTTACCCTTCTAAAATACCTTTCACAATGGATAAAATTGTAACTCAAGTGCTTTCCTAATATTTAGGATATTAAAATCAATTAAAACTTATCTTTCCTTATTAAATTAGGTAAGAAGAAAATACATATATATTTTACCTTATATATATTATACTAATTGAAAATAGATGAGAACATTTATACGGTGCTTTGAATTGAATTCTAATTTAATTGAAATATGAGGACATGAAATCGCATATTAAGTTAATGTTTTTTAATACAATAGCATCCACATTAAAATTGTTTTAACATGGAACAATTAAATGTGCACTTTAAATATTCTTATTTTAGTCATATAATATAATTAATCCATATTCAATTAAGCAACCAAAATAATTATTTGATGCATATTTTAATCATACTAAACCGTAAAAGCTAATCTATATTATAAAAGCACGAAACCTCTACAGAAAATGATGTTTGACTTTTTATTCTTTAAAAATAAATTTCACATTGAATACTAATATAATTTAAATATTTTTCTAATATTTCGGACTTTAAAATCAATTAAATTTTTACTTATTGAATCTTTTTTTATTTAAACTATATAGGAAGTATAAATATTTAGAACTTTAAAATAGATTATATATTAAAAATAAAATGTTTAAATTAATATGTACATGCACACGCATTAAATTTCAATAATGTTTTATAGTATTTGTGCATCCTATTAGATTTTTATGTTTTAGTAATGCTTTCTTTGCTACGCACGTTTCGACAAAGTTATGTAAATTATGATATTTTTTTCATCTCAGCAACTAAAACCTTACTACTTAGGTAATATTGAAACCTTTGAAAGGAGATAAATTGAGACATAAGATTTAATTTTTAAATTTATGTTATATGTTTTTTTTTAAAGAATCGTAATAAAAGTGCTAATTAAACATGTTTGTATCTTCTCGCATGAACTTAAGAATAGCTTTTGAATAATATTTTTAGAAAAAGTTTTAAATCTTCAAGGCTATGTGTTTTTACTGAAACTAAAAAGGAAGTATAATAACTGGTAAAATTGAACTGATAAAACTAAAAAAATAGAACATAATTTAAAGTGAATATATTGATAATGATTGAGAACTTCTATGAACAAAATTTTTTCTTTATTGAGTTAGTTATATAGGATTAGTATTTAATTAACTACGGAAGCTTACACTTTATTTTATAATTTAAAAATATATATTTAATTTTCTTACCAAAAATTGCTTACTAAGATAGGGAACACGCGCAACGCGCGTACACTAAAACTAGTATAATTTTAAAAATACAAAAAATATATATATATCTTTGTTTTAATTATCAGTCTGTTTTAATAATTATTCTGCTTACGTAGGATTAATTAAATAAGGTCGTATTTTTATTCTTGGTTGCGAGGAAAGAATAATATTTGGGTTCAAACGACTCATTTTAGGCCTAATTTTCAGACCTAGCCCAAAACATTTTCAGCCGATACACACATGCTAACACATGCTAGCACATGCTAACACATGCTAGCACATGAACACAACACACAACTCACACTTGAAGACATCTTCTTCATGGTCTTCAATATCCTCCACTATAAAACCTTAACCAAAACCACCTGCCTCACACGGGAGACCCCCCCTTCTCCTCTCTTCATCTTGTTCAAACCACCCTACCACTGCCCAGATCCATCGCCAGAGAACACCCCTCCCAAAAACGTGGATAGAGTATACATTCGATATTCACTCGATATACCGCGGATATACACGGGCAGAACACCCCCTCCCCAACGTATCTCCTTCTTCTTTCTTCTCAAACCAGAAAACGACCCGTCCAGCAGCCATGAACGACCAGTGAAACGACCATCGCTGCGGCTGCTGCCCATCTCCCCAGTCGACCAGTCACGAACCTCGTCGTCCACCCAAATCACCCGTCGACCACACCACCAACAGCCCGTCGAGGTCGTTGGCAATCTTGGTTCGAGTTTTCCGTTTCCATTGAGGTCGCCGTTGTTCGTCGAGGTCCGGTACGTCGAGGTTGTTGTCCGAGTTTCTGTTCCGTTGCGGTCATTTCCGGTTAGTATTCTAAGTTGTAATTTTGAATCGATGAAAGGTCTAATTCTTTTCCTTTCTTCTTGCGATTTTATCTCCTAAATTTGTCGTCTAATGAACGACTTTATGAAATGTTCTCGTGATTGACATTATTGTTTGTGTTAATTTATTCTTAGTAAATGAATTGCTATGTTTGAATTGCTGTTTTTATTTGGAATATAAAAAATATGAACTGGTTTAATTTTGAGTTATTGGAATATAAGATTATGATTAAATCTCATGTTAAACCTTTGGATATATGCCTATCATTTTTCATTCTGAACTAGCATGCTAAGTGGTTATTTTAAATCATAATTGTGTTTCCTTGATTCACTGTGAGCATTTTATCCATAGTACAGTGAATGTATTTTGTCTTTTGTCATCTCGTTATTAATTTAGTACATTGGAATAGTGAGAGTGATTAATGAATTAATGAAAAGTTAGATTTGGTTGAATTGGTAGATGTTATTAATCAAGTTTCGTTGATTAGGTGCAATTAATAAATCATTGTGATTACGGGTACGGTTCCCGTGACGTAGTTGTGATACTTTATTTCTTAAATTCGGGTGCGCATTTATGTGACCCAAATCCAAATCTCTGCTGGGGGTTTTGGCGACTCCCGTGACGTAGGTGCGCAAAAAGGAGGTGTGACAGTTCTGACGACTCTGCTGGGGATTTTTACTGGGGCAGATCTCATTGGTTTTTTTTTTTAATGCCTTTACTTTGGAGGTAATCAACATCATGATCAGTCGGGATTGGACTGACGCACCACTGAGGCTGGGTATCTTCTTCATTTCTTGCTAGACGGAGCTCTGTGAAACCGGTCCTGCCACCTTTTCTTTCTAACACATTTTGGAATTTTGGGTTAAAACGAAAGGGATTCAAGGAAAGGTAAACAAAGAGCGGAGAAACGAATTTAAAAGAGAAGCGTCCCTTTCGGGGAAAAGAAGGACTTATCTGAGGTGCATGCTGGCTTTAAACTGACATGACATGCCTTTTGGACTCGATGCCCGAACCTCACGAACTTGCATTTCCTCACGAACCAAAAACGGATCTATGTTTCCCCACCAGGGAACCTTGCCAGAACTTTCTGTGGTGAAATCATCTTTTCGGCCGACAGCGCCCTTTGCGGGTTTTCGCTAGTCGACCTCTCTCATTTCTTTTCTCACCGTCGCCTGATAGCACTCTTTACGAGTTTTCACTAAACAAGCTCTCTCATTTCCAGTTTCTCTACTCACCCTTGCCTTATGGTGCCCGTGTGGGTTTTCACCAATAAGACTCTCGTTTTATTTCTCTCATAAAAAAAATGACTTAGGATTGACTTACGACTTTGGAACCATTCAAAACGGGGTTACCGCGGGACCATTACCACATCTGCCCTATTTTCATTTTTGAGGGAATTTGGATTTTTATTTTGGTGTGACTGAACCCCATAGAGAGGCTGCCTACGTATCCTTTCGGAATCAAGTCAGACGTAGTTCAGGCAAATCATTTGTTTTTTTTTTAATTTTTTTTTTCAACGGTGCTTTTGGATTCCAGAGAGGGTAGCCAAAGAAATGTAACCGGCTCAAAAGGTTTGTAGAAAGAGTTGATAGTGTTTGGGTAGCGGGAATAAAAGCCTTCATCATCTCAAATGTGCCAACACATCACCGAAGTAAACTCAGACATAGTACCTTTTGACTGCATCCGCGTTCACAGCTGTTTCAGGATCATTTCCTTCAATATCACCCAGATATAACGCTCCTCTTGATAATATCTTCCTGATGATGTACGGACCTTTCCAATTAGGAGCAAATTTTCCTTTCGCTTCCTGGTGATGTGGAAGAATGCGCCTTAACACTAGTTGACCTACTTCAAAATTCCTGGGTCGCACTTTCTTGTTGTAAGCACGGGCCATTCTTTGTTGGTACAACTGCCCGTGACAGACCGCAGCCATTCGCTTTTCATCAATTAAGGTCAACTGCTCCAATCGAGTCTTAACCCATTCGTTATCTTCAATTTCTGCTTCAACAATGGTTCAGAGCAAAGGAATTTCTACCTCTGCCGGTATCACAGCCTCGGTCCCATAAACCAACAAGTATGGGGTTGCCCCTACTGATGTGCGTACTGTAGTGCGATATCCCAACAAGGCAAAAGGTAACTGTTCATGCCATTGTCTGGAACTCTGGATTGTCTTCCTCAAAATCTTCTTGATGTTTTTGTTTGCTGCTTCAACAGCGCCATTGGCCTTGGGCCTATAAGGAGTGGAGTTCCTATGCGTTATTTTGAATTGTTCGCATACATCCTCCATCAAGTGACTATTCAGGTTTGCCGCGTTATTTGTGATGATAGTTGCAGGAATACCGAAACGACAGATAAGATTTGAATGTACAAAATCCACCACGGCCTTCTTAGTGACCGATTTGAGAGTGATAGCTTCAACCCATTTTGTGAAGTAATCAATAGCGACCAATATGAATCTGTGTCCATTTGAGGCTTTTGCCTCGATTGGCCCAATGACATCGATGCCCCAAGCAACAAATGGCCAAGGTGCAGACATGAGATGCAGTTCTGTGGGAGGTGCATGAATCAAATCACCGTGCACCTGACACTGATGACACTTTCGAACGAAACTAAAACAGTCCTTTTCCATGGTCATCAGTAATAACTAGCTAGAAGGATTTTCTTTGCTAAAACGTAACCATTCATGTGGGGTCCACACACTCCTGCGTGTACTTCATGCATGATTCTTCCTGCTTCTTCGGTGTCAACACATCTTAATAAGTTGAGATCCGGGGTTCTTTTATACAATACCTCGCCGCTCAAAAGGAATCCACTCGCATGTCGCCTAATGGTTCTCTTTTGATCTCCAGTAGCATGTTCGGGATATTCTTGTGTTTTCAAGAACCTCTTAACATCATGGTACCATGGCTGGGTATTTGGTCCCGCCTCGATTACATTACAGTAACCGTGTCTTTCCCTGATTTGGATTTCCAAGGGATCGATGTGGGCATTGCCTGGATAAGGTAACATTGAAGCTAAGGTGGCAAGTGCATCGGCTAGTTCATTGTGACACCGCGGGATATACCTGAACTCTATTGATTTGAATCGCTTGCTGAGATCCTCCACGTGCTGCCGGTAAGGAATAAGCTTGACATCTCGAGTTTCCCATTCACCCTGGGCTTGTCGGATAATCAGATCAGAATCCCCCATAATCAACAAATCTTCAACATCTTGATCGATCGCCATATTCATGCCCATGATGCAGGCTTTATATTCAACTGTATTGTTCGTGCAAAAGAAACGAAGCCTAGCTGTGGCCGGATAGTGTTGACCAGTGGGTGAGATCAAGATTGCCCCAATTCCTACACCTTTGGCATTTACAACCCCATCAAAGAACATCTTCCAAGCATGAGCGTCTTCCGAGACTACTCCTATGGTGTTTATCTCTTCATCTGGAAAATAAGTACTCAATGGTTGGTACTCATCATCAATCGGGTTCTCAGCCAAATGATCTGCTAGCGCCTGAGCTTTCATTGCCGTGCGAGTGACATAGACTATGTCGAATTCAGTAAGCAAGATTTGCCACTTTGCCAATCTCCTAGTAGGCATCGGTTTCTGGAATATGTACTTCAAAGGATCCAACCTGGTTATGAGGTAAGTATTATGAGCTTGGAGATAATGTCTCAATTTTTGAGCGACCCACGTCAAAGCACAACACGTTCTTTCCAACAAAGTGTACTTGGCCTCATAGCTGGTGAACTTCTTGCTTAAGTAATAGATCACCTGCTCTTTCTTTCCAGTTATGTCATGTTGTCCGAGGACACAACCGAAAGAATTTTCCAAGACCGTCAGATACAAGAACAAGGGTCTCTTTGGCTCTGGCGGGACCAAAACTGGAGGATTCGAAAGATATCCTTTGATCTTGTCAAAAGCCTCTTGACACTCAACCGTCCATTTGATTGCTGCATCCTTCCTTAATAGCTTGAATATGGGCTCACATGTGCTAGTCAGTTGGGCAATGAATCGATTGATATAGTTTAACCTGCCCAATAGACTCATCACGTCTTTCTTCGTTCTTGGAGGAGGTAGATCTCGGATAGACTTTATCTTTGTTGGACCTAACTCGATACCTCTCCTGCTTACTATGAAACCCAGAAGCTTGCCCGATGGGACTCCGAAGGCGCACTTAGCCGGATTCAGCTTCAGGTCGTACTTTCTCAGCCTCTCAAAGAATTTCCTCAAGTCTCGAACATGATCGTCCTGAGTCTTGGACTTGACTATCACGTCGTCTACATACACCTCTATCTCTTGATGCATCATATCATGAAAATGGCAGTCATGACTCTCATGTAAGTTGCCCTGACATTCTTTAAACCGAATGGCATAACCCGATAACAGTAAGTACCCCAAGGTGTAGTGATGGCGATTTTCTCGGCATCTTCTTCATCCATCAACACCTGATGATATCCAGCGTAACAATCTACGAAAGACTGTATCTCATATTTGGCACAGTTATCAACAAGGATGTGGATGTTGGGCAACGGGAAATTGTCTTTGGGACTTGCCTTATTCAAATCTCGATAATCCACACACACCCGAGTCTTCCCATCTTTCTTCGGTACCGGAACTACATTAGCCAACCACGTAGTATTTCATCACGAGTTATCCCAGGGTGTAACTCGGATGTTTTTCTTTAGTTTCCTGTTTTAACTTCCTGAATTATAAACCTTGTTATCTTCCCAATTCCAAGGAATAAAATCAGTATTTCATCATTTTCCTTTATTCTTTCTGATTTTTGCTATTTTTCTTTTGTCTTTTCCTTTCAGTTATAATAATGCGGCTTTAAATAATATGACATGCTTGCGGACTTCACGCCCAGATCCAAACGAGCTGTTTAATTGTGAAATAATGAACCAAGAACCGAAATATGACGAAGAAGAGGCTTTTAGGGAAATAAATCGAGAATTGGAACACTTTGAGAATAAACCTAAGCCGAGTTTGAATGACACTGAACCAGTTAATTTGCGAACTCCTGAAGAAATCCGAGAAACCAAAATAAGCATTCACACAGATGAGAAAACGCGAGATGCAATAATTCAACTCCTCTTTGAATTTAAAGATGTGTTTGCTTGGTCATACGATGACATGCCAGGATTAGGTGTTGATCTAGTGGTGCATAAATTGCCAATTTACCCTGATTGTCCTCCAGTTCAACAGAAGCAGAGGAAGTTCAAGACTGATATCAGTGATAAGATCAACGAAGAAATCACAAAGCAGTTGAAAACAAGAGTAATTCGGGTAGTCCAGTATACTACGTGGTTGGCTAATGTAGTTCCTGTACCGAAGAAAGATGAGAAAACTCGGGTGTGTGCGAATTATCGAGATTTGAATAGGGCAAGTCCCAAAGACAATTTCCCGTTGCCCAACATCCACATCCTTGTTGATAACTGTGCCAAACATGAGATACAGTCTTTCGTAGATTGTTACGCTGGATATCATCAGGTGTTGATGGATGAAGAAGATGCCGAGAAAACCGCCTTCACTACACCTTGGGGTACTTACTGTTATCGGGTTATGCCGTTCGGTTTAAAGAATGCCGGGGCAACTTACATGAGAGCCATGACTGCCATTTTTCATGATATGATGCATCAAGAGATAGAGGTGTATGTAGACGACGTGATAGTCAAGTCCAGGACTCAGGACGATCATGTTCGAGACTTGAGGAAATTTTTTGAGAGGTTGAGAAAGTACGACTTGAAGATGAATCCGGCTAAGTGCGCCTTCGGAGTCCCATCGGGCAAGCTTCTGGGTTTCATAGTAAGCAGGAGAGGTATCGAGTTAGATCCAACAAAGATAAAGTCTATCCGAGATCTACCTCCTCCAAGAACGAAGAAAGACGTGATGAGTCTATTGGGCAGGTAAACTATATCAATCGATTCATTGCCCAACTGACTAGCACATGTGAGCCCATATTCAAGCTATTGAGGAAGGATGCATCAATCAAATGGACGACTAAGTGTCAAGAGGCTTTTGACAAGATCAAAGAATATCTTTCAAATCCTCCAGTCCTGGTCCCGCCAGAGCCAGAGAGACCCCTGTTCTTGTATTTGACGGTCTTGGAAAATTCTTTCGGTTTTGTCCTCGGACAACGTGACATAACTGGAAAGAAAGAGCAGACGATCTATTACTTAAGCAAGAAGTTCACCGGTTATGAAGCCAAGTACACTTTGTTAGAAAGAACGTGTTGTGCTTTGACGTGGGTCGCTCAAAAATTGAGACATTATCTCCAAGCTCATACTACTTACCTCATAACCAGGTTGGATCCTTTGAAGTACATATTCCAGAAACCGATGCCTACTGGGAGATTAGCAAAGTGGCAAATCTTGCTTACTGAATTCGACAGTCTATGTCACTCGCACGGCAATGAAAGCCCAGGCGTTAGCAGATCATTTGGCTGAGAACCCGATTGATGATGAGTACCAACCATTGAGTACTTATTTTCCAGATGAAGAGATAAACACCATAAGAGTAGTCTCGGAAGACGCTAATGCTTGGAAGATGTTCTTTGATGGGGCTGTAAACGCCAAAGGTGTAGGAATTGGGGCAATCTTGATCTCACCCACTGGTCAACACTATCCGGCTACAGCTAGGCTTCGTTTCTTTTGCACGAACAATACAGCTGAATATGAAGCCTGCATCATGGGCATGAATATGGCGATCAATCAAGATGTTGAAGACTTGTTGATTATGGGGGATTCTGATCTGATTATCCGACAAGCCCAGGGTGAATGAGAAACTCGAGATGTCAAGCTTATTCCTTACCGGCAGCACGTGGAGGATCTCGGCAAGCGATTCAAATCAATAGAGTTCAAGTATATCCCGCGGTGTCACAATGAACTAGCCGATGCACTTGCCACCTTAGCTTCAATGTTACCTTATCCAGGCAATGCCCACATCGATCCCTTAGAAATCCAAATCTGGGAAAGACACAGTTACTGTAATGTAATCGAGGCGGGACCAAGTACCCAGCCATGGTAGCATGATGTTAAGAGGTTCTTGAAGACACAAGAATACCCCGAACATGCTACTGGAGATCAAAAGAGAACTATTAGGCGGCATGCGAGTGGATTCTTTTTGAGCGGCGAGGTATTGTATAAAAGAACCCGGATCTCAACTTGTTAAGATGTGTTGACGTCGAAGAAGCAGGAAAAATCATGCATGAAGTACACGCAGGAGTGTGTGGACCTCATATGAACGGGTATGTCCTGGCGAAGAAAATCCTTCGAGTTGGGTATTATTGGATAACCATGGAGAAAGACTGTTTCAGTTTCGTCCGGAAATGTCATCAGTGCCAGGTACATGGAGATCTGATTCATGCACCTCCAACATAGCTACATCCTATGTCGGCACCGTGGCCTTTTGTCGCCTGGGGTATGGACGTCATTGGTCCGATTGAGCCGAAAGCCTCAAATGGGCACAAATTCATATTGGTCGCTATTGATAACTTCACAAAATGGGTCGAAGCTGTCACTCTCAAATCAGTCACTAAGAAAGCCGTGGCGGATTTTGTACATTCAAATCTTATCTATCGTTTCGGTATTCCTGCAACTATCATTACAGATAACGCGGCAAACCTGAATAGTCACTTGATGGAGGATGTATGCGAACAGTTCAAAATAACGCATAGGAACTCCACTCCTTATCGGCCCAAGGCCAATGGCGCTGTTGAAGCAGCAAACAAAAACATCAAGAAGATTTTGAGGAAGACGATCCAGAGTTTTAAACAATGGCATGAACAGTTACCTTTTGCCTTGCTGGGATATCGCACTACATTACTCACATCAGTAGGGGCAACCCCATATTTGTTGGTTTATGGGACCGAGGCCGTGATACCGGCAGAGGTAGAAATTCCTTCGCTCCGAACCATTGTTGAAGCAGAAATTGAAGATAGCGAGTGGGTTAAGACTCGATTGGAGCAGTTGACTTTGATTGACGAAAAACGAATGGCTGCGGTCTGTCACGGACAGTTGTACCAACAAAGAATGGCCCGTGCTTACAACAAGAAAGTGCGGCCCAGGAATTTTGAAGTAGGTCAACTGGTATTAAGGCGCATTCTGCCACATCACCAGGAAGCGAAAGGAAAATTTGCTCCTAATTGGAAAGGCCCGTACATCATCAGGAAGATATTGCCAAGAGGAGCGTTGTATCTGGGTGATGTTGAAGGAAATGATCCTGAAACAGTTGTGAACGCGGATGCAGTCAAGAGGTACTATGTCTGAGTTTACTTCGGTGATGTGTTGGCACATTTGAGATGATGAAGGCTTTTATTCCCGCTACCCAAACACTATCAACTCTTTCTACAAACCCTTTGAGCCGGTTACATTTCTTTGGCTACCCTCTCTGGAATCCAAAAGCACCGTTGAAAAAAAAAATGATTTGCCTGAACTACGTCTGACTTAATTCCGAAAGGATACGTAGGCAGCCTCTCTCTGGGGTTCAGTCACACCAAAATAAAAATCCAAATTCCCTCCGAAATGAAACTGGGGCAGATGTTATTATGGTCCCGCGGTAATCCCGTTTTTGAATGGTTCCAAAGTTGTAAGTCAATCCAAATCATTTTTTTTATTTATGAGAGAAATAAAATGAGTCTTATTGGTGAAAACCCACACGGGCACCATAAGGCGAGGGTGAGTAGAGAAACTGGAAATGAGAGAGCTTGTTTAGTGAAAACTCGTAAAGAGTGCTATCAGGCGACGGTGAGAAGAGAAATGAGAGAGGTCGACTAGCGAAAACCCGCAAAGGGCGCTGTCGGCCGAAAAGATGATTTCACCACAGAAAGTTCTGGCAAGGTTCCCTGGCATGGAAACATAGATCCGTTTTGGTTCATGAGGAAATGCAAGTTCGTGAGGTTCGGGCATCCAGTCCAAAAGGCATGTCATGTCAGTTTAAAGCCAACATGCACCTCAGATAAGTCCTTTTTTTCCCCGAAAGGGACGCTTCTCTTTTAAATTCGTTTCTGCGCTCTTTGTTTACCTTTCCTTGAATCCCTTTCGTTTTAACTCTAAATTCCAAAATGTGTTAGAAAGAAAAGGTGGCAGGGCCGGTTTCACAGAGCTCCGTCTAGCAAGAAGTGAAGAAAATACCCAGCCTCAGTGGTGCGTCAGTCCAATCCCGACTGATCATGATGTTGATTACCTCCAAAATATAAAGGCATTAAAAAAAAAAATCCCCAATGAGATCTGCCCCAGTAAAAATCCCCAGCAGAGTCGCCAGAGCTGTCACACCTCCATTTTGCGCGCCTACCCCGAAGGATAAATGCGTGAGGGAGTTTTTCCAATTTAAGTGACAATATTCGAAATGAGATTATTTATTTAATTCAGAGTCGCCACTTGGGAAAGGTTTGACTTTTGGTGTCCCAAGTCACCGGTTTATCTTGAATCCCAAATCGAAGGAAATTTTCGACTTTCCAAATGAAGTCTGCGAACCAGAAATTCTAAGTAAGGAATTCTGTTGACCCGAGGGAAGGTGTTAGGCACCCACGGATCCCGTGGTTCTAGCACGGTCGCTTAAATTGTTATAATGGCTAAATATCTGATTTTAATACATGTTATAACTTGTGTGCTTTTATTAGGTTTAAAACCGCTTTTATTATTATTTTTTAATAGAATTGCAACGTCGTGAAAATGCATCTCGAACCACGTCACAATCAATGCACCCGTGGTTGTTAATACGTTCCGACTCCGTTGAGATTTGGATTTGGGTCACATAAATGCGCACCCGAATTTAAGCATGTAATTTAATTAAAATCGCGTCTAAAGAGTCTTTAACGTTATTATCTCTGAGGAAAACCGTGAAGTTCGCTATACGGCTCATTCCGTATTCTAAGTATTTTAATATATACATTTATGAGAGCCTCGCAGTTTGTGCATTTTTTTTTTGCGAGGCTCGTCTGACAACCAACTTAAAAAAAATACTTCAAATAAATGCTGTACATATGTTTAAACTAAAGCTAAAGCCAAAAGCAAAGTTAAAGCTTAAAGGTAAAGCAAAAGCAAAAGTTAAAGCAAAAACAAAAGTTAAAGCAAAAGCAAAGTTAAAGCTAAATTTAAAATTAAAGCAAAAGTTAAAGCAAAAGGGTGTTATTATTTTAATAACTTTTACCATTTCGGAAAAATTCAAGGTTATTTAAAACATCTCAAACCATGACACCCGTGGTTCACAACACACTTTATTTAACCTTGTTCGAAATTGAAGTCGGGTCACATGAAATGCGCCCCCGAATTTAGAAATTAAGTATCGCAACTACGTCACGGGAACCGTACCCGTAATCACAATAATTTATTAATTGCACCTAATCACCGAAACTTGATTAATAACTTCTACCAATTCAACCAAATCTACCTTTCATTAATTCATTAAACACTCTCACTATTCCAATGTACTAAATTAATAACGAGATGACAAAAGACAAAATACATTCACTGTACTATGGATAAAATGCTCACGGTGAATCAAGGAAACACAATTATGATTTAAAATAACCACTTAGCATGCTAGTTCAGAATGAAAAATGATAGGCATATATCCAAAGGTTTAACATGAGATTTAATCATAATCTTATATTCCAATAACTCAAAATTAAACCAGTTCATATTTTTTATATTCCATATAAAGACAACAATTCAAACATAGCAATTCATTTACCAAGAATACATCAACACATAAACGATAATGTCAATCACGAGAACATTTTCATAAAGTCGTTCATTAGACGACAAATTTAGGTGACAAAATCGCAAGAAGAAAGGAAAAAAATTAGACCTTTCATCGATTCAAAATTACAACTTAGAATACTAACCGGAAATGACCGCAACGGAACAGAAACTCGGACAACAACCTCGACGTACCGGACCTTGACGAACAACGACAACCTCAACGGAAACGGAAAATTCGAACCAAGATTGCCAACGACCTCGACGGGCTGTTGGTGGTGTGGTCGACGGGTGGTTTGGGTGGACGACGAGGTTCGTGACTGGTCGACTGGGGAGCTGGGCAGCGATGGTCGTTTCACTGGTCGTTCATGGCTGCTGGATGGGTCGTTGTTTTCTGGTTTGAGAAGAAAAAAGAAGGAGATACGTTGGGGAGGGGGTGTTCTGCCCGTGTATATCCGCGGTATATCTAATGTATACTCTGTCCGTGTTTTTCTTTGGGAGGGGTGTTCTCTGGCGATGGAGCTGGGCAGTGGTAGAGTGGTTTGAACAAGACGAAGAGATGAGAGGGGGGGGGGGTCTCCTGTGTGTATGGTTTTTTTCTTCTTCTCCAAAAATGGAGAAGAAGACCAACAGTAGTGGTCTTCCTTTTTTTTTTCCAAAAAAAATGTCTCCCTTCCTTCATGTGCTCATCCGTGTATATGTAAATGTAGGGTGTTTTCATGTGCTTTTTCTCTTTTTTCTTTTAAATCTAAGTGGTCCAAATTTTAAAAGCCTTCCCATGTTACTTTGTCCATGTGCCCATGTTCTTGTGTTTTGTCTGTGTCCTCTACGTGTGGTGGGCTCGGATTGTTACGGGCTAGGTTCGAAAATTAGGCTTAAAAATGGGTCCTTTGAACCCGAATATTATTCTTTGCCCGGAACCGAGAATGAAAACATGAATTTATTTAATTAATCCTACATAAGCAAAATAACTATAAAAATAAGACTGACAATTAAAACAAAACTATTTTTTATATTTTTTCAAGTTTTTTTTTTAAAAAAAAGAAAAGCTACAACACATTAATTAAACTATTTTTACAATTTTCGTTTTTATATATAAAGATAAAAATATAAAGTACTATTTTTGTATTTTTTAAAGTTTATGAGAAATAAATAAACTAAAATTTATATATCTTTTTTTTTTGTAATTTTTATTTTTTTGACGAAAATAAAGTAAAAGAGTCAAAATAAGCTGAAATAGCTACATTAAGGCTAAATTAAATATTTACGTGCTACAATGTGAAAAATTTGGGGAGGGACAAATCACATGTCAACAGCTTTTTTCGAGTCATGTCGATATGAAAATTCGAATTTTGAATATGTCGAATCACATGTCGAAAATGATATATCGAATGTATACTCTGTCCGCGTTTTTGGGAGGGGTGTTCTCTGGCGATTGAGCTGGGCAGTGGTAGGGTGGGTTGAACAAGATGAAGAGAGGAGAAGGGGGGGGGGGTCTCCCGTGTGAGGCAGGTGGTTTTGGTTAAGGTTTTATAGTGGAGAATATTGAAGACCATGAAGAAGATGTCTTCAAGTGTGAGTTGTGTGTTGTGTTCATGTGCTAGCACATGCTAACACAGGGTGGGGAGTTTTCATCTTGGGTAGGCCGTGTTAACTTATTGTTTTTTGTCTGATGCTGATGATCTCTTTGTGTTCGAATCTTCTGTTACAAAGTGGGTTGTTTGGGGAAGACATTATCAATGTTCGCTGTAGTCTCTGAGCTATTGAGTTTTGCCTGGTTTCTTAGTTTAAGCACCGGAAAGACTTAACTATGCTGTTACCGCAATCAGTAAATGATTTAAGACTATCTTGGGGTATAACCAAGCATAGGCAACATAAATAAAGACTTAGCTTCTTTTTGACGAGGCACAATAACACAAAATGGCCGCCGTTGCTCAATTTGGCTGACATTGACCTGAAGTTTTCCTTGTATGGGAGTCTTTTGTTACATACAATGTTATCAGAGGCTCGGTTGAGTTGCAATTAAACCCTGAAGCTCAGTTAAAGCCGAGGTATGCGCTTCGCCTTGCTTAGGTGGCACTTTAATGTTGGTGGTAAGGTGATAAGGATGACCTCATCACCCAGGGACTCCTCTTTAAGTGATCATCAATAGACAAAATAGTGATGGTAAACTAATATATTACAAAATATTGATGGTAAACTAATATATTAATTGTTAAAAAACGTTATGGATGAAATTTTAATAAGCAATAATAAGAGAGTAAAAATTTAGTATAAGAAAACTAGCCCAATTAAAAATTAAACTACGTTTGTCCACCTGAATCAGAAGTTCAAAATGGGTTTTAAACTTGATGGGCATGATTTTTACTTCGTATATTGTGCTTATTATAATTTTATTTTTTCAAATTATTTTATCCAAACAATAAATGTTTGTGTTTGTAGTTCTTTTTCTTGCATTACATATATAAATTTCTTTTTTTTTTTCATTAGTCCCATTCTTTTTTTTCCATTAGTGGACCTTTTGTTGTAGATATCAAACATTGCTGTTCACTGTACCTATGATCTCTGAGATATTGAGCTTGCCTGGTTTCTTTATTTAAGCACTTCAACAGATTTAGCGCTATGCTGTTAGCAGCAGTGGTATTAAAAGCCATTGCTTCGTTGTTTAAAGCGACGTCAAACAAGGAGTTTTTCCTTCATGGCAATGCCACGCGCTTCAAAGAAGTGTGTACTTCAAATAATGACGCATAAAACGATCCAAAAAATAAAGCATTGTTTTTTGAATCTCAATTTTGAGTTGTTGGATTTATATTGCTGCTATTATTGTATGCTGGATGCTAAATTTAGTTATTTTAATTGCACTTTGATTATTATAGTACTTAATTTAAGTATGTTTGGTCTTTTCTATTTTTTCCATAGTTGTTTGGGTTACTTCAAAGAGTCTTTTATTCAAAATTGCTCTGCTATATTAAGGAATGATTTAAGACTATCATGGGAATAGGCAACAAAAATAAAGACTAGTATTCTTTTTTGATAAGTTAGGTAGTTAGCCTCACTAAGAGAGTGCTGAAGTGTGTACTGAGAGTGAGGGCCATCTTTCTTATAACTATGTACTATCTAATTCTCTAAGTAAAAGTTAGGATCTACTTTTTGAGCCCCTAAAGATCCTCAAATCTATGCCCAAGTGATTCCTAGAATAGACCATGAAAAGCGTGCTTGTGTAACCATAGCTTGTGTACTGTATCAATTGATACCTTTTAAACATCATATTTTAGGCTGTTAAAGGGAAGTTGATCTGCACTGTTGCATGACTCCTTATTACAAGGTAATCTATCTGCTTAAACCTGTTACGAAGTGAGATTGACCCGTTCCAGTAGATGTTTTATGTGGTTTTTGAAGGCCGTTAAGGATTGTTTTACTGACGTCGTGGTACATGGTCTGCATTGTCTTGAGGTTATTTTAGTGAGTATCCATTAACAATGAGGTTGTGTCGAAACTAAAGTTGTGGCATCACAATCAATGAAGTTGGAATTAAAGCCTTGGAAGATCAAGACCTTATGGTGTGACTTAGTGGTCGATGAAATGGGTGCAACCTTTGAAAAGCAGGGTTTAATCCATTAAAGATAAAAAACACTAACTGATTTCTTCCCGCCTAGCTAAGCTTTAGTGGGTAGAGTTACTCTGTACCTGCGCTGGTGGGAGGTAGTAAATACTCGGTGGAATAATCGAGGTGCGCAGATGCTGGATCGTGTACCGCCGTTAAAAAAAAAAGGAAAGCAATGGAAGACCAAGATTCAGATCCCAGCAGAAACAGAATTGCTGGGTCATTTCTTCCCATCTGCCTAATCTTTGGTGGGGCATTGGTTATGCTGTACTGATAGGAGGATACAAGTATCCAGTGAAACTGTCAAGATGCATGCAAGATGGCCCTCTCACAACTCACAACTATTATTTCAAAAGAAGTTAAAAAACATGAAATTGTGGAGACAGAAGTTACAAATTGTTTTTTCTTGTTCCATCTTTCTTCTGTTCTTTTTCCCTATATGATTGTTATCGTCTTACTTTGACTTCCTTGTCTGTGATCTTTCATTAGAGAGAACCCGAGTTGCTGTCTGGTAATGATGTTCTGTGGACATTTGTCAACTTTGCCGGGGAGGATCACACTAACTTTCAAACACTTGTAGCATTTTTGAGAATGCTGAGTACCTTGGTAAGTAAGTTTGGCTATATTGCCAAGTTGGTAAAAGTTTCATACCTTCTAATGATAAGCATGCATCAACTAAGTCTTGTGATTTTCATGCATCTAACCCAGGCTTCTAGTGCTGAGGGTGCTTCCAAAGTTTTTGAGTTACTTCAGGGAAAAACATTCCGTTCTATCGGATGGAGCACTTTATTTGATTGTTTATCAATTTATGAGGAAAAGTTCAAACAAGCTGTGCAAAGTCCTGGCACAGTTTTGCCAGAGATACAGGAAGGAGATGCCAAAGCACTTGTTGCTTACTTGAATGTTCTGCAAAAGGTGAGTGATATCACTGGCCTATCTCATTTTTGTCTATGTTCTTTACAGTTTTCACTTTATAGACTAGAATGCAATGTGGTGGAAACGTTATCTCCTTTGTGTCTCAACTAATTTCATGTCTTGTTTTTGGGGAGCTTTGCATGGGAACATATCTTCAGTTATATATTTAAAATTACCTAGGTATTTAGCCGCCACGAAGTCTGAAACTACCCACATTTTATATGTGTACTACTTTGGCTTTATGTAAAAACATCGCGCTGCACTCTTTCTGTGAAAAATAATCGATAATCAGTTTTTGGTGGGAAGCCCTGGTTGTTTCTAATGAATGTTGGGAACTATAAACTGCAAAGCTGGTGCTCAAGTTAATTTTATAATATCTTAGAGAATTGGATAACATAATAGGCTTCTGATATTTCTTTAATCAGTTAATTTTTAATTCACAGTTAATTTTCTCAATTTTTTTTTTTTGATAAGGAGAATCCCGGAGGGCCAGCGGTGCTAGGTTTGAACCTCGGTGGATAATGGGCCCTGCCTCTACCCTTCTCCACTTAAATATTATGCTTTTGTCTACTTTAGGATTCGAACCCGTGATGTGCCTCTACACATGTACCACTGGACTAAAACCCTGGGAACTGGGGGAAGTTAATTTTCTCAACATAACCTACTTATAGTTAGTGTGGTCTAAGAAATTTTGTAAGATGCTAATTGTTTTGATAGCAGGTTAGAGATAATAGAGGTACCTCTGTTTAGCTAAAAAGGCCGGCGGAGGAACAGCTTTTGTACCTCAACTTAACCCTATAATGCACTGAGATAGAAATGAAATAACATTTTGTATGGAAGGTCATGGATTTTTCTCTCTCAAGTGATTAATCAAGAGATCTCTTAACATCTGATTTTGATTTATTTTTAGGAGATTGTAATGGAAATTCAGTCTATGTATGTTTTTCTGCTCAGGTGCGTGGATATAACAGACTTGAGATGATTTTTTGTGTGGTGCAGGTTGTTGAAAATGCGAATCCCGTAGAAAGGAAGAATTGGTTCCCTGATATTGAGCCGTTGTTCAAGCTGCTTGGTTATGAAAATGTCCCTCCCTATCTTAAGGTAAGTCGTCTATTTTCTTGTCCCTTTTGGTTTAGTCGCTCTTTCAGTTTCATGCTTATTTGTTGCCACTAAGTTCTGCTACTAATTATTTTTGTACCTGTGATTAATAGGGTGCGCTAAGAAATGCGATAGCTACTTTTGTTCAAGTATCACCAGTTATGAAAGATACAACTTGGAGGTATTTAGAGCAATATGATCTACCTGTAGTTGTTGGGAATACAACACAACCCTTGACAACACAGGTTGGTGTGTCTGTTATTTTATCTGCTTGGCAGTCTCTGTGTCTTATTTTTTATATATAACAAAGTAATCATTTTTTAATGAAGTTGGGAAAATCCCGTGTACAAGAGGTCAAACTATTTTATTAAGTAGAGCTCGATTCTGTTGGATCTGTATTGCTGGGAGGGGTTGGAATGGGTGGGTGGCTGCTGGAATAAATGAAAAGATTAGACCATCACTCTGCTTGTATGAAGATGCAATTTTGCTTTTTCTGATAAGGCGACTGTTTTTCATGGTCTAATGCATTGTCATTTGCCTTCCCAAGGCAATTCCTTATTCTCTCCCATCTTCCCTCTGCTTTGTCTATTTTTAAAGGGGAACTATCTCATCCAACACTTTGTTCTTGCAGGTTTATGATATGCGATTTGAGCTGAATGAAATTGAAGCTAGGAGGGAGCAATACCCTTCAACTATATCATTCATTAATTTGTTGAATACACTTATTGCTGCTGAAAAGGATGTTAGTGATAGAGGGCATAGGTATTGGGCTTTTGGCGATTACATGTACCATATCATGGTTTCTAGTTAATATTTTTCGGGAATTGTATTATTTCTCATTCCGAGCTACACCTCTCCAGATTCATTGGCATCTTTAAATTCATTTATGATCATGTCTTTGGGCCATTCCCACAGAGAGCTTATGCTGATCCGTGTGAGAAGTGGCAACTTGTCATAGCTTGCCTCAAACATTTCCAGATGTAAGTCTTATCTCAATTTCCTCTATGGCCCTTTGTACATTTTTTTCTTTTTTTCTCTTGGGCCTTGTCTATGAGGGGTTTAAGATTTACTTATAGATTTATGAAAGAAGTTGCTGACTTTCATGTCCAATAATGTTATATGCAGGATGCTGAGCATGTATAGTATCAGAGATGAGGATATTGACAGCGTCGTGGACCAATATCAGCTATCAGAAGCAGGGCAATCTACTCCGCTGCAGATGCAGCTGCCTTTAATAGAATTGATGAAAGTATTACTTCCTCAAACTACTCTGTTACTTTACTTTAGTGTCTCTTTGTCCTGTTGATGCAATCTGATTTTGTTTTAGTGTCTCTTTGTCCTATTCATATCTAGCAAGTATTTGCTATTATTTGTATGCTATAAGTTACTATTGCCATACTTATCGTTGGCAACATGAGTTATGTAAATTCTTTTTGCTGTTACGCAGGATTTTATGAGTGGTAAAACTGTGTTTCGGAATATCATGAGTATTCTTTCACCAGGAGTCAATTATCTAATCGGTGAACGAACAAGTCAAATTTACGGGCAACTTCTTGAAAAAGCTGTCCTGCTTTCTTTGGAAATTATAAATCTCGTATTGGAGAAAGATTTAGCTGTGTCTGATTTTTGGCGTCCTTTGTATCAAGTAAGGATCCTAATCTTCATCTCGAGTTTCCTGCTTTTTCTTTTCTGTTGCCTCACCTCCACTGGATGAAGCTTCTAACTTGAATGAATATAATGTTCTGCTAATTTTGTTGTAACCACTATTCACATATTACTGCCTATACCAATTGTAATGTGTCATAGTGGTTGTTTTCTTTGCAACTAGTTGAAACGGGAGCATAGATGCTGTCACTTTGGTCTGATATATGTAGGGACTGTTCATGTTAATTGACACTACCCGTTTTTATTTTTATTCAGTTTGTTTTAGTTATTCTATGCTTGTTCATAATAAAACATGTCAATACCAAAAGTTTAGTCTCTGTTTCGCATGATGGGAAATTTAATGAAATATTTTTTTTGGGTCAATGGTTGTGTATAATGTTGACAATATTTTTCTCATACATTAAAATGGAGAATAATTGTGTCCCCCTGAGGGCAGCTGTTATTTTCTGTGAGAAATCTGCTCGATTATTCCCTCAAGCTACTGGGATTAAATAGCGAGCGACATAGTTGTTCACCAATTTTATTCATTCCAATTGAACATGATGAATAATTTCAAGGTTTGGAAACTATTTTTCGTGAGAACATTACATCATCCGAACAGAGATGGCGAATCCAATTAAGAGCCATCGCTTCGTCGTTTAAAGCGTTGAAGAAATGTGGAACGAGGGGTTATTGCTTCTTTATAAAGCCATGTGCTTTAGAGAAGTTTGGGCTTCAAACAATGGTGCAAAAAGTATGATTCTAATCACAATTGGTCGCTCTTTTGAATCTGAACTTTGAGGAGTTGGATTAACCTCGGCATTACTGTATATTGGATACTGAAATCAATTAGACTTTAATTTAGTTTCTCAAAAAAAAAATTAGTTTTTGTTGTCTTTGGGAATGTTTGATATACTTTAGTTTCTCATAATTGTGCATTGGTCTTTGAAGAAGCGTGCGCTTTTCTTCTTTTCTTTTCGCTTCGAGCACTATGTATCTTGTCGCTTTGTTGTACTTTTCGCTTTTAAAAACATTGGGCTGGGAGATGATTGAGCAAATCATTCACTACAGGTGGTTAGTGAAGAGCGGCCAACATAGGGCTGTAGATATTAATGCAAGACCAATCATAAGATACTGAATCTAGGACGGGTGATTTTAAAATATCATAAAAGAAGAAATTTCACAATCTGTAACTCTTGACACACTTTCTTGGTTCTGTTATATTAAATGATTTAGAATCTGGTTTCTTGAATGTCTTGACTAGTTTTTTTGGTATATATTCTAGGTCTCTTACACTTCTTATGGATGGGTAGCTGCCACCTCCTTTTTTGCTGTATTTTCTGCTAATACAATTTCTTTTTTCCATAGAGACCTTGTAACGTAATTTGCCAATAAGATTTTATGCAAACATGTTAATTTTTCAACCTTTTTTCAAGTGGACACTGGTTCCATAGCGGTCAGAACATACAGGAATAGTTTTGGCCATGCTTTTGGTTTTACTTACTATCAATGCCACTTTACAGGGTAACATGTTGTCTTTGCCACTAGCAGCACTTTTTAATGTTCAATTCTCGAGTAGTTACAGGTATTTCCGTGGAAGAACATTAGGGTAATATTTTCGTAGATGGAGAGTAAATGATATTAAACGAATCAATGTTACTACCTAAGTACTGTTTTGCTACATATGAAATATAGAAAAGTTACCAGTTTCAAAAAAATGATATTAAACGAATCAATGTTACTACAATGAATATTCTTAAAATGAAACATGCTGCACGTGATTATATGTATGCACTAAAAACTTATATATGATTTGATCGAGTTGTTTGGCTGCATATTGTTGCCTTCTTTTGCTGTCATCTCATTGTCTAACTGGTGCTTCTTGTTTATGCAGCCTCTGGATGTCATTCTCTCACAAGATCAGAACCAAGTTGTGGCTTTATTGGAGTATGTCAGATATGATTTGCAGCCCCATGTTCAACAGTCCTCTATCAAAATAATGAACATCCTTAGGTAATACTTTCATCCTCGCCTTTTCATTTCTACTTCCTCATCCCCAAATGTTTGTCATTCTCTTAGTCCCAGTTGTTCAAACAACATGATTAAATGCAATGATTGAAGTTCTGTTCCTTCACGCCAATGATATTTCTGTTACCAACTCAAATGCGGGCATTTACCCCGCATTTACCTTTTACAGTTTCCCACCTTTTTTCTTTCCCTTGTAATTAGTTTTTACCGAAAGCACAAACTATTTTAGGGCAACCGAAAGAAGAAATGTAGCATCATATTTGGAATTAAGAAAGGATTGCATTGTCTCATGTTACAGTGCCAATTTCTGACGTTGATGGTGCTTTATGGCAGTTCTCGCATGGTTGGGCTTGTTCAGTTGCTCATAAAATCCAATGCTGCAGGGAGCTTGATTGAGGATTATGCTGCCTGCTTAGAGCTGCGATCTGAAGAATGTCAAATTATTGAGGACTCCCGTGAAGATTCAGGCGTTCTCATACTGCAAGTAAGTTCCTGGATCTAAGACCTTCAGAATTGGAAGGTGAGAAGATTTTAATCTAGCAAATAGGGATCCTGTATTCTTTAGCCAAGTTTCACTGGACTGATGGGAATGACGGAGAAGGATGCAATATAGAATAGTTGGTAGAAGGGCAAAATTTGCCATAAAATGACTGGAATGTGTAACTGAAACATTGAATGAGGTGGAATCTGTATTCTTTATTACTTGGTATGATACTGTATAATTGTAACCCTAATCTATGTTACTCGGACTCTTCACAAATATTGTCGGGTGCGTGTTAGATCCTCCAAAAGTAGTGCATTTTCGGACGATCCGACACGGGTGCAGCAGTATTTTGGAGAGTCCAAGCAAGATAGACCCTAATCTACTTACTTAATGTACTATTAGAGGAACTTGAACCTTCTAGTTTAACTTCGAAGAAAAGGACTTCCAATAACATTTTAAAGAAGGGACTGCATTGCTATATGCAGAATATGCAAATAAAATGAGTTATTTTTGAGAAACTATGATTAAACACAATCAATAGCATCAATTTCTAAGAACTTGCTATAGTAATTGCATATGTTGATCGAATATCTTAGTTCCTCATTAACAATATATATTTAGAAATGAAAATATTATGAGTTCCCTTGGGATGTCAAGATAAGTGTCTGCCCACTGTGCTATGTTGTAGTTCTGCAGTTAGTTTTTATAACTGTTATGTGCTTTCAATTTCACATATTTCTGCATTTTATATTTGTAACCTATACATTTATTTTTCCTTACTATATGTAGCATGCCCTTTCCCTCCTTCGTGAGTTTTTCCCTCCGTGTCTTGTTTATTAGTTTGAAGTTCTCTCCTTTTTTTAATAAAGGTTTGAAGTTCTCTTTTTTCTTTCTTTAGGCAATCATAATCAGTGGGTTCCTGAACTTGGAACATTAAGAAGAACTTAAGTTGTGGTGTTATACTCCCTCTATCCAAATTTATGTGACACTATTTCCTTTTTAGCATGTCCCAAAAAGAATGACACCTTTTTATAATCAGGAATAGTTTACCTTAAAACTTCTCATTTTACCCTTGATGAGATGGTTTATAGCCACATAAATTTCTAAGGCTTGTTTTAGACCACAAGTTTCAAAATCTTCCTTTCTTTCTTAAACTCCGTGCCTAGTCAAACACCATCACATAAATTTGGATGGAGGGAGTATCTTTTTCCAAAGCTTCTGATTCCTTGAACGACTTTGCCTTATCTGTTTGAATAAAAAGAGATGTTCTTACTTAGGCATAGATGTAGCATCCTGAAAAGTATTTGTAACTACAGTCAAATACATGCTGGAATACCGGCATGTATTTTGTGTACCGTATGGAAGGAAAGAAATGCCAGATGTTTCGAAGCCAAATGATGCTCAATCCAGCAAATCAAATTTAAGCGTACGCTTTTGTTTTCATTTTGGTGCAAAAAGGAATTCATAGAAGAAGCAGAATCAATACTTAGCTTCTTAGACTCCCTATAAGATTAGAACAAGAATTTGTTTTGTTATTTGTTCACTTGTATGTAATTCAGCACTTTCTTAGTGCTGCTGATTTTATAAAACTTACCATTTCTCAAAAAACTTAATAACAGATGTGTTTCTTCGCTTTCTTTCTGGTGTAATATGGCTTCATTTAATGATGTAGAAGCTATGATTGTTTGAGCACATTACCTGACATGTAATGCTGCTATATTGTACATACTACTCACCAGCATTCACTTGATGTTGGATATCCATAAAATCTTCTTTCAAAAAATTAATTAATACTTTTAATTATCTTCACTTTTGATTTTAAAGAATGAAATCGGTCAAAGCTAGTGCTCTTTTCCTTCTATTTTCTTCTAAATTTTGGTTAGGATCATTGACTGATTCTCCGGTTTCAACTGCAGCTACTTATTGATAATATTAGTCGGCCTGCCCCGAATATCGCACATCTATTACTCAAATTTGATGTCAATAGCCCTGTGGAGAGGACCATGCTTCAGCCAAAATTTCACTATAGGTTCTATTCAATTGACATGTTTTTTCTACTCCCGTGCCCCTTTGTTTGCTCAAGGGCTTGAAATTCCTTTCTTTGTACTGCAGTTGTTTGAAGGTCATTCTTGATGTGTTGGAAAATCTTTTGAAGCCTGATGTCAATGCTTTTCTCCATGAATTTGCGTTTCAGGTTTGAATGGTTTGACCATCGTATTGCATTCTAATTCGTATGTTCTTGTTTAATGTCTTTTCATGTGAAAAGGGAGATTGTCTAATGACTTTAAGCCGCAGAGGCTTTGTCAGTCTATATTCTTGAAAACTGCTATAACTCCTTTAACTTTGGTGAGCTTATAATTGGTTATTATATGCAGCTTCTTTATGAGTTATGTACAGATCCCCTGACTTGTGGTCCTATGATGGATTTGTTAAGCACCAAAAAGTATTGGTTCTTTGTGAAGGTGCATATCAACTAATGCATGGATTGAAATCACATTTTAGAAAACTTTCTTCTTGATCAATGTTGTCTCAGTTGTTTGTTTAAATTTTATCTTTACAGCATCTGGATATAATTGGTATTGCTCCACTACCCAAAAGGAATAGTAGTCAGGCACTTCGCGTCAGTTCCCTTCATCAGGTCTGTTTTTGAGCTAGTAGTTCTTCCTTCTTTCCTCTATTTAACCAGGTGAATATGCTTCAAATTTTTATCCAAGTTTGCTTACCTGATCTAATTCATTTCTCACATCTCCATTGTTTCTTCAGAGGGCATGGCTGTTAAAGCTGCTAACAGTAGAATTACATGCGGCTGATATGTCTAGTTCCACCCATCGAGAAGCTTGTCAAAGTATCTTATCTCAATTATTTGGGGACGGAATTTTTGAATATGATGCTGATCTTGGTGTATGTTCTCCCAATCATCAAAGCAGTCCTGCAATGAATGGAGCCAGAATGATTAGTAAGGCTAAGGTAAAGTTTTTACTGCTCATTGTGTCATGAGTTTATTCAGGAGTACTGTTGAAGTGTGTGACTATCTCATCTAAAATATGAAATTATTTTGGCTTTTCTTTTTTGATAATGAGTGGCAGTGAGAGTCGAACCCAGAAACCCTGCCTGCTCTGATGCCATGATGAATTTCCACCCTCTGATGTTGACTCCCTTTGATAGTATGCACATGTGTCATGTATAAGTCGCTCCTAAACCTGTGCACCAAATTATAGCTTTTACTACTATCAAAGTATTTATAATGATTCCGTGACTGCAATTTCAAACCCTTTGGTGGTCGTTTCTTTGCGGACAAAATTATGATCGGATTATAATGCAGGATTGTGATACTGGAATTAATAATCGTTGGATTGTAATGCTGAGATTAATACTTTACGATTTGCTTCATGCATTGCATTAAAAATGAGAAATATGGTGTATAATCTAAGTTTGATTTTAAACTGGAGAAACTTGGATAGATTTTTGTTTCTAGTATTAAACTTGACCTGCGTACCTTCCCGTTGTCCCATTTTATGTGAAGCTTTCCTTTTTAGCTGATATGCAACTAGATTGTCAAACTCCTTCCCGCTATACCCAGCCAATTCTCAATAACAAAAGGTAAACCTAACATTTTAACAGACAAAATGAAAGCCAGGTCTCTACTTCTTCTTCATGAGGATGAAAGGCCTTGTTATCATCTAGGTCTATATTTGTCCCAAAAAGGACGACAACTTTCTATATTTAGAGAAAATTTAACTTTAAATTTCACCATATTACCCTTAATGAAATAATTTATCGGAACAGAAATGTTGTTGGCATGTTTTAGACCATAAATTTAAGAAAATCTATCTCTTGTTCTTGTACTCGGTACCAGTCAATACCATCACATAAATTGGGATGAAGTAACTTTTGGAAATGGCTTTGGCAGAAGGGCCATTTTCCATGTTATTTGTTTTATCTACGTCTAGCTAATCCTTACTTTTAACTAATGTGGAAAAATGTAGCCGTCTCACAGTTAGAGAAAACACACCTTTATATACTTAGTTATGTATTCAACACGCTTCTTCACATGCAAGCTTGATTCATTTTTCACGGGTCAGGCACATACACTTTTTTTTTATAACAGGTGGCAGTGAGAATGGAACCTAGGATCTAGCCTGTATACAATGTTAAAAGTCTCTGACCATGACCAACTCATCTAAAAGCTTAAATTGTCATAGAAAGAGAGAGAACACACTTTTATTTATTTATGTCTTCAACATTGAAAATATAAATGCAACTAAAGTATAAAGTAATGCCAAATTTAGTACTGGGATTTTTGTAACCCTGGTAACTAAATGAGTCGTTATTGTGGTATTGCTTCCTTGTCACTTGTGTTTTCTTCTTAATATTTTTTGAATAAGTATCTTCTATTTTCTTTATTAAAGCAAGTTGGAACAACTTCCTTTTGCATTCATGTATAGGTATTGGAGTTGCTTGAAGTTGTCCAGTTTAAATCTCCTGATACTTTGTTGAAATCTTCACAAGCTGTTTCGAGCGCGAAATATGGGTTTCTGGTAAGAACCATATTGTGTTTGAATCCGTTTTTCTTGATTTTTCTGGGTGTAGGATTTTCATTCTCTGGCATTCTGCAGGCTGAAGATATACTCACCAATCCTGCAACTTGTGAAAAAGGTGGTGTTTACTATTACTCAGAGCGTGGAGACCGTTTAATTGATCTAGCTGCATTTCGTGACAAATTATGGCAGGTGCAGTATTTTTTATCGCCACACCACACTTTTCCTTTGTTTTGCCGCCTTTATTTTTGTAAGATCCCTTTAGCCAAGTGAGATTGCTTCTACCCACTGGAGGTGCTACATGACGTTTCTTTTAAATTTTGATCCCTCTTTCAGAAGTATAGCTTGTTTGATCCCCAGAATAGCTCCTTTAATAGTGAAGTTGAGCTTAATGAAATTCGAGATGCAATTCAACAGCTGTTACGATGGGGTTGGAGATACAACAAAAATCTTGAAGAACAAGCAGCTCAGCTTCATATGTTAACTGGCTGGTCTCAAATTGTTGAGGTCACATTGCTTCTCTTTGTCACTTGGTTTTCAACTCATCGATATGCTCTGATATACGTGAGTGCGTTGGGCTGACATATCCTGTTTATGCAATTTTTCTTGCTAGGTCTCGGCCTCCAGAAAAATATCCTCTCTTCCCAACCGTTCTGAAATATTATTTCAGTGGGTGACCATTTCATCATTTTTTTTTTCATTTTTTTGCTAACCTATGATCCCGTCTCACCTTTACTTCCATACATAGGTTGCTAGATGCCTCTCTCAGTGCTTCTGGTTCTCCTGACTGTTCATTGAAGATGGCACTGATATTGACACAGGTTGCACTTATCTCATCTTCTTGGTTTGTTGAAGTTGCGGCACCTTGTATCTAAGTTACCTCGATCATTGGCCTTATTTTGTTTAAGATATTTTTCTAGGTTGGTCTCACATGCATGGCCAAGCTACGTGATGAAAGGTTCTTATGCCCTAGTGGTTTAAACAATGATACTGTCACTTGTCTAGACATCATGATGACAAAACAATTATCTAATGGAGCATGCCACTCTATTCTATTCAAGCTTATACTGGCAATTCTTAGAAACGAATCATCAGAAGCATTGAGGAGGCGGTATAATGCGTCATATTTGATTTCTCCATTCCTTTATCTTTTCTATAGAAATAGAGAAAGTTCTGACTTTTTGTGTATGTTTCCTGACTACAGCCAATACGCTTTGCTCCTTAGCTATATCCAGTACTGTCAGCATATGCTTGATCCTGATCTTCCAACCACAGTTCTGCAATTATTGACAATGGATGAACAGGAAAATGGAGATCTGGATCTGGAAAAGGTTATACAATCTTAGTGGGGAAACCGACCTTTACACCTCCCTCTTGTTATGTTCAATTTAACACAATGATGTAGAAAGTTCTTTCTTCATTTTTTAATTCTGTTCCGCCTTAAACATGAACAGATTGTCAAAGATCAGACTGAAATGGCACGTGCAAATTTTTCAATAATAAGGAAGGAAGCTCAATCACTTCTAGATCTGGTGGGTATACACAGACCAAACTAAATTCTTAATTTTATTTGTTGTATCTTCTGATGCTGGTCTTAGTGTCTTCATCCTATGGTATATAAATATTTGCATTTCAATTCTCGCTCCTCTCTGCATGCCCACAAGCCTGTTGAAGCTAATTAGGATCTTTAAGCTTGTCCCTTAACCCAACGAGACAATGTCATCAGTAACTTGAATATTCTCATTTGTATGCTGTGATGGATTAATGATAATTAAGTACTTGTCAATTTATTTAAACGGTGTTGCTAACTAGAATTATAGAACAGCTGGATTTGAATATGGAACCAACTTAATAAGATCCATTTCATTAGCTAGAATCATAGATCATACAGTATAATCAGGATAATGCAAAAGAACTTTTACAGGACATGATTGAGGAGGTACAGAGCATCACGTTGCTAATGAAGTGGATTTTTTAAGTTTGGTATGAATGGCGAAGTTTCATTGGTGAAAAATTTAAGTAAATTGAGGGGATGGTCATTGCAATAGGGAGTACGTGGTGTGAAAGGTTGTCATAGAGCATTAAATAATGATGACATAACAACATCTGCAATATATTTTGATTAATTGGTCACAGCGCTAGCCTCAATATTTGAAGCTTCTCAGATCCTTAGTCATCACTTCTTCTGTAGCATAGCCCGGGAGATAATAAGATTTAGTTCGATATGAGGGAAAATGTATTATCAAAAAATCTTCTCCTTGATAAAAATTATGTTGTTGTAATTAGTTACATTGAATTCCCCAACTAGCTCGTATTGAAGCATAGGTGTTATTGTGGTGGTTGTTTGGTTGCATGGAATTGTTGAATATATTTTATTTGTAGATTTTCCACCAAATGAGAAAGTAACTTCTCTCACTCATTGGTGCAAATTCTTTGCTTTAAACTAGCTCAAATGTTACTCGATATCACTTTCTTCTGCTATCACTTTGACATTGTTGTCAATGTTCAGTACATAAATATCCTCAGAACCAAAAAAAGAAGCTCAGAACGCTATTCTCATATCATATTCTCCACTTTCTATGATTATCATATGTCATCTACTTCTATACTCGATCAAAAACTTAAAAATGATTTCCTGCGGTAAAAGCATTTTCCACCATATCAGACACTCTTACTCTATATTTTCCTTTTGCATTTTGAGGTGTATATGTATTAAAATTGCTGTTCTGCTGCATTAGCTTACTGTGTTCTTTGCTTTGTTCGAAAAATAGATCATAAAAGATGCAACCCATGGCAGTGAATCTGGAAAGACTATCTCGCTCTATGTTTTGGATGCTTTAATTTGCATTGATCATGAAAAGTTTTTCTTGAGCCAACTGCAAAGCAGAGGCTTTTTGAGGTCTTGTCTTGTGAGCATCAATAACTTTTCTCAGGTATTTGATCCATCTCCTCCATAAGATCTCTGTTGATATCTGGGCAGTCTTTCCTTTATGTCAAGCATTACTGTTATACATGATAGAGAGCAATAACAATCTCTGTTTTCCTGTTGGAGCATCTGATCTCTTTTCCACTAAGTTCATATTTTTGGGTGTAAAATATGTTCCACTAAATTTCGTTTACAGGTTTCCATTATTTCCTTCAAGTTTCACCTTTTAAGTCGTCAACAATTTTTTTTTTTTGGTAACTAAACATTTTTATTACCAAGTAATATTTTACACACATCTTCTTTCTATAGCTTGTTCTAGACATGAGTCCCAGACTAAGCTATTTCTTCTGTACCTCTATCCCTCCTACACTTTCTATACAATTCAATGGACATTAGGATAGTAATTCAATTCTAGTAAGCTTCCCTTCAGTCGCTGCTTCACATTTCCTGTACAGTGTAGATCCTGAACTAGGAGTCGTCAACAACTTTGTTATGCCATTATTTATTAATTAGTAATAACCAAATTTATAGTATGTTCACTAGAGTGTCATTATTCTTTCTACCCTGTATTTGTTTCCTTAGCTGTGCAGCATACTGTTATTTAACTGAAGTGTAATCCAAGCACATGCAAAAGTCTCTTTATTATGACATTTGTCCCTTTGCTAATTGAAAAATCTTAGTAAGCCAGCTTACTTCTGTTTTAATATTCTTCTGTTTTGGTATTAATTCAAGCCATGACTTCTAGGAGTACCAGAAATGGCAAAAGAAATGAGTAACAAAAAATGTTGATCAATGAAGCAATGATTTTTTGTATCAACTTCAGTAGATCCAGTGTCAACCACACAAATCAGAAGGTTGCGTTTTATTGGTTTTGTTGTTGTTGATAGTGATGTTTTAGAGTTATTTTGGACCTTTATTGGAAAAAACTTTTTTATCTTTTTCTTGTATAAGTGAGTGAGCTCGGAGCAACGGTAAAGTTGTCTCCTTGTGACCTATAGGTCATGGGTTCGAGCTGAAACCACTGAAGGTTGTTAGAGTAGACCGCCTACATTACACTTGTCTGGGTGCGGCCCTTCCTCAGACCTTGCGTGAACTTGGGATGCTTCGTACACCGGGCTGCCCTTTTTTTCTTGTGTGAGTCTTTGTATGCAAAGTGTGGTGAAGAGTAAGAAATGAAAGCAAGGGAAAGTCATGATTATGTCAAAGTCCATGCAGCCTCATTAGGGGTGTATTTACCCCTCCCCTTGAAATGTGTATTAAGTTTCCAACCTGATGGAAACCCTTTCAGTCTTTTGTGTCTTTTATGACACAAGTTCAGATTCTATGTATTAACTTGCATGTATAAGATATGTTCTTTATTTCATTCTCAATTTTTTTTTTTGTTTTGTTTTTGTTTTTGTTTATATATTTTTCGTGGGTTTTAAAAGTTTGATTGGAGTCCCTCATTAGGATGGTGGGCTATCTTTGGAGTCAATGCAGCGTGTCTGCACTCTTGAAGCTGAACTTGCTCTTCTTCTGAGAATTAGCCACAAGTATGGGAAATCAGGGGCCCAAGTGCTTTTTTCAATGGGTGCATTCGAGCACATTTCTGCCTGTAGGGCACTGAGTATACAATTGAAGGTCTTTGTTCCTCTCTTCATGTGCTTTAGTTCGCAATGACATTTTTCATTAAATTGTTACGACCTATTATCAGGGAAGCTACCAGCGCATGGATGGAAAGTTTGGCAGAGAATTGTCAGTTGACGTTGATAAACAACGAATGATCATTGCTCCAATCTTGAGAGTGGTGTTTTCACTTACTTCATTGATTGATGCATCTGAATTTTTTGAGGTTAGCTTTGAACTTCAATATAATGCAGTATAAAGTCGTAAAGACATGTAAAAGATATTTCATATTGAAGTCAAAAAGTTGTTGATGGCGAATAGTGCATAGAATTCTTGTACACTAACGAGTAACCTTTTGTAGAAAGAAAAGAAGAATGCACTTCTGATAATTTGGCACTTATGCACATGATGTAATCATTTTTTCTAAAAGAGACTTTGTTTTTGGATGGGGTGGGCTCATGAAAATGAGGAAGGGGAAAATAGAAGTGGAGAGGCCTTTTGACTGAAATCCTGTAGCGCTAGGTTCATCCACAATCCCATTGTAGTCATAAACTCATATACTCCCTCCTCCCAGATTTGTTTTGAGGTATTTGGTTGAATGCAGAGTTTAAGAAAGAAACAAATGACTTTTGTCATATAAGTTGAATATGCATAAGATATAAAGTAATTGATGCAACACGACTGAACTTAAATGTCATGAAGAAGCTACTAAGTCTTGATATTAATTAAATGGCTTAACATTAACAATCTCCTTAAAGCTTATTTCTTTCGCGGGTTTTTCTTCATTTAACCTCACTTTTCTGTAGTGTAGTTGGTCTTTTCCACTGGGAAATGCTATCTTTCTTAAGTTTTGTACATTACAATGTAACATCTATCTCATGCATAGATGAATGCGTTTTTGTTTTTTCTTTTACAGGTATAACTGTAAATGACCACATATATCTTTCCTATTGTCAAAAACTTTCTAATTGAATACTCCATACTTTCAATTTGCTATGATAGATTCATTCGCTTCTTGTATTTCATCTATGTTCAAGAGGTTCCACTTTGGTCACTGTTGTCATAGACATTATGTATGAGGTGCACTTAAACCCTCTAGCACTTAGGGCGTACCTCAGCAAAACCAAGCAGCCAAGCACTCACTTATTGTTGAAAAAATTAGGTTGAGTATCAAAATCAAGTTAGGTTAACTTACAAGGATCCTGTTTCCTCTCTTGAAGAGGACTGTGAGAAATACTAAATATAGTAGCTAAAATGATACTAATGTATATAATGGATAAATGTGAGTCTCTGACTGTGATTAGTAATAGGAAATTAGAAACTAAATAAGAATAGAATAGTCATTTAATTTGGATTAAAATTTATGTTTGCGTTGTTGTATTTCAATCATAAAGTTAAGATGGTATTTTAAATTGATTCACTTTGTCTCTTTCATGTATATCACTAAAATGAAGTTGAAGTTTTCTTTTTCCTGCTACTTATATAATTATCTATGTGTATAGTTATGTTTTCTTGCTTGTACATGTCTATGTGGGTGTCTTTGTACATATATTGTTCGTGCATATTTCTTCGTGCGCTCGTTTCTTGAGTTGTAGGGCTTTGGTACATTTCTACACATTTTGCTTTTGACAATGCTGCTTTTGGTGAAATGAAACCCTTTTACTTATATATAGCAGAGGGAGGGAGGGACCGAGGGAGGGAGGGAATTTTAGAAGCGCAATGGTGTCATACACTCGTACATGTGAATATACATGTATGTAGAATAAATGATTCTTTATTTTCTAGTTTAAAACCCTTGAACTTTGTCACAACATTTCCCTGTTGTTTTCTGCTTCTCCTGATTGCACTCGACCTTCTCATTCCTGTTGAATTTTTGAATTGTTTTACTTCATATCTTAAAATCTGTCATCTTAATTACGTGGGTGACTAGCAGGTTAAAAATAAAGTTGTCCGTGAAGTCATTGAATTTGTAGGAGGTCATCAATTACTTTTTGATCAAATTCTTCGAGAAGATCTTTCTGATGCTGATGACTTGACAATGGAACAAATAAATCTGGTGGTTGGCATACTTACAAAGGTACAGATATGCATAAAGTTTGTTTGGCATTGCTGTCTTTTAGATTGATTTCAATTCCATTGAAGGGTAAATTGCTGATGTTTTAGCCATTTAAATTACCATTTGCTAGTCCACCTCTTATCTAACACTTCTTCTTGACCTACTTTTAACTGTAAATCTGTGCAGATCTGGCCATATGAAGAGAGTGATGAATATGGTTTTGTTCAAGGGCTTTTTGTGATGATGCGTTTTCTTTTCTCTCGTGATCCAGATTGTTTTATTACAAACCAATCCATACGTTTTCTGGAGGTAATAAGAACTCCCAGGTGTAGCTTGATTGTGTATTCCGGAGGCAAGATATAAGATATATTTATAACGTTGAAGTCTGTATAGTCATAGTTCTTCTCAGCTGTGTTTCCTTTTCTATTTTCAGGAAAGGCGGAAGGCAGCAGTGAATGCTTCTCGTCTTTGCTTTAGCCTGAGCTCTTATCTCTGTTTTCTTGTAACGAAGAAGTCTTTAAGATTGCCGGTACATCAATTTTGCTTCTTTAACTATTTTCTTCTTATTAACTTTTAACTTAACGGTTAGGCATGAAATGCTTATGTCTCTTTCTATTGCTGCTGCCTTGAGAATAAAGAATGGCATGTGTCATACAATTTTGTTCATTATATTTGGATCAGGTCTCAGATGGTCCAATGGACTATCGTGCTTCCGCTGCTCAGCAACAGCCAACCTTGAATTTACTTGGTTTTCTTTTGAACTCTCTGGCTACAGCACTGGAAAGGGCTACGGAGGACAGATATTTACTGCTTAGCAAGGTGAAAGATCTGTGTTTTGGCTACTGAATAAAGAATAAAAATTGTACTTCTTATAATCTGAGTAGAATTATCTTATAAAAATATTAATTTTAACTTCAAATCTCTTTATTTTCCCAGATTCAAGATATAAATGAATTATCAAGACAGGAAGTGGATGAAATCATTAACATGTGTATTCCCAAGGGCTGTTTTTCGTCATCTGAAAACATTCAGAAAAGGTACATGCAGCTTCATGTAATACGATTTCAGGAGATATACATGTCCAGTTGTAATATGATGTCTGATCTAGATTATTGAACTTTCAATACTAGCTGGAGGGTGGTCGGTACTTACTGGGAGAGCATGGATAATATTTTGTTTTCTCATCCTTCTGCTGTAACGTGTGAGAGATTCAGAGGCTTACTTGGTATTAGTGATTTGTTGATGCAACGTATGCATATTTCGGAATGTCATCTATAGTTCTATTGGAGGACTAGATGATCTAACGCTGTCTGTACTTAGGCAAAATATACTATTTATCTTGTAATTCCTATATATATCATTCAATGTCTATAGGCTCCTTCTAATTCATTTTTAAGTTTCTCATTGAGTGTCAATGAACTTCCTATTAGTGCAACTCCATCAGTCCAACTCATGTGTTTTGGTCTCTCGCTTTTGATTGCTGATAGAAAAGACAGATTTTTCGCACCAGCCCTGATGCACTGATGATAGTACATAATATCTCCTTGGAAATTTCTTTAATTCCAAGACATAAAATAGATTCTGTGGGTGGTCAAATCTTAGGAATTGCAGTTAATTTTTATTTCATTAAACGCTGATACAGAAAATAAATTCTCTTTGCCGTCAAATATTGGATATACAGTCGTATGCTTAGTCTTACTTGCAATTATTGTGTTGACTGTATGGTCTGCATTGCTCAGAGGTGAATAATTATTGTGCCTAAAATCTCTTTAGTATACTAATCAGACTAATTTCTTGATTGGTCCCTCTGCTCACATCATTTTGTATTCCAGGAGATATATTGCAATGGTGGAGATGTGCCAGATTATTGGAGATAGGAATAAACTGATGACACTATTACTTTTACTGGCGGAAAACGTGATGAATATTATCCTTGTCCATTTTCAGGACAGGTATTGTTGCTAATACATTTTTTCTTTCTTTCATGGTTATGCAAATTCTGCTTGCTTAACTTCACTTGGGCGTTGCAGTTCTTTTGAATGTGGCACCAAACCATACGCAAAAGACGACTTGAATTTGCTTTGTGGAAAGTTAATCTCAGCTTTGGAGAGGCTTGAACTTCTAAGCGAGGTATGCTAACTAAAACTCCTCTCCTTCCCTGTACCCTAAACAATACTCCCTCTGTTTCAATTTATGTGAACCTATTTGACTCGGCATGAACCTATTTCAACTTCCTATACTTGCATGCCAATGCTTGTAATAATTCTCACCCGCAAGGCTTTGGTTTAATGGTAAGAGCGCATTTCATAATGTGGCTTATGTGCGCTTCACGGGTTTTAAACCTCCTGCAAAACATGATATGTAAGGGTTAGAAGGGTGAACCCATTATTCATTGAGTTTCGAACCATGCGCCATTGGCCCTTGAGGATTTCTTGGTTATCAAAAAAGAATAACATGCTTGTGATAATTCTCTTGTTCAGCCATGTTTAGCAATATTTTAACTTTGTAACCTGCATGCTAATGCTTGTTATAATTGTCTCTTCTTAATTATGGGAATCTAGCATTTCATTTTTTATCCTTCATTTGTCTGCAGGATAAAACGGGTCATGACCTTAAGGTGTTCCGAAGATTAGCTAGTTCTCTGAAAGAAATATCGATTCAGAAGTCACCTGTTTGAGTAGAAATCTTGTTCATTCTTTTTCTTTTCTAAATTTTGGCATAGGTAGGATGAGTTTGGAAGTCGTTTAAATGTAATTGTATATCGTCTTTTATCCAGTGTCGGTCTTGTAATTTTTATTAATCCTCCAATCAGTTGTACATATTGTATGTCATACAACTTGCTGTAATGTGCAATTTAGTATTTCCCATTTCAATGGAGTTTTGTTTTGTTTGTTCTAAATGTTTGTGCGTTAGAATGGGGTTTTTATGATGTCTTTTCCAAATGCAGTAAGAAATTTATTATTGACGACATAGTATTTTTATGGGAGCTGGGAGGTGGTGATGCGAGTTTTTCTAGTGATCGCGGTGAATGATTCCTGCGTTGTAGCCTTGTAAGTAGTGGCGCAATCAGAAATTTGAACAAGGAAATTAGAGAAACGTTACACTAAAATGTTTTTTAATATAACGAGAATTTTATAAGTTTTATATATATTTAAAATATTTTTCTCTGAATGGGCAGTGGTGATGTGAGTTTTTCTAGTGATCACGGTGAATGATTCCTGCGTTGTAGCCTTGTAGGTAGTGGCGAAATCAGAAATTCGAACAAGGAAATTAGAGAAACGTTACACTAAAAAGTTTCTTAATATAACGAGAATTTTATAAGTTTTATATATATTTAAAATATTTTTCTCTGAATGGGCGGTGGTGATGCGAGTTTTTCTAGTGATCGCGGTGAATGATTCCTGCGTTGTAGCCTTGTAGGTAGTGGCGAAATCAGAAATTCGAACAAGGAAATTAGAGAAACGTTACACTAAAAAGTTTCTTAATATAACGAGAATTTTATAAGTTTTATGTATATTTAAAATATTTTTCTCTGAAGATGCAATATAATTTTCCAGTGAAGGCTCGATTGAACCCGTTCACCATGCATAGCTCCTGTCACTGGATGTAGTTGCCTGGTGAGTATTTGATGAATCTTAGAGAAAAAAACGGGTACTCCTTTGTTAATATATGGCTCGAGACAATTGATTTTGTAGTCCGTTACATTTTTTTAAGTTTTATGTTAAATCTTTCAAGAGATTTTTATTCTTACATATAAGAGATCATAGAATAAAATACAAGTGTTTGCAGGATTATTTTTCTGTTTAAATTGTAAAAGATGAAAGTTCAATAGAAATGAGAGGTGAGCTGTGGTCTTAACTTGTGAGGTACTTATGCTAGTGGAAAATAATCGATACCCAATAAAATATTCAAGGTGGGTACTAGCTGATCCAGACAACGCCGTCATAACAAAAAGGCAAAATTTGATGGGTGGATGCGGTGTTTGTTTGGAGAAGATAGTTGAGAGAGAGTTTTGAGTAAATGAAAGAGTCAAAGAGAAGGGATCTGTGCAAAAGATTATCTGCAGCATTTGTTTTCTCCGAACTATTGAGATTTCAAACATGAATTTACTCTCCCTGTCAATTTACTATTGTTAAATGATTAAATGTGGTAGAATATGCATAAATTAACCATCGTCATGTGAAATAAGCCTACATATAAGCCGGTTTCTGAGCAGAACAATACAATTGAGACTTCAAACATGAATTTACTCTCCCTAAATGCGTTGATCAAAACAAAAAGCAGATTGAAGATTAAACTCAATGTTCTTTTTTAGCTTCAAACTCATATGTATTTTTGAGATTACGGGTTCATAATTTAGTTATTATTGAAATTTTCAGTAGTTTTTCAATATATATCTATATTCCATGTCGAAAATAATGGTTTCAGTTGATTCCATAGTATATAAAATCCATCCGATGCTTACTATTAACTTCTTGTGAATAGTTTGGCAGTGCTTGCAAGGACATGGTAATATAAGTTAACATTGCTTTAAATACATATTCAAACTTAATAAAAACTTGTCCATACCTGATGTTCACACCAAACCAATGAATGCATGATATATGTTTTTCACACATTTTTTTCCGCTAATGTTAAATTTCTTGATTTGGTGTATAACACCGAGGAATAGATATTCAATACCATTTTCATGAGAGGTAACTCGAATGCAAATTAGCAATGTTATTTACCAGAACATATTTGGAACATCAAGCACAAATATCGCCATAAATCTGAACTGCAGTATATCAGTACCATGCACTGATATAACAATGCAACTAATACAACTAACATAAGCAACACCAGGAAGGGAAGTTACTGCTCATTGTAGGAATACTTATGGCCAAGAATATAGTATTGAACCCGGTCCTTGTCTATCAAAATACTGAGATTTTACTCTCTCAACACCTACTTGTAGCACAGTAATCATTGTACATTGAAATTTTTGTTTAGCCTTGATTTTATGCTTTAAGTTATGCATTGCTAATTTCCTAAGTTGTACCATAGTTGATGTTGGATGAAAATGCGACTTGCAAGTGGTTTTTGCTACGACGAAAATTTCTCTAAACTATTTCTTGTAACAGTTTTTATTTAAAAAAGAAGAGACAAGAGATGAGGCATTCACCTGACTCACCGTGTCTAAAATAGAGAAATTTAAGCAATTGTCCATATCAATCTATGTGAAGAGATAATCTAGTGTTGAATTTGATCGTCAAAGCTTGCTGGTACTTGGATTTGATACCTCAAGATTTTGCAGAAATAACCACATTGACTTACCCTGCATTTATGCAAGAGGCTGCTTCCACGGCTCGAACCCGTGACCTCATGGTCACATGGATGCAACTTTACTCCGAGGTTCTCCTTCTCTTTCAAAGTTTATGTATAATAGCGAAAGATTTTCCTAACTTGTTTATACAGGTCTAGTTTCTCTTATGACATACCAACATTCAGAAAAGACTGAACAAAATCCAATTCTACCCTAAATGAAAAATCCATGGAAATTTGAAAAATCCAATTCCAGCTTAACTGATATGGACCTCAGCAGAACTTGCATAGTTATCTTGAATGTCCTGTTGAATCTGCTTGGCGGAATTCCCAACAATTTTTTCGCAGTCGCTTATATCAATTAGAGCAAGTATGGTTCCTCAAGTACTAATACGGAGTGGGAAGTAGCTGAGAAAGGGCTTCCACAGCTGAAGTTCTTGCTGCTCAACCACTCGGTCCTTGTCGCATGTTTCTGTGGAAAAAAGAAACATCACAAAGGATGAAAAATGAAATGGTAGATTTTTCAAAATTAAGGAACAAGAGAAAGTTATAGCAGGAATGAGCATGCAGGTATAACATGTTACATGTTATTATTCGATGGATTTAACTTGTAGAAGATGATTTTCACTCTATCAGTGCGATTTAACTTATTAGAGCAGGTTATTACTCTATTATCTAGGTTACTATATCGGGCTTACTATGAAGAGTTATATGTTATTGTAGATCAATATTACGCAATGATATAAGAAAATATACAGCAGTGCACATAACTAAAATAAGACTATCTATTTACTATACTCTTGACCAAACAAGCCGTAGCATTTGACACAGAAAAACAACTACAAGCAACAAAACTTGTAAATCGAGGAAGAAGATGTCTTACAAAGGCTTCCGGATATTGACTTCAACAAAACTGCCATAGTTTTCTTGAATGTCCTGTTGAATCTGCTTGGCGGAATTTCCAACAGATTCTGCACAACTGCTAATATCAATCAGAGAAAGGGTAGTTATATCTGCAAAATCTTGAGGGATTGAATCCAAATCCCAGCAACGTTCAAGAAATAGCCGTTCAAGGCACGGAAAGTGATCACAACTGGCTCTCCAGTAACGAACCTTCAAACGTTCCAGTAGCAAAAACTTCAAGCTAGGAAAACCATCCTTAACTACCTTCCACTCCACGCCTATGCAGGCACTATTTCCTAGTTTAAGGGCCTCGAGTTTGGGCAATTTACCAACAATGCTCAAATCCTTCCACTGCAAACAAGTCCCGTAAAAAGCCAGTTTCTTGAGGTTCTGCGGAAAAGCATCTGGAGGAGGAAGGATTGAATATGGAAAAGTTTCTGTAGGAGGAAGGGCCAGAGATGGTCTCTCCAGCAAAATTGCTCGTCGTTTTTGCCTCGTGAACCTCAAAAGACCTGAAGATGTAATGCTTTCCAGAAAGCAAGCATAACATGAATAAGTAAGAACAAAATCTAATTCCTCGAGCTGATCTAAATAGTGAAAATCATAGAGGTCCTTGCGACTACGAAAGTCTTCCCAGATGCCACATATTTGCAACTTCTTTAAATTGGGAAATTGTCTAAAGACGGACCTAGTACAATGCCAAGGATTCAATCCAGACAGACATTGCAAATTTTTCAGAACCAAACTTTTCTCCATAGGCTCATGATACTGCAAGTAATTCCAGTCCAAATGGAGGTGCCTCAATTGTGGCATCGTCAAAATTTTGTATGGTAATACCAGAGGATATTCCCGGGCATTAGGCTGTAAAAGTTTTAGTATAAAAGTTTGCAGATAACATAGGCTAGATATCGATGGAGGAATGTCTACTGAAAAAGATGAGGAAATCTCTTCTCCTAGATAATGCTGCAAGCTAGGAGAAAGACTCAAAGCTAGGTATCTCAAGTGAATTAAATCAAGAATCAAACTGGGAAAAGCAGAAAATCTCATTAAAGCAAGATCTAGTACTCTTACTAGCTTGAAGTGCAACAACTTTGGCACGAACATTTTCACTCTAAAACAGATAATAGAACGAACCTCATTTTTAGGATACCTTGCCAATATTTTCTCAGTATTCTGCTCAGACGTGATCAATTGGATACTGATCCGACCTCGACTCTTAGAGGAAAAATGCATAGATTGCACACATGAATTTTGATACTTCTCTTCCCTCGTAACATTCACAATGTTCATGTTTCGAGCTTCTCTCAAGCAGATTTCACGGGTCACATCATGCATTCCACAAATCTCAATTTTTCCATCAAAACTCAAATTGTGGATGGAAATTAAACTTCTATCTATAAGTTCTTTTAGACATTTTTCTGCCACTTCTTCTATGCTTTTCCTCTCTTCTACCTTCAAAAACCCCTCTGCTGCCCATAATTCCACAAGTTTATTGACTAAAATCCGTTCATCCTCTTGGAAGATTGCAAAATATAGAAAGCACGATTTTAGGTGATGAGGCAAGTAATGGTAACTTAATGCAACCACCCTCATGCATTGGACATTAACCTCTGTGTTTACCATTGAACTTACATTCTTGACAACACTTTCCCACTCATCCAATGAATTACCAATTTTGGAGAGAAGTCCGGCAATCAAAACAAGTGCTAGAGGTAATCCTCCACAGTTTAGTGCAATCTTTTTGCCAAGTTGTTCAAATTCAGGGGAAAAATAGTCTTTTACAAAGACCTTTTCGTACAACAAACTCCAACTTTCATCAAAATTCATGAGGCGCATGTGATAAGGAGTCTTACCTGAGCTAGCACATTCAGCCACCTCCACATTCCTCGTGGTCATGAGTATTCGACTCCCATTGTTACAGTCTGGGAAACATCGTTTTATACCATCCCATGCTTCTCTAGTCCATATATCATCAATGACTACCAAGTACCTCCCGCATTTTAGAAGCTTTTGTAGTTGGTCTGCTAGTTGATCATCATCTTGATGCTCATGAAATTCATCGAACTTTCCACTTATAGAAGAAAGAAGGCCTAGAAGCACATATCTCGCACAGTACTCTTGTGAAACTGTTGCTTTTGCACGAATGCCAAAGTGAGACATCATGAATGGATCACTATAGATTTTGTTAGCCAAAGTTGTCTTGCCGATGCCCCCCATCCCGACAATTGAGACAACTTCTAGTTCCCTTGCTCCTCTAGCAAGTTGATCCTGCACCATCTCGAATTCATTTTCAAGGCCAACCATCTTATCCTCAGGCTCTAGGCCATGTCGTGACGTACTGACAAGAGACAAATCTTGTGCTTTAAGATCTTGGATGTTCTTGAGCTTGTTTTGAATTGCCATCCACTTCTTCATTGTTGAATCAATGCGTCCTACTACTTCTTTTACAAGGGAATAAAGATTCACAAAAGCTCTTCTTTGCTTTTTTTCATTTTCGGGCAAAAAAATATTTCTTGATTCCAAGTCAACCTTATATTCTGCTTCATCTGCTAGCTCTGCGATTTGCGCTTCCAAGCTTGTCAATACATTGCCTGTTACATTGCAGGATTTCTCCATAATAGCTCTCAATGATTCAAGCTTTTCATAGAACAATTGCATCACAAGTCCAGTCGATTCCATTGATTGTTGTATGGTGTTCATAAGAGAAGTAATAGCAGCATAAGCCATGTCCCTCTTTCTCTCTCTCTCGTGTGTATGTGATGCAATACACAGAATCTCTCAACAGAGTTTTTGTAGCCTACTCTGTTGAAAATGGTGGTTTTTGATAAGAATTAAGTTTGCTTAGAGATTCTAGTTTAAGAACAAAAAAAAAATTAGCTGTAAGCTTTCATTGGTTGACTGAAAATATCAGTAGTTAAAAGATGACCTGTTAAACATTAATAGAGTAAAGGACAAGTACATGAATAATTTATACTAAATGAATACTTGACTAAGCTGTAGAGCCATTCCAACTGGAAAATTTGTATAAAAGCAATTTTATTTGTTAATTAAAATGAGAAAAGCTTAGCTGACTATAAATCTCACACTGCACGTCTTGGCTTCTTTTTGAATAATCAGTTATTTAAGTTCATAGAATAAGTTATTTATGACATAAACATTAAATTACGCCTACACATACAGCTTGTGTTCATAAGTCAAACCTTCCTTTTATCAGGGAGAAAATTACCGAGGGAAGTGATGAAATGAATGTGATCTCTGCACCCTTAACGAGAGAAAAATCCAAAGAGCACATATTAGCCACGGAGCTCGTATACGGTTTTCTGATTAGACATCCATGGATTACATATGGTATCCAAAGGGTCAGGATTTGAACCTTATGGGTTCCAGCATTTGGGCAAAAGTGATACTTTCAGCAGGTAAAATTTTTTTTTAATGCTAGCTGGTCTATTTTTAAAAGAAAAAGAAAAAGTAGAAAGATCCTAGGGCCTAGGGTGTTGTTTTGTCAAAAAACTAAAACAACATGAAATCTGCATTTTCTTCCAATGCCTAAGATGCCACGATTCGAATTACAGAACATACGAGTTGTAAAAGCTCGAATACTATAACAGGATCAAAAGCAAAATGTAAATCATTGGCCCTTCTTTTTTGGTTTTGCTGGAAGAAGGAAACTAACATTGATATCAGAAAAAAATAAGGAAAACACAAAAGAATCTAACTTTAGATCACATTGTAACTGAAGGCAGATCAGTAAAAAATTAAGAAACAGAAGATGCATTAGAAAACCAACTAAAAGATTATATTACAACTGACTTTACAAAACTATTTCTATTTATACGGAAAAAGATTTACAACTGACTTTACTGAGCTCTAAAAATTGATATTCTGTATAACAGTCCTATAATCAAACTGAAAATAGATTAACTAAAGTAAATATTATTGGCTTTCACAGGCCTAAATATAGTAACCTCAACAGATGTTCCATAGTTATCTTGAATGTCCTGTTGAATCTGCTTAGCGGAATTCCCAACAGATTCTGCACAACTGCTAATATTAATCAGAGCAAGTGTGGTTATATCTGCAAAATCTTGAGGGATTGAATCCAAACCAAGACAACGTTCCAGAAACAGTCGTTCAAGGCATGGAAAGTGATCGCAACTGGCTCTCCAATAACGAATCTTCAGACGTTCAAGTAGCAACAACTTCATGTAAGGAAACCCTTCATCAACTACTTCCCACTCGTCGCCTATACATGCATCATTTTCTAGTTTAAGAACCTCGAGTTTGGGTAGTTTACCAACAATGCTCAAATCCATCCATCGCAAAGAAGTCCCACTGAAAGCTAACTTCTTAAGTCTTTGCGGAAAAGCACCTGGAGGAGGTAAAAGCAAATGTGGCAAAGCATCATCTGTAGGAAGAAGGGGCAGAGATGGACTCTCCATCGAAAATTTCAGCCTCCTCAGAAGGTCTTGTGAAGTAGCGCCTGAAGGTTTAAGTGTTTCCAGAAAGCAAGCAGCATCTACATTTCGATAAGCAAGACAAAATTCCAATTCCTCGAGCTGATCTAAGCAGTGAAAATCATAGAGGTCTTTACAACTACTGAAGTCTTCTCCGATGCCACGTATTTGCAACTTCTTTAAATTAGGAAAGAAGAGAGATCCATTACAATACCAAGGATTCCATCCATACAGATCCTGCAAATTTTTCAAAACCAAACTTTTTTCTGTTGGCTCGAAATACACCAAGTAATTCCAATCCAAACGGAGGAGCCTCAATTGAAATGCGACAACTCTGAGAACCAATTCCCTCTAAAACAGATAATAGAACGGACCTCAATATCAGGATACCTAGCCAAGTGGACACTGATCCGAACTCGACTAATAGAGGAAAAATGCGTGGATTGCAGACATGGAGTTTGACCACTCTTAGCTCTGAGAACATTCACAAAATTCATATTTCGAGCTTCTCTCAAGCAGAGTTCACGGATCACATCATGCATCCAACAACTCTCGACTTCTCCATCAAAACTCAAATTGTGTATGCAAATTAAACTTCTATCTATAAGTTCTTTTAGATATTTTTTTGCCACTTCTTCTATACTTTTCATCTCTCCTACCTTTAGGAATCCCTCACTTGCCCATAATTCCATAAGTTTATCTACAAAAATCAGTTCGTCCTCTGGGAAAATTGCAAAATACAAAAAACACGGTTTTAGGTGATGGGGAAAGTGATGGTAACTCAATGCTAGCACCGTCATGCATTGGACATCAATATTTGTGCTTACCGCTGAACTTACATTCTCGGCAACACTTTGCCACTCATCCAATGCTTTACCGATTTTGGAGAGAAGTCCAGCAATCACAGTAATTGCTAGAGGTAATCCTCCACATTTTGATGCAATTTATTTCCCGATTTTTTCAAATTCAGGAGAAAAATATTCTTTCTCAAACACCTTTTTGTGCAGTAAATTCCAACTTTCATCAAAATTCATGAGGCGCATATGATAAGGAGGCTTACCTGAGCTAGCATATTCAGCCACCTCCACATTCCGAGTGGTTAGGAGTATTCGACCCCCTAATTGCACTAGCAGCTCTTTCATCCAAGTCAGCCCAATCCTCAGCTTTCATGGTATCAGGCTTTTTGGAATCAACATCTAGAACCTTGTGTAATCCTTGTTGGATGAGCAGATCTCTCATCCTTCTTTGCCATGTTGAGAAACCGTTATCTCCATTGAATTTTGCTACCTCGTACTTTACTCCGGACATTTTTATTTTTCACCAAGTATAGTACTACCGACAGTGAATAGTATTTCAGTGAACGAGCAGAACCTGTGCTCTGATACCAGTTGTTGGGAATAAACCCCTTACCAAAATAATATTCACGGTAATAAAGCGGAATAATAATGTAGCACCGAGATACGGTAATTAACAAGAATAAAAGAGTAACAATGACACCAAAATTTTTACGTGGAAAACCCTTCTGAATAAGGGAAAAAACCACGACCCCGAGAGGAGCAACTGATATCACTATAGTAAGGAATTTTACAACTTTGTAGGTCGGAGGTAAATACTCCAAAGACCACTACAACACTCAAAAGAAATAACCCTCTTTTGATATTCCCACCTCACTACAATATCGCTCACTCTCTATTTTCCTCACAGACTATTTTCTTATACCTTGTCTGTGAAACCTTACTCTTTCTTTCTCTCTTTGTTGGTGTGTAGAAATGAGAGTTGAAGCTCTCCTTTTATAGCCAAAGCTTCACCCTCTAAAGCCTACAATATTTGACAATTTACACACACTTTTCACAATTCAACAAAGTTGGCTACCAAACCAAAGAAATTCAACAAGGTTGGCTACCAAACCAAACTAATTCAACAAGGTTGGCTACCAACCAAACCAAGTCAACAAGGTTGGCTACCAAACCAAAGAAAACTCTTATTAGGCACATGCCTAATACTTCTTCAATGAGATGGACATCATCAATCTCCCCCTCCAGTCTCATTCATCTAGAGGAGGTAGCACTGTCTTCTAGTTTGAGTGCATGCCGACAAGTTCTTTGCATAGCTCGAACTTGTTCCTTGGTACCACCTTGGTCAGCATATCTGCGGGATTCTCACTTGTAGAAATCTTCAAGACTTTTAGAGATTCATCATCTACCATTTCTCGAATCCAATGATATCTCACATCAATGTGTTTGGTCCTTGCATGGTACATAGAGTTCTTGCTAAGGTCTATTGCACTTTGACTGTCACAATAGACGACATACTCCTTCTGATGCAATCCAAGCTCTTGAAGGAATCGCTTGAGCCATATCATCTCCTTGCCAGTTTCTGTAGCGGCAATGTACTCTGCTTCAGTTGTTGAAAGTGCAACGCACTTCTGCAACTTAGACTGCCATGATATAGCTCCCCCTGAAAATGTAAATAAATATCCAGTAGTAGATTTTCTGTTGTCAATGTCACCTGCCATATCAGCATCTGTATAGCCCTTCAAGATTGGATCAGATCCTCCAAAGCACAAACAATCTCCCGTGGTACCTCTCAGGTACCTGAGTATCCACTTGACTGCTTCCCAATGTTCCTTTCCAGGATTTTCAAGAAACCTGCTGACAACACCAACTGCGTGAGCAATATCAGGTCTAGTACATACCATTGCATACATCAAGCTTCCGACTGCTGAAGCATAAGGAACTTTAGCCATGTTCCCTTTCTCCTCCACTGTTGTAGGACACATCTTCTTACTCAACTTTAGATGACCAGCAAGAGGTGTGCTGACTGGCTTAGCATTCTTCATGTTGAAGCGTTCTAGTACACGTTCAATGTACTTCTCCTGAGATAGCCACAACTTTCTACTTGTTCTCTCTCGAACTATCTTCATCCCTAGAATTTGTTGTGCTGGGCCCAAGTCCTTCATATCAAATGACTTGGACAGATCTCCTTTCAACTTTGCTATCAACCCCTTGTCTTTTCCTACAATTAACATGTCATCCACATACAACAACAATATAATAAAGTTATTCTCAGAAAATCTTTTGAAGTATACACATGGATCAGAATAGGTCTTTAGGTATGTTTGACTTTTCATGAATGAATCAAACTTCATGTACCACTGCCTTGGTGCCTGCTTCAATCCATAAAGACTCTTATTCAATTTGCACACCATGTGTTTCTTTCCAGCTACTTCAAATCCTTCTGGTTGCTCCATATAAATCTCCTCTTCCAAATCTCCATGAAGAAATGCAGTTTTCACATCCAACTGCTCCACTTCAAGATCTAGGCTAGCTGCTAAGCTCAAAATTGTTCGAATAGAAGTCATTTTAACAACGGGGGAGAAAATTTCGTCAAAATCAATACCTTTCTTCTGTTCGAAGCCTTTAACCACCAATCGAGCTTTGTATCTGACCAGCTTGCCATCTCCATCTTTCTTGAGTTTAAAGACCCATTTGCATTTGAGTGGTCTTTTACCCTTTGGAAGTTCAACCAGCTTGTATGTGCCATTTTTCTGGAGAGATTCCATCTCTTCTTGCATAGCTTTCATCCACTGGTTCTTTTCTGGATGGGACAACACCTCCTTAAGACTTTCTGGCTCCCCCTCATCACTGATGAGGACATACTCTGTGGAAGGGTACCTGCGTGACTCTACCCTTGGCCTCTCTGATCTCCTCAGAGGTTGAGGTTGTTCTTCTCCCTGAGTGGGGTGCTCCACTTCCTCGACACCTTCATCAAGTTGCTCCCCCTGCTCAATAACCTCACCAGGTTGCTCCCCCTGCTCGGCAACCTCGTCGGTCGTACTTTCTGCACTTGTGGGATTGTTAGAAGTAGAAGGAATAGTAACAAAGTTAGGAATTATACCATTCTTCGCCTTTTCTGACATATCAGCAGCAGTTCCAACTTCACTTTCTCGGAAGACTACATCTCTACTTCTGATGACCTTCTTCTTTACAGGATCCCACAGTCTGTACCCGAACTCTTCATCTCCATATCCGATAAATATGCAGGGAATAGATTTATCATCCAGCTTTGTTCTCTGCTCTTTTGGTACATGTGCAAAAGCTCTGCAACCGAACACCTTCAGATGCGAGTAGGACACCTCCTTGTTGGTCCAGACTCTCTCTGGGATTTCAAACGCCAACGGAACTGATGGACTCCTATTGATCAGGTAACAGGCTGTCTGAACTGCTTCACCCCAGAATGACTTAGGCAGTTTAGCCATTCTGAGCATGCTTCTCACCTTCTCCACAATGGTGCGGTTCATCCTCTCGGCTACGCCATTGTGCTGTGGGGTTCCAGGAACTGTCTTTTCATGTCTGATCCCATGACTTGAACAATACTCTTCAAATTCCCTTGAAGTGTACTCACCTCCATTGTCACTTCGGAGACGCTTTAGCTTTCGACCCGTCTCCCTTTCTACTAGAGCATGAAACTTCTGGAAAACTTGAAACACCTGATCTTTGGTTTTCAAAATATAAACCCATAATTTTCGTGAAGCATCATCAATAAAAGTAACAAAATATTTGTTACCGCCCATTGATTCAATTTCCATTGGGCCGCAAACATCAGAATATACTAAATCAAGTATATTCAATTTTCTTTCAGACGATGTCTGAAATGAGACTCTATGCTGCTTACCAAATAAACAGTAGTCACAAGGTTTTACCGTTGTACCTTTGGCATAAGAAATGAGTGATTTCTTGGCAAGAATCTGCAATCCCTTCTCGCTCATATGACCCATTCTTTTGTGCCACAAATCTACAGAAATCTCATCTTGTGCCGCGTTCAATTCACCTTGGCATATTTCTGCATTTGTCCTGTACAACGTGCCACGAGCAACTCCCTTTGCAATCACCAATGATCCCTTAGTGAGTCTCCACTTTTGATTTGCAAAATAGCTCTCGTATCCATCTCGGTCTAAAGCAATTCCCGAGATCAAGTTCATCCGTAAATCAGGTACATGCCGCACATCCTTTAGAACCAATGTGCATCCGACATTTGTCTTGATACAAATGTCACCAATCCCCGCAATCTTTGAGTAACTTGTGTTACCCATTTTCACTGTGCCGAAATCACCTGCTACATATCTGCAAAAAAGATCTCTTACCGGTGTGGCATGGTGAGATGCCGCTGTGTCAACCACCCATTCCGACTCTGAACCTGACAGGTGCATGCATTCCTCTTCCTCATTTATAAAGAGGACAACATTATCATTATTTTGCACCATGGCGGCTGTGTTGTCGTCATTCTTCTGGCCACTGGTTTCACCTTTGCCCTTCCTTGGATTTGGGCAATCTCTTTTGAAGTGACCTGGTTGATTACAGTTGTAGCAATTTCTGACTCTTGATTTGGATCGGTTCTTTGACTTCCCACGAGCTCCGGATCTACCATAGTTGTTCGAACTCCTTTGATAACTCCTGCCTCTACCTTCTGTGATGAGAGCCTGTCCTTGATTTTCAGGCTTCTTTCTCATCTTCTCATTGAGTAGAAGAGCCGATGTGACATCTTTCAACTCAATAGTAGTCTTACCGTGCAGGATGGTTGTTGCCAAGTTATCGTACGAAGATGGCAACGAGTTCAATAGCAAGATGGCTTTATCTTCTTCCTCGATTTTCACTCCGAGGTTGGCAAGCTGTGTGATTAGTCCGTTAAACACATTTAAATGTGACAAAAAATTCGTACCTTCACTCATGTGTAGGGCGTATAACTGCTTCTTCAGGTACAATTTATTTGTCAGCGTTTTGGACATGTATAGGCTTTCCAACCTTGTCCAAATTCCTCGTGCAGTGTCTTCATCAATGATGTTATTTACCACATCATCTGATAAGTGCAACCTAATTGCACTAGCAGCTCTTTCATCCAAGTCAGCCCAATCCTCAGCTTTCATGGTATCAGGCTTTTTGGAATCAACATCTAGAACCTTGTGTAATCCTTGTTGGATGAGCAGATCTCTCATCCTTCTTTGCCATGTTGAGAAACCGTTATCTCCGTTGAATTTTGCTACCTCGTACTTTACTCCGGACATTTTTATTTTTTCACCAAGTATAGTACTACCGACAGTGAATAGTATTTCAGTGAACGAGCAGAACCCGTGCTCTGATACCAGTTGTTGGGAATAAACCCCTTACCAAAATAATATTCACGGTAATAAAGCGGAATAATAATGTAGCACCGAGATACGGTAATTAACAAGAATAAAAGAGTAACAATGACACCAAAATTTTTACGTGGAAAACCCTTCTGAATAAGGGAAAAAACCACGACCCCGAGAGGAGCAACTGATATCACTATAGTAAGGAATTTTACAACTTTGTAGGTCGGAGGTAAATACTCCAAAGACCACTACAACACTCAAAAGAAATAACCCTCTTTTGATATTCCCACCTCACTACAATATCGCTCACTCTCTATTTTCCTCACAGACTATTTTCTTATACCTTGTCTGTGAAACCTTACTCTTTCTTTCTCTCTTTGTTGGTGTGTAGAAATGAGAGTTGAAGCTCTCCTTTTATAGCCAAAGCTTCACCCTCTAAAGCCTACAATATTTGACAATTTACACACACTTTTCACAATTCAACAAAGTTGGCTACCAAACCAAAGAAATTCAACAAGGTTGGCTACCAAACCAAACTAATTCAACAAGGTTGGCTACCAACCAAACCAAGTCAACAAGGTTGGCTACCAAACCAAAGAAAACTCTTATTAGGCACATGCCTAATACTTCTTCAATGAGATGGACATCATCACATGTATCATCTCGAATTCATTTTCATGGCCAACCATCATATTCTCCATCTCCAAAGCATGTTGAGATATATCGACAAGAGAGAAATTTTGTATTTCCCGATCTCTGGTGTTGTTTGTACCTATCCCCTATTGCCATCCACTGTTTCATGGTTGAATCAATGCATTCCGTTGCTTGTTCCAATAGAAAAAAGAGTTCCTACAAAGCATTGATGAAATCTGCGAAAAGAATCTTTCTTGACTCCAAGTCAACCATATCTTCTGTGTTGCATGCTACCTCTATGATTTCAGTTTCCAAGCTTGTCAATTCCTCAAGGGGCTCTGCTGTTAATTTCTCCATAATAGTTCTCGAAGATTCAAGCTTCTCATAGAACGATTGCAAATTACATCTAGTAACTTGCATTGATTCATGTACGTTGCTCATAAGGCAAGTAATTGCAGCATAAGCCATGCCCCTCCTCAGTGGCGTACGCAAGATTTTCCATAAGTGGTGTCACATTTAAAGAAGTAAGAAATGATATTTTTGACACTGCTTCAACCTTGGTGCTGTTAGGACCGAAAAAAATCAGGTGTCATGCGGAAGCTTCAAAGCAAACCTTGAACAACGATAAATCAGACAACAAACGAGAAATCTACCAAAAGAGACACAAACATTTAACGTGGTTCGGTCAACTGACCTACGTCCACCGCGGAGATGAGCAATCCATTATATAAAATAGAGTACAAAATATCGAGAGAACAACCTCACGAAGGGGCAAACACAAGTGACACACTAACACTTGTCCCGTAAAGTTCTCCCCCTAAACACTACTCTCAAACCCCATATGGCTACATGTGGATGTTGCTGAATGAGAAGGAAGGATCCTCAATTTATAGAAGTCCAAACCTTTTCCTACAAGAAAAAGGACTAGCCAAGTATAGGAGAATTATAATTTCCTTCTACAAAAAGGAAAACCAAATATGGTAAGAAAATTATGGCAAACACCTAACAATTCTCCCCCTTGGCCTAAATTTTCTGACAAAATAAACTTGATCCACCTTCTTCACATAGCCTTCAACAAGTCGCATCTCCAAATCTCCGCCACGAAGTTTGTCTCAACATGCGTAGCACACCGGTCAAATTTCTCAGAAAGAAATCACGATTATCGTCAAATGTGTTGCGGCTAGAACTGAACCCGCCAAGATGAACCTATCTTGAACCTCGCTCTGATACCACTTGGTAGGACAGAAAAAAATCAGGTGTCAAGCGGAAGCTAGCAAAGCAAACCTTGAACAACAATAAATCAGACAACAAAGGAGAAATCTACCAAAAGAGACACAAACATTTAACGTGGTTCGGTCAACTGACCTACATCCATCGCGGAGATGAGCAATCCACTATATAAAAAAGAGTACAAAATATCCAGAGAACAACCTCACGAAGAGGCAAATACAAGTGACACATTAACACATGTCCCGTAAAGTTCTCCCCATAAACACTACTCTCAAACCCCATATGGCTACATTGTGGATGTTGCTGAATGAGAAGGAATGATCCTCAATTTATAGAAGTACAAACCTTTTCCTATAAGAAAAAGGACTAGTCAAGTATAAGAGAATTATAATTTCCTTTTACAAAAAAGAAAAACCAAATATGGTAAGAAAATTATGGCAGACACCTAACAGGTGCATCCGCCCGGGTGTAAACCTTATACTTAAAATACATCTCCTCTCCTTGATTAATGCATTCATTTTGAATCAAGTAACAATAGAAGCAAAAGTCTCATAATTGGTTACACTATACCCCATCCTGTTATACTTAACAAACCTTTGAAGATCAAAGCGACAAATTTATCATAAATTTCTTTAAGAAAAATTGTGATTTCGAGGTTGGAAAAGACATTTATGAAGATATGTTTTTCTCATTTTATCATGGTTATTTGAATAATATTTTGAGGTGCTAATAATTTTTTTCGGGGTCAACCTTTAAAGAATTTAAATTAACTCTTTTAATTTGTCGATGTTGCTTTGACTATTGACCCTTTCTTCCAAATTAGATGAATTTTGAGATTCTGAACGTGATTTGAAAGTTTGGAAGATGCTTAAAATACATCTCCTCTCCTTGATTAATGCATTCATTTTGAATCAAGTAACAATAGAAGCAAAAGTCACATAATTGGTTACACTATACTCCATCATGTTATACTTAACAAACCTTTGAAGATCAAAGCGACAAATTTATCATAAATTTCTTTAAGAAAAAATGTGATTTCGAGGTTGGAAAAGGCATTTTTGAAGATATGCTCTTCTTATTTTATCATGGTTATTTGAATAATATTTTGAGGTGCCGATAATTTTTTTCGGGGTCAACCTTTAAGGAATTTAAATTAACTCTTTCAATTTGTCGATGTTGCTCTGACTATTGATCCTTTCTTCCAAATTAGATGAATTTTGAGATTCTGAACTTGATTTGAAAGTTTGAAAGATGCTTTAGGATAATCTAATGAATTTAAGCTGAATTATAAATTTTTTTAGAATTTCTTAAAATAGTTTTACCCATAAAGTAACAAGAGATACATTCTCTTGCCTTGTTTTTTTTTACCAGTCCAAATCCTCCACAAAGAACTGAAGAATAAAACCACATAAACCATGTTCGATCCCGCGACTTTCGTTAAGGAAATCAGGCGCTACACCAACTGGCCAAGATAGGCTTGATGTCAAGTGTTGTCACACTTATTTATTTTCTACGTTATAGGGTATTTTGCAGATTATTTATATATACATTTAACAAAAATTTACGACGATGCGGTGTCACGTGACACCCCTTCACCCTTACTGCATCCGCCCCTGCCCCTCTTCATCTCACTCTCGGAAATGTGTGATGCAAGTTGATCCTGTATCATCTCGAATTCATTTTCAAGTCCAACCATCTTATTCTCAGGCTCTAAAGCACTATCAGATGTAGAGGCAAGAGTCAAATTTTGTGCTTTCAGATGTTCACTGTTCAACATTCCTATCCACTGCTTTACGGTGGAATCAATGCGTCCTACTGCTCGTTTCATCTTGAAACGAAGTTTCCAAATTGCTATTCTTCGTGAAATTGGACTTTCTACAACGAGAACCTTTCTTGATTCCGAGCCAACTATATCTCCTGTCATGTATGCTAGCCCTTCGATTTTAGCTTTCAAACTTGTCAATACCTCAAGATCATCGCCTATTACTTTCAACGGTTTCTCCAGAATAGCTCTGACGGATTCAAGCTTTTTATAGTACTTTTGCAAGTTAAGTCCAGTAGATTTTACTGATCTCAATATGGTGCTCATAAGAGAATTAATAGCAGCATGAGCCATGTCCGTTAGTATGTATGTGATGCCAGTGGCTAAGCCAGGAATTTTCGAGGGTGTTCAAACTTAAAAGAAGTAAAAAAAAAAAAATCCTAACAAAGACTGTTCAATATATATTATATATCTCGAAAATCTAATATTTTACCTATATACGCAGTGTAATTTTTCGACGTGACCAATTGACCACCTCACAAGAGTGTAACTTCGCCCCTGTGTGATGCAATAGGGGAGTTTCTGCACAGAGAAGAAGGCAGAATATCTCTTTGTTTTGTAATTTCTCAATCACCCAGCTGGAAGTCAATCCAGCTCTAGTTTTAGTTTTACACTCACTAATCTGAGTACTAGAAAAAAAGGAAATTTAAATTAAAAAAATTCTAATAAAGAAATTGTTTTTTCTTGAAAAAGATTAAATAAAGAAAGCCTGCCAATATAAAATGGGAGGATCAAGAAATACTATATTTCAGAGTGTTAACTGTTGCGTTTAGAAAGAAAGGAAAAACAAAAAAACTGTTGCGGTTAGTTGTAGGTTTAGTGGAGAAGCGAATTCGAAATTTAAATTTTATAGATTCAACATTTTTGGTTTTTACCATTAGATCCGTTATATTTTAAAGTTATGAGTTCTATCTACTATTTTTAATAATTTTAATAAACTTTTACATATAAATTTATGATCCATCTTGAAAGTTAGGGGTTCAATTGAATCAGTAGCTATAATGTTGCATACCCCACTAGGGTTAGATCTAGTTTTCCAGGTCACGTTAGATATTACTCCTTTTTCTCAATTTATTTGATACTATTTTGTTATTAGTCTGTTTAAAAAAGAATTTTCTATATTTTTTTTATTGGAAAGCATTTATAGCCAGACAAAACTATGATTTATTTAATACGACATATCACAAAAGTCTTTATTTCTTTATTATAATTTATGTCAAGTCAAACTATGACAAATAAATTAAAATGGAGGGAGTACTACTAGTATATGTAATTCTTCTTATACATGCCTTTTTTCTTGGGAAAAACAAGAATTCGAGCGACACGCTCCGAATCGCCTGAAATTTTGTGGAACCATTAGAAACTACCTAATGAATATAGTGATGCTTCACCATGAACATTCCCCGTTTTTGGTGTTTTAGGGCCATAAAATAGGAATTCAAGTCGATTTCTAAATTTTTTGTGCTAATATCCACGTCATCTTCATGAATTCGGGCAAAAGGTTTCGAATCGCCTAATACTTTTTGGGCCCATGATAAACGACCTAATGAATAATAGTATTACTTTTCCATAGTCGTTCCTCGTTTTTCTGTGTTTTAGGGCCATAAATAGGAATACAAGATGAGTTTTAATTTTTCATGCGCTAATATCCATGTGATCTTCATGAATTCGTTCGACGGGCTCCGAATTGCCTAAAATTTTGTGGCACATCAGAGATGACCTAATAAATAATTGTTATTGCTTCGCCATGACTATTCCTCGCTTTTTAGCATTTTAGGACCATAAAACAAGAATTCAAGACAAATTTCAATTTTTCTTATGCTAATCTCCACACCATCTTCATGAATTCGGGTGACGGACTTCAAATCGCATAAAATTTTGTGGACTCATCAAAAATGACATAATGAACAATAGTCATTGTTTCGCCATGACTGTTCCTTATTTTGTTTTGGCATTTTTGAGCTATAAAACAGGTATTTAGTATGATTTCAATTTTTTCGTGTGGTAATATCCACGTCATCTTCATGAATTCGTGCAACAGGCTTCGAATCGCCTAAAATTTTCTTGGACCATAAAAAAATATCTAATAAACAATAGTCATTACTTCGACATGACTGTTTCTTAATTTTTGGCATTTTAGGGACATAAAATAGGAATTCATGACGATTTTTATTTTTTGTGTGCTAATGTCCATACCATCTTCATGAATTCGGGCGACGGGCTCCTAATCGCATAAAATTTATTGGGCTCATTAGAAACGACATAATGAACAATAGTCATTACTTCGCCATGACCGTTTCTTATTTTTTTGACATTTTAGGGCCCTAAAACAGGAATACTAGATCATACACAATTTTTCGCCCAAATTCATGCAGTTGGTATGGACTAATATTTTAAAAGGCGGGGGCGTGAGTCGAGGCGTTTTACCTCTGACGAGGCAAGGCGTAAGTTCTGAGACATGGGACGTAAGTCATGGATCTTTGAATTTTACTAATTTCAAAAATTTTAAGATAATATAAATAAAAATAATAATAAAAATTACATTAAAATCATAAAATTAGAACAAATAATTTATTTAAAATATGTATAAATTATAATTCAACTATGAATAATACGAAAAGTATGACATATATCATGATATGCAAATTAGCTATAACAACATTACAACTCAAAAAGTAATGTATTCGATATGAAATCTTATATGTATCTCTTAAGGAGTAATGAATCTTGAACGTTGGATATTCACAATTTAAATATAATTCTCTAGCATCATTTAGTTTTAAGTTTCAACAAGTTAATAAAGTGACACATAATTCACCATATCCATGATAACTAATTATTTGTAAATAATTACTACTTAATACTGATCTATTTAATTACTAAGTATTTTATCTCATAAATGTGAAAAAATTGAATATTTTAGAAATTGAATGCTGGTACTTTGCATTTATTTGATTTATATGTCAAAAGAAAATACTCTTTTCTTCTCAATTTATGTGAAAATGTTCGGATTTCGAGAGTTAGATGAGTTGTTTTTTGACAGTAATATTTTTACATATCTTTTAAATATTTTAATTTATTAATTATTATGACGTATAGTATTATATATTTAATTGGAATTTTTACCTTTCTATGCCACTTATCAAACCTTATTACTCTCCATGTTTAAGGTTAGAGATAATTACATTTAGTATACTAAATTACCATTTATATACCATAATTTGAAACAGGGATATAATTAATGGGGCATTTATTTTAGGCATAATTATAGGACCGTATATTCCCACGTTTCTCTTTCCTTTCAGCTCAACCCATCTCCCCACCTTTTACCTTTACCGTAACTCCCCCACCCCCCCACGTTTTACCTTTACCCTTCACTCCTCCACGTTTTCTTCAGTTTTCTTCTATACAGAACAAAAGCTACCCACGTTCTTCATTTTTCTCAATTTAATTTCACCAAATATTGAAGTTAAACCATGAAGAACATCAAATCTCCCAAAAAAATACATAAAAATCTAACAGTAGGTGATATCCCCTCTTTCGATTTGAGTGTTTTAACACCAAAATCACCACAAAAACAAGTAAAATCTATACATGCAATGGAACCTACTACTCACAGTTCATCTCCTAGACAAATCTGTGCTGAAATGCGAACAAAGAAAATGCACGATGTAGATGCTGGAGGAAGTGCTACACCAGGCGGCAAACAACTCAAAAGAAAGGGGAAAGAGATATGTGTAGATGACGACTTTGTTGAAGATGTCCCTAAAATTCCAACAGTTAAAAAACCCAAGTTGCCTCCTGCTTCCACAAAACAAAAAACGAAGAAACAATCCAAAGAGCTCCCAAAATTGGTTCAGAATTTTTTTTTGGTGAAGGCAAACATTTAGTATTTTCGTTTCCATTTTTTTAGTTTTGTTTTGGATGTAAAAATCTCTGTTTTAAGTGTTTTGGTAAATTGTAGATTAGTTGTCTTAATTTTCTAGATTTTTTGTAGTTGTGGTTTAAAACACGAATATAATTGTAGTTATTTTGTAGTCATGTTGTAGTTATATTGTCCTTAGCTTTTAAATTTTGAAACAGAGCTGTAGCTACTTTTTGCTTCCTGCATTTTTGTAGATAATGGTTATATGTGTAGATGTCTTGTATGTTTTTGTAGTTATATGTGTGGGTTGGCTGTATTTTTTTGAAGCAGATTTGTATGTATTTTTTCTCCCTGATTTTTTTTAGCAATAAGTGTAGTGATTATATAGTTATATGTAGATATTATTTATATTAATGCTTAATTTCTATGCAGTTTACTAATGTGAAATAATTTATCATTTTGTGCAGAATGGACATTATTTTGCCCCACATAATGTGGATTATGGTGTGCTTAGATTCCACACTTAGTGTGATCCTAGCATTCCTAGCCAGATAAAAGAGTTATTGTCTCCAAATGCTTTAAAGCTTTTTAAAAACACTTGTTTTGGTTACTTACTGTCTCTCCCCTCCATTTGCATGCAAAATCAAGCTATTCATCTTCTGATGAAGTATGAACTGTCTAAGTCTAATGAATCATTTTTTTCAGTCCACTTGAAGGGGAAAAAAATTGAATTTTGCCTTGAGAGAGTTTGGTTTAATTACTAGTTTAAATTGTGTGAATAAGTTTACAGATTATGGATATACTTCTAGTTATGTTAGCAAGTTAATGAATAGCTATTTTCCTAACAAAAAAAGAGTAGACAAGTGGTATTTGAAAAACATAGTAACAAATAGATCTTGGGTAAACGATGAAGATGCAGTCAAGTTGTCCATTCTTTATCTTTTGGAATTTTTTGTTTGCCTTTCTGTCAAAGATCATGTGTCTTTTATAGACCATTTTAGGTTCTATTTGGTAGTGTCTGGTAATTTTGAGTCATACCCATGGGGTATTAAATCGTTCAATCAGGTTATGGAATTTGTTAGGCATCAATCCCCGTGTACATTCTTATCTCATACGGGGATGCTCATTAGCCTTGCAAGTATGGCTTTATGAGTGTTGCTCGACCGTCAGCACGGAGCTTGCTACGAGGTGTTCTGACTCAATACCTCGTATATTAAGATGGTCAGCTACTAAGGGGCAGATTTGGTTAACTGCCTTTGAAGAGAAGATGATCAAGCCTGAGTGGATTAAGGTATTTTTTTCATTTTTGTATGTTCCTACATTTACCTTCATAATATCTACATTTAGACTACATTTTTTTTGTCTTAGTGGAACTAACTGTTTTTTTTCATGATTCAGTTCACAAGCATGACTGAATCTGGAGAAGAGATTGGAGTGCTTACTCTGCCAAACAAGATTGAGTATGAAAATGAACAAGATGCACAATCATCAGAGGTTCCAAATGCTGATTCTCCAACATTGGAACCCAAACATACAGACTGTCAAGAGGACAAGGAATCTGTGGTTATGAAGTTCAGGAAGCTAGAAAAGGGAATTAAGCAGGTAAAATTATTAACTACAAATCTATATTGCATAACATTGTTGTTAAATTGTAGTATAACTGTATCAATTTGGAGACAATTGTATAAACAATACTGCATCGTACATAATTAAACTAAATTGTAATTTATTTGAATAAAATTACCAACTAACTATATTTTTAACTTTTAGGTTGATGGAAAGTTAGAGGATTTTAGGAAGGATGTATTTAAGGAACTCCATGACCTTCGAGTGTTTATAGATGATTCTATGAAGAGGGTTTTGAATTTGATAAATAGGAGATATGATGTGGATGAGGCAAAGGTAAGAGTTGATATATATTTATATGCCAAAACAAATTATGACATTTTAAAAAATATAATCAAACTTACATAAAATCTTTAGTTTGCTGGTAGTTCAATCAAAAATAATGACCAAAAACAAGGAGTGAACCACCAGCAATTTCCGTTCAATCTTGGTGATCAAGTGCATGCAAGCACAAGCAACACATGTATCTACAAAATACATACAAATATATACACTTATTATAAAACTTTATAGAACTGAGTTTTATTATTCACAATTTATCTACAACTTCCTACATGTATCTGCAACTTTCAAGGCAACATTATCTAGTATTTTTTACCTATTTGTTTTTATAAATTGAAGCTGCAGTTTGTCCAGAACATGTTCCAGTACATGTTGACTTATATGGAGAATTTCAAGAAGCAGCTGAGGTAGAACAAGCATGTATAATATCATACTGTCATTCAGAATAAATAATTGTTGTTTATACAATTTTACATTCCCTATTAATAAGTATTGTTTTTTGTAACAGATATTGAAGATATCAATGCACAGTCCCCAATTCACGGAGTGACTGTAGCAGCTCAGACAGAACAAGTCATTGAGAAATAACTAAATGAATGTGAAGATGTACATATGTGGATGAAGTTGTTTCTGAAGGTTCAGGCATTGATAAGAAGCGTGTGACATTGGATGACTTTGAGTTACCAGACAACTTAACACAATTGGTTAAGTATGACGAGCCCATACCAGATGAAGCAACCCCTAATCATCCGGGGAGAACCAGGCAACCGGGGAAACATGCATGATCACCTTTCATACTGCTATATAGTTCTGGAGGCAGCAGCTCTATTGGACCTAAATTTTTCTACCTCAAGCACCCATTCACAACTCTTATAGGTGAAAATGTAGATTCTGATATGTTAGATAAGTTCAACAAGTGGTTATACCACCGTACTAACAAAGTATCTAAGAGGTATCAATGCTTAATTTGACACTTTCATTTCAACATTTTATAGTTAAAAAATGTAATTCATTATGTGAATATTTTTGATTGGGCATTTATTTGTTGTTACAGGAAGAAGGCTCCCTTTTCCATAAAGGATAACCAAATCAATCCTTGGTTAGACCTTGGAGTTGAAAAGGTGGATAAGAAGGACAGGTTTTATTCCTTTGCTCACCCCGGGGGAGTCCTCAATGACTCGGTAAGTATCAAAGAATAAATTCACAAGATATATTTTCACTTTTGTTTTGTAGTTATATTGTAGATATGAAATATATGTGACCATGTCCTTTATTATAAATTGTAGATATAATGTAGACATTTCTTATAAATGTTGCTCTTATTAATTATAGTGTGATTGTATTTAGGTTGAACCTTATGTATCATATTTGATGATGAATTGTATGTAAAAATTGTATATTTATTAATTTGGACAGAATTGGTATATCTATATTTCATGGTTGTAGTTAATTTGTAGTAAAATTGTAGAGCCAGTTGAAGACTTATAATATTAACTTTAGTTTGCATGTAGATATTATTGAGGCCTTTTGTGGTAGTTGCTGTTCCATGTGTTGCTGTGTGTAGCAGTTAAAGTGTAGTTATTTGTTAGATTATTTGAATTCTGACTTTGTATTTTAAGGTGTAGCTGCTTTGTTGATAATTGTAGTTACATTGTAGCTAACAGTAGATTTCATTTTATTTTGCAGCACATTGATGTTATTATGTATTACCTGAGAAAAAGAGGCAAATATGGCCCCAACCCCAACAACACTAGGTTTACAACAACCGATTGCTTGTTCAAGTCAAAGATTGTACAAATCTATGACAAGTTCATAAGTTCTCTGCCAGAAAAAAAGTATTCAGTTATTAAACCTGATGATGATGTTGCAGAATATATTCTTGGGTATAGACTCCTTGCTAATGTTGCCTGGTATGAAGTTGACTATGCCATCATGCCCGTGAACATTGTAGAGAATTTCCATTGGTTGTTGATCGTTTTCGACATAGTGGACAAACAACTTTATGTGTATGATTCCATGGTGTCTTCACACCATCATAATGCTGTTGAATCATGTGTTGATAAGTTTTCAATCATTATCCCTCTGTATTTGTCTTGCACTGATTTCTACGGGAAGCGTAAAGACATTGACTTCAAGACCACAAAGGCATACATTGAGAAACCAGTTACAGACCCTCTCAACATACAGTGGATGATTGCAGAGATTCCACAGCAAAAGGAAGGATCACTATAAAAAAACCATTCTCTCTTTCTGGATGTTTAATTATTTTTTTATAATCATTTGTTAAATAATTAAATTTTTTTGTCTTATGCAGCGATTGTGGTATATTTGTGGCTGCTTTTGTGGAGTATGTTTGCATTGGAGATTTGTCAATCCCTTCAGAAGACCTTTCGGATATCGACCAACACCGTAGACGCTATTGAGCTCTCATATGGGACTATGCTACAAAGAAGCAAGAAGATGGGTCAATCAGTGAAAGTGAGGTTACAGGCAGGCTAGCAAGGAGGAAGGGTGCTCCTGCATTGAATGAGAAGACTAGAGTCCAGAGAAAGAAGAAATATTGTCCTGTTTTCCTAGTTTAGTTGATGCCAATTTGTAGTTGAAGGAGAATACACTACTTTATGAACAATTTTTTTTTATTGCAGCATGCCTTTTTGTTTTGTAATTTTATCTTTCATCTTAGAATACAATTTGCCTACAAATAATCTCCACAATATCTACATTTTGGCAACACTCAATGTAGTAATTGTATATAATTTTGTAGTTGTATATGTTCATAATTTTTATGAAATACCTTCAAGTTCTAGGTAATATCTGTATATAACTGTCAGATGAAGTTAAATTACACAACAAACAGAATAAATAATTACTCCAATCATAGAAATATATTACCCACAATTTATCTACAAATCATCTACAAATTATTACTAAGACTCCAATTTAAATATAGTTAACTTATATTTTACCTACAATCTGGAAACACTTTACATTAAAGTTATTTTTTTTAATATCAATTGTATTGTAGATAATAAATATTTAAATTTAATTACACTCTATCAAAGACAAATTTAGATGCCTGATCTTTAAAAACAAATGTAGCATATTAAACAAACATAAACAAATTTTAGTCTACTTCATAATGATATTTAAAAACTTAAACTATTACACAAAAAATCTGCTAACTTTAACTCACTAACAGTTATTTTGAATAACTATTCTAACTACATGATATTCATTTCTTCGTGGGCGCATTCTTGCAAGATCTTTTGTTATGCCCTTCACCTCCATAATTTCCACATGACACCTTGTACTTCTTTGACTTTATTTCATCATAGGTTTTCTTTCCTTTTGAGGTCTCCCTGGCTGTCTTTTATCTCTCATCGGTGGTTTTACTACCTCATCCAAAATATGTTGTGGCACATTCCATTTGCTTTCATCAGGAAGAAGATTTACTGGCATTTCATACGTACGCAGAAGGCTCTCCCTTGTGTAATACGAAGAGTAATAGTTTTCATATGTTTCATTCCTGTGCCTTAATGCTGCCAAAGTATGCGCACATGGAAGTTCTTCAAGTTGGAATTGGCCACAACTACATTTCTTGTTTTCTAGACACACAATGTACCGCTTCACACCATCTAACACAGTATGTATATGATCTGTTGAAGCCCTCACCTACAATTGCAGAACAAACAGAAAAAATATTGTCTCAATCAAAAATATTTATTATCTACAACTTATATACAAATCATCTACAAATATTCTACACCTTATACACAATCTACAATTATCTACAATTTGACTACAATTTATATACAATCTGGAAACACTGCATATTATGTAATTCATTTTTCTGCACCAAATAAACATATATTACCCTAAGCTTCTGAGATAATGTTCTGTTGTCATCTAATTCTTTGTTGAATTTGGCCCCAAGAAATGTGAAAGTACCCTTCGCCTTCAATAACTTCTCATTGGTCCAACGTTCTAGCAGTGTCCGCATATACTCTAAAAGGTCAAATATCGGCAGCTCTCTTGCATCTTTGTTATTGCGTTCAACGACTCTGCAATATTTGATGTCATTGTCCACGTTCTATTCACTGTTGCATGTACTCTTGACCATCTATGATAACCAATATCATATAGGTAAGATTTCACACGCGGGTCTACCTCTTCAATCTTCGATATCCTTTCATTAAATTCATCCAGAGTGTATGACCGTGCTGTAGCAAAGTACAATTCATGCAATTGTAGATGACCCTTCTTGAATTTTAACCTTATATTTGTCCAAATATGCCACATGCAAGAGTAGTGTGGGATGCCCGGATAGACAATTGATGTTGCCTTCAGTATACTCTCATTCCTATCTGAAACAACACACTTTGAAGGTCTTTCACCATATGCCTGCTTGAATTGCTCAAAGAACCACTTCCAAGATGCGTCGTTTTCAGAATCAACCATAGCATATGCCAAGGGCAATATTGTTCCTACATTATTAATTCATAAAATATTAATTGGCAGCTTTAAAAATTCATATAAAAATATAAATACATAACAACTACAATATATATTCATAATATATTTATTTTATCTACATTACATGTAATAACTACAAAATAACTACAAATTACTACAATATATCTACATTTTATAGACTGCCTACAAAATGACTACAAATTTTTTACACTTTTTACCTGCTGCATCCATGGTGCTTGTTGTCTGCATAATCCCCCTGTAGGCTGACTTTAAGAATGTCCCATCAACCACTACTACTGGCCTACAATGTTGCCAACCACTTATTGATGTACAAAGAGCAACAAATGCGTATAAGAAGCATTCATCTGTTGTCTTTTTCAATTTAACAACCGAACCAGGATAAGTCTCCTCAAGAATATAAAAATATTTGGGTAATTTGCTGTAGGAGTCAGCCGGATTCCCTCTCAAAAACTGTAGAGCCTTTTCCTTTGCTCTCCATGCTTGCATGTAGCTTAGGTTCACTCCGTGTTTGGATAACATGTCAGTATGTATGTCTTTTAGTGTGTAAACAGTCTTAGGATCACAATACTTTGGAATTACCATGCTACCAACTACATCTGTTGTACGTTTGCGCTGTATGAATGTTTCGTCCATTAGGGAGCATGTGTGTTGTCGGTTGAAACTCCTTATCTTGAACATTGCAGAATCATTAATTGACATTGCCTTGAAGTGCCATTTACAGTTTTCACCAATGCATACAAGCCAGTAGCTACAAAAAGAAATACAATATTTAATACAGATTATAAATGTAGATGCAACAAACGGACTGTTTTAACATAAAGTAACATAAACTACAATGTAACTACAATTTATCTACAATGTTACATTACACATATCTTGAGTATAACACTGCTTTTATTGGTCTTTTCTCCACAAATATCTCCATACCTTCTAAGACTAGATCTTTTAACTCTGAACTGGAACTTGTGCATCACAGAAAAGTGCTTCATTGCAGCAGCTACAGTTTGTTTGTCATGATACACTTGTCCTTCTTCAATAGCAGTTTGCGTAGATTCTGTTATTATTTCACTTTGATATTCCTCTATAGCTGGAGATGATGATATATCAAGTAACTTTATGGATCCAGATGAACCTGCATCAAAATAAAGATAAACAGTGTACTTATAATTTTGTAGAATATTTGTAGAGAATTTGTAGATATAGTGAAAATTTTGTAGTCATCCATTTTTAGGATGTCAGCCATTATAGTTAATTTCTACTATAACTGTTGCAATTGTAGTTTTATTTGAAGACAACATTTTGAAATCAACAATTTCTAATCATAATTGTAGTTTATGTTGTTTTATAAATGTACTAACTTTGTAGGTAATTTTGAAAACAACATTGCTTTATTATATCATTAAACAGATTTGTAGTTTAATTGTAGATAGCTGTAGTAATTTTGAAGATAATACCGTAAAAACATAAATCCATGCAATTTACAACTATACAAACCTGCACTTGTGTTATCGTTGGTGATTGCCAATTCCATATTGAAATCTCGTACACTTATACATAACAGATATGAACCTAAGTTTTTATTCTCCTTTTTGGTCTCCATATACACACGAACCCCCATATCATTCCTAATCTCCATTGGGGGACAATTGTCGTTCACCATGTATTTGATTTCTACAATTTTTTCTAAAGTATCAATCGATAGTTGTTCTGTAATTGTAGAAATCAGAATACTGTAGCTTGCATTCTCATCTACCACAATGACATCAACTTCAAAATCTCTAAATCTGCCATAGTTATCCCAATTCCCATTCAATTATAGCATGATTGCGATTTTGGACATGATTGCTGATGTATTATTCTAAATTTTTTCGTTTTTTTGTATTGGTAGATTGAGAGAAAAAAAGATGAAGAACAGATTTATGATCGCCAATTTGTTTTCTGAAAACGAACGAAGAACAGAATATACCAATGTTGAGTTGTTGAATCTCGAAGATTTGAATTCTACAATTTGAATTCAGTTTGTTGATGCTGTTCGTAGTTTGTTGAAGCTGGTCGTATTTTTTTTTAAAAAAATTTCAAATTGTATTCTAAGAGTAAATTATGCAGATGCGAAATCTCCTTTCCTTTTCAAAACTTGAAGTTAATGTAGAATCAATCTATCCCAAGATTCTTTCCTGATTTTTAGCACGTTTTTATGGAATATTCTGCCCTAATTATTCATAATAGACAAATGGTACGTGAATTGTAGGAAAAATGTGAACTAGGCGGGTAATGTAGATACTATGCACATATTTGGTAATAAAATTTCATATATGGTATAGGAAGGAAAAAATCCCTAATTTATGTGTTATAGAAAATTTACCACTTACCAAAATGTCTTACAGTCTCTAAAGTCAAGACCACTTGTAATGTGAATAAAGGATTTCCTTTGCTAAAATTATTATGACGTAAAGTTGTTGTTTTTGAATAAAGGTATTTCAAGAGAATATAAATCAAACTTCCCTACTTAATGCTCTCATAGAAACTTTCTTTTCTTAATGAAGTTAGGGAAAAAGAGAATTTTATTCATCTAGCAATTACAAAAGGAATACTGAAAAAGAGAATTTTATTTACGTTAAAACGATGATGTGATTTAAAATATTAATTGAAGTTTCCTTAGTATGACTATTGAGAAGCAAAAAGTGACAAACATTTTAATTTGGAACAAAAAAGACTATTAACAGTTTAAATATATTTTTGGGACTATTCATATTACTTCCAGCTGGAAATGTGATGGAACAACAGAAAGACCTTTCCACTTTTTGCTTTTAAAATTATTGAGAAATTACCAACTTAATTGTGGCATTAGAAAAAAGAGGTTCTGCCTTTTTCTCTGTGCAGAAACATTCCTATTTTTATCACACATAATTATGGCTTATGCTGCTATTACTTCTCTTATGAACACCATAGACCAATCAATGGAATTGACTGGACTTACTCTGCAATCGTTCAATGAAAAGCTTGACTCCTTGAGATCTATTATGGAGAAACCTTGTAATATAACAGAGGATATTGAAGCACTGACAAGTTTGGAATCTGAAATCGTAGAGGTAGCATTCAATGCTGAAGATAAGGTTTGTTTAACCAAAAATATGAGTCCTTGTTCAAAGCTAAAAGAGAAATTCGGGTTACTGATAATCAGGAGACAAAAATAAAATACTTTTGAGAACAATGGCAGAAGGTAAATAGATAAGTATTTCAATGAATTCTCAATAGTATTCCGTGTCCTTACAAATGATGATCCTTCTTCCCTTTATAGATCATTCTAGGTAAAGGAATAAAGCCTCAGCTTTAATGATATAATCATGAGCAATAAATGACATTAAATAGGCCGTTACACAATCATTCCTATTAAATACCAACTTTATAACGTATCAGACATTTAATAATGAATTTGGGCTCCTTTCTGTCATCTGATCCTTGCTTTCAATGCCTTCTAATCCGTTGGCTGCAAATAATTTAAATTGGTACGAGACTCGTATCTATACGTCGTCTCGTGCTTATTTAAATTCTTCTTCCCGTGGCTGTTTTCACCGTGCCTCTTAGTCAATTGCTGTTCTTTGACCATTCAACTAATCCACGTATCATGCCACATCATTTTTAATATAAATTCAGTTTTTTTCCCAATACAGATAGTCCCCCCACTTTCCATTTTTTTTATCAATTAAATAATTGGGAAGTGGATCTTCATGTAAAAAGAACTTTTGCCACAATTAATGCTCATGACAGTACTAACGTCTCAGCAGTCTTTTCCATTTAATGCTCTGTCCATGTGTCATTTTATAATTGATTCCGCTATTCATTCCTTTCTTCGAGACTTCTTCATTCTCACTATTTACGAAGTGATAGCTGCCTTTATTATAGGCTTTTCATCATTATACTTAAAAAGTTGACGGTTCCCATTTTACACATAACTTTGTCTTCCTTTGTCTTCTTCACTAATCTTCGACACATACCTTCTTCTTGACAATGTCTTCTTCAAACCCTAACCGTAAAAAAGTTCCAATTCTAGATCAGTTCCCCAACGCCCCTATTAGACACAGAAGAGGCGGAGGAAGTAGGCCTCGAACAGGGTTAGAATCTACGCAAGGCGGTTCCTCTGGTTCTTCTTCAAGGAGTTTTGTTCCAAAAGCCCCTTCTTCTAAGAGTAGGGAAATTCTTGATACTTCTCAAGAACCCTCAGTTGATGATATAGTTCCCAGTGATTTGTCTTTTGAAAGTGACAAAACGTCTCTTCAAAAACAAATTAAAAATTTAGAAAGAGCCGATACTTACCCAACATTAGTAACCGAGCTTACAATCCCCACTATAAGAAGAGATTGTAATTGGAAGGATAGTCTTCGAATGTCAATTCCTTCCCCAAATCAAAGAATTTCTTCTTTTAGAAATGGGTATTCTTCTGTTTACACTTACCCCTTCACTTTGGGTTTTAATCCTCCGATTGACCCAGTTATTCTCGATTTTTGTCGTTTCTTTACCATTTGTTTGGCCCAAATTGGTCCATTGGTGTGGAGAACAGTGGCTTGTTTGAGATATTTATCATCCAAGGCCAATGTCAATTTCACCTTTTCTCATCTCATTCATCTATACCATCCCAACTTAATACGCCATGGGGTTTTCACCTTAACTGCAAGGAGCAAAAAAGTTTTGGTAAACCCTGAGGATGACAAAGATCGTGGATGGTATATCCGTTACGTTGCTGTCCGTACAGTGGATTTGATTGGTGAAACAAATATTCCCTTTCCTGAGAAGTGGAATTTTGAACGTAAGTTTTCTCTTATTTACCGTACCTGCTTTTGAGAATTTCAAAAGAATGTTGTTTTTTAACCTCGTCCCTTCTTGGTTTTTTGTAGCAACCATGGGAGATGTGGAACCTATTCCCAACTTTCGTGGTTGGGTAGACTCACTTTTGAAAATTGCTACTAGGGAGCAAAGAACTTGGAAATCAATTTCTTCCTTACATGGCTGGAAAGTCAAAACACATGGTATCCCCTCTTTTACAAAATTTTGTTTTACATGTTAAGCACTTTTTCCTCAACTTTAATCATGTATATCCATTCTTTAATCAGGATTTGGCATTAGAAGAATGACAGCTGAGGTAGCTATGGCCATTCGCATGTCTGCGAATGCTGCTCTGGATTTAGATAAGGCTCGAGCCTTGCTGCCTAAAAGAAAAGCTACAAAGGAAAGTTCTGAAGAAGAAGAGGAGGGTACCTCCCTAATTACCAGGCCAAGGGCCAGGAGACGAATAATCATTGATAATGAAATTGAAAACTCTCCTGCTCGTACCTCCACCACCGAGCCTATTTTGATTCAATCTGATGAGGATGCCGAACCAAGAGATAATAATGAATCAATTCAGCACCTTTTTGACAGTGGTTTCGAGAGTGACGAGCTCGGACCTGTTTTTGACGAAGCTCCTCTTTCCTCACTTGTTCCTCTTTCCTCCATTCCTCTGCCTACCGTAAGTGTTTCTTTACCAGTTTTAACACCTTCCATTTGTTTGCCAATTTCTACTGCTCCTATATCTGTTCCCTTGGCTACTTCAACCGCACCTGCTTCTGTTCCGGTGTTGGTTTCGACATCTTTTCCTTCCATTCCTTCTATTCCCTCCGCTGCTCCTCTTCCCTCTGTTCATCATACAGAGACAGGTTCTAGCAGCGGAAATATGTCAATGAGAAGTGTTACTTTGGAAGTTCCTGCCAATCATAGCCTCCTGAGGAAGACTGGCAGAGCCGATGTTTGGCTCGAACCTCTCATTGGAGATATCGAGAAGAAGAAGATGGAGAGCCATAGCTGCTTAACTTTGATGAACGACGTAGTTCATTCTACTTTGAAGGTATTTCTACCAACAAGTTTTTTTTTTAAATTATCTTCAATTTCTCATTTCCATGACTTACCTCTGTAGGCTAACCTTATTAGCACGGAACTAATGAGAAGAATTTCCTTACTGGAAAGAAAAGCTCGTGAGTCTGAAAAGTCTATCCACGAGGCTGAGGAAATAGCTAGGGGAGCCCAACTTGAAGCAACCAACTGGAAGGAGCAGTTCGAAAATGCTCAAGGAACTATAGAAGAGTTGCAAGAAGATAAAAACTTCCTAGAGCAGCAAAACCGTGGTTTAACTTCTGAACTGGCAACAGTCAAAGCCTCTTCAAGCCAATTGAAAAGAGACAAAGAGCTTTTGGAATGCTCTTTGTCAGAACAATTATCCAGAGCTAGTGAAGAAGTTAGAGAGCTGAAGGCACTTTTGGCTAAAAAGGAAGAATATGCAGGAGAGTTAGTGCAAAGCTTGACTCAAGCTCAGGCTGACTTACAGACTTCTTCTGTCGAGATTCAAGCCTTGAAGAGTTCTCATGCTTCTCTTGAAGCTTCCCTTGATTCCCATTTAGCTGAAAATCAAATTTTAAAAAACGATCTTGCTATGTGGGAAAAGGAATATGGACTTCTAGAGGAAAATTTTAACATAGAAGTGAGTTGGGCTTTTCTGAATTCTCGTCGTGATGCTTTGACGGAAGCTGCTCAAGAGGGTTTTGACTTGCAGTCTGAACTGGCTAAAGTCATAGATACCATCGAGAAAAGCCAACAGTCTACTGATACTCCTTCTCCTGCCCTTGAAGTTCCTGAAAATGTTGCTATTCCAGCTTCAGAGGGTGAAACTTCTACCACCCAGTCTATGGAAGTTGAAGCTTCCGTGACAATCCCCTCAACTGAATGATGGTTTGATCCCTTAGTTTTTTTTAAAGGATTTTTTGGTGAAAGTCCCCAGTTATCATAATGGGGCAATTGTATAAACTTTTATTAAGTAAGTTTCTACTTAGTCTTTTTAATTAGATCAAGAAGTTTGCTAATACTTCAATGTGTTCTACTCTTGCCTTTTCTTTACTTATTTAGGACTTATAGAATAGTTTAGCATTTTTATCCTTTGAAAATGCTTTATGATTCTCCCATGACTTATTGACATGAGGCTTATAAAAGAGGGCCCTTTTATTTTATCGACACTTAATGAAGAAGACGTCTCAACTTCATAATGGTGTTAAAATACGATGAAAGTAATAGGAAAACACACGTTTTGTATGAAACAACTTTGGCAAGTTTTCATTCATAAACTTTTAACAAGTGTTTGACTGTTACATGTATTACAATACATCTACAACTTTTCTCGTAACTGTTTTTCTTGTAACAGATTTGTAAATAACATAAACTAAACAAGGTTTTTTTTATAACCTGTTTCAGTACATAGTCATGACCCTATCTTTACATGTTAAGAAGGGTTTGAGAGGTGACTTTGTTTATGAGTTTGAGAGATGACTCTGTTGTTCTCATGAATGCTGAAGACTTCGTAACTTCTTCTCAACACTTGCTTCAGTTTGGCCGACTTTTATTCGATACTCGTATCTGTTTCTTTGCACCTATCTGTGTATACATAGTCATGACCCTATCTTTACATGTTAAGAAGGGTTTGAGAGGTGACTTTGTTTATGAGTTTGAGAGATGACTCTGTTGTTCTCATGAATGCTGAAGACTTCGTAACTTCTTCTCAACACTTGCTTCAGTTTGGCCGACTTTTATTCGATACTCGTATCTGTTTCTTTGCACCTATCTGTGTATAATATGTAGTCCCCCAAGTGTTTGAGCGGTGAAGTATGAAGCCTCGAACACTTGTTTATTTCTTTTTACTTTGGCCCTTTTCCTGAAACAGAAAGATATACGGGACTCGACTATGTGATTATAGATGAAGACTGCCTAACTCGTGTGTATTTCCATCAGATTAATTGTAACCCTGGGCTAGGAATTTAAGCATACTCCATTTTGCCTTGCAGGTTGTGACTCATCATTTGGCACGAGTTAGGATATTTAGCCTAGCATCTAAAATCGTTAGTAAAATATTAAAAAATCAAGAGAAGAATTTTTACATGATGATACCTGACCGTAGGTACTTTCTTAAAAGTAATATCTTTTTAAGTGGACAACATTCCAATGTGAGGGTAAAACTTTACCATCCATTGTTTCCAACTGGTATGCTCCTTTTCCCGCAATGCCACGAACTTTGTATGGTCCTTCCCATGTTGGACTTAGCTTTCCTGAGTTAACAGCTTTTGTAGATTGGAAAACCTTTTTAAGCACGAAGTCCCCAATTTTGAAAAATCTGAGGCGTGCTTTCCTGTTGTAATATCGTTCTATTACTTGCTTTTGTGCTGCCATCCTTATCAAAGCAGCTTCTCTTCTTCCTTCAAGTAAATCTAGGCTAACCCGCATCTCTTCATTATTGGATTCCTCCGTTGCCTGATCGTACCGTGTGCTTGGCTCACCTATTTCAACTGGTATTAAGGCTTCCGTACCATAAACCATCGAAAATGGTGTTTCTCCAGTGCCTGTTTTGGTCGTTGTACGATAAGCCCATAGTACTCCGGGTAACACCTCAGGCCAATTACCTTTTGAATCTTGTAACCTCTTTTTCAAGTTATTGATAATAACTTTGTTAGTTGATTCCGCTTGTCCATTCCCCACTGGATGGTATGGCGTAGATGTTATTCTTTTGATCTGCCAACTTTGAAAAAATTCTGTAACTTGTGCTCCAATGAATTGTGGTCCATTGTCACATACGATCTCCTTTGGTACTCCAAAGCGGCATATTATATTGCGCCATATGAAGTCTTTAACTTCTTTTTCTCGTACCTGTTTAAATGCCCCTGCTTCTACCCATTTAGTGAAATAATCTGTAAGTACGAGTAGAAATTTTACCTGACCTTTTGCTTGTGGAAGTGGACCTACGATATCCATTCCCCATTTCATAAAGGGCCAAGGGGCTAAAACAGTATGTAGTAACTCAGCTGGTCTGTGCATATTATTGTCGTACCTTTGACATTTATCACATTTGGACACGAAAATGGTTGCCTCTTCTTCCATCTTAGGCCAATAATATCCTGTGCGAATTAACGTTCTTACCAGTGACCGTCCTCCTGCGTGATTCCCACAATGTCCTTCATGTACTTCTCTCATGACATATTCGGTTTGAGAAGGGCCGAGACACCTTGCTAGTGGTCTGTAAGCACGTGATTTTTGCTTTACGGACATTCGCTCCAAAAGAAAATAAAAATAGTGACAAATGGCTTCGTTGTACAATTGTTCGAGTTTTCATGTGTTGTTAGTCACTTGTGGATCTGTCCATTCTTTTTTTTTGCATTTAATCATTAACAAACAAAATACAAAATATATGTATTAGGATGGTTAAACCATAATTCGGTCAGTAAAAGAAAATTCAAAAAATATATATGTGCACCGTTCGCCCTAGGCTTTTAGCTAACCTACGTAAATATTTTTGTGATAATTGTGTTAAAATGTTGCATTGTTGTTTAATTCCGTTACCTTATTATTTGTTATTTTTATTTTGTTTAAAAGAAAAGAAAAAATAATAAGAAAGAAAACAAAAGCAAAAGAGTAGGGAAAATCGGTTTGGGCCAAGAAATGAAACAAAATAGGCCCAAGACCAGGACACAGATCCAGTCCAAACACAGGCTGCCCGGACACGTCCCAAACGACGTCGTATCAGCGCCTCAATCTGAGCCGTTGATTCATGGCAATCAAACGGTCCAATACAGCCCCTGCTAAGTCGAAACGACGTCGTTTCAGGCAAGTTAATCTGGGCCGTTCATTCCCATTGATCCAACGGATCCAGGCCTTCCTCTAAACCCGTCAACATGACCCGATCCAATCCCCTACCCGGTCATAACCCACTATCATCTCCCGAACGACGTCGTCCCTCCTCAATGGTTAGATCCTGGCCCTTGATCTCAATTGATCCAATGGCCAGGATCTAAACCCTCAATACATATATAAACCTAACCCCCTTACCCCACGCCCCAAGCCACACCCCCCCCTCGGCCACTATTCACCATCTTCCCCAGGCTCCCTTTCCTCTCAAACCCTAGCAGCCTAGGTTTCCCACCATAAGCCTGGCAACCACAGTTCCGATGACCACCAAAATAACACCCCCGATGCACCCGACCATCCTGAACACGAATCCACTAACCACAAGCCTCGAATCACTTCCGTTCGTCTCGAATCTTCGTTTGAAGATTTGAGTCGAACCTGGACCTATGCCAAACCACCCCATCTTCATGCTAGACACTCTCCTGACCTTCCTAGTGACCAAACCAAACTTGGTTTGGTCCGAATCTACCCACAACTCCCAAAAATCCAGATCTGGAAATCCAGACTTTTGAAACACATGCACCTGGGAACCCGGCCAGTTTTGACATAGGTTTGAGGTCTAATAGACCTTAACCAAGGTGTTCTCATGTGAGAACACCCTGGTTAAAGTTTGTTCGGCCTCAAAAGTTCGAAGTCGAGTTTGATTTGGTTCTGTTTGGTTTAAACATTTTGGTAAGTTTTCCGTTCTTTTGTTTTATTTCCAAATAAGTTGTCAGCATATCTCTTTGTGTTTTGTTTGTTATTTTTGCTATTTTTCATCCAGATTTTTTTCATCTCTGTAAAGACCTTTTATTTGGTCGTTTGTCTTCTGTTAGTATTCTGAATGTACTCTGTGATGAACCTGGTCGATTAGATTGGTCGTCAAATGAATAAACTTATATAGGTTCCCAGTTATTTAACACAGAATTGTCTGATGCCCTTTAGGTCCCTAAACGTATTGTTTATGTGAGCGATCGATTATTACCTGCTATAATTAGTGTAGTCGACTCGATAAATGTCGTCGATTAGTTTTCTATAACTAATGGATCGAAGGAGCTAGGAGTTTCACATAACTAATTAAACTCGGACACTGGCTGGATGACCTAGTAATGTTTGAAATGGTCTGTTGGCATTATAAAAATGACTAAAAGGGTTCAGTCTAGGCAGTCCTGAGTTCGAGTTTTCATCAGTGCAAAAATGCCCTAATGCTGCAATAGGCAGGGGCAGTAATAATCAAGGTTAACGGGGGTATTCTGGGGTGTTTAAAAAGAACAGAAGTAATTAGTTTAAGTGAGCTGACAAAAAGGGTACTAACTTAGGATTAAACTAATACCAATGGGGGAACAAGACACAAGGGTATGGGGGCTCAAAATGAATAAACAAATGAGCCCATAATTCTGGATTAAACAAAACCAGGCGTGGGGAATAAAGGGAGCTGACACCAAGCATGCTGAGGATGGGCTTAAAGAGTATGGGCATTCTGCCAATTGGCAGGCAGGGCAGCTCAGCTGTAATGGTGCATTTGGCCTATAAATAGGCCATTTGATAACTAAAACAGGGGCTGAAGTTTAAGGGTCTTAGGCTGGACTTTTAGCTTTCAGAGAGGGAAAAACAAAGGGCTGGAAAAATTTGTAGTCTAAAGAGAGGTCTGGTGAGTTCAAAGAAAACTGAAAAACATAAGTTAGTTTCCAATAAACACTGCAACCAAACACTGCCTGAAAGTTGTATAAGAGTGCATATTGGTCAAGCTGTCTTGGCCAAGTTCTTGGTTTGCATTGGTTGAGCTGTTTCTGGTTATTGAATTGGTAGTGTTGCTGCATTGAATACTCTGTTTGCTGTTGTTTCATCTTTCTTTTCTGGGTTCATTGGTTTGGTACTCGACTATTGGTTGTTCCTCTTTGTTCTGGGAAGTAGTGTTGGTTCATCATTCTGCCTCTGGGACTGTTTGTTTGTTGCTCGACCACTTGTGAGCTCCATCATTGTGGCTGGTTGTTGTTGCTGTGTTGTTGGTGTTTATCTGCTGTTGCTGTATTTGCTGCATACTACTCAGCTGACCATTCTCCTTCTTCTTTTTCTTTGCTATACCAGGTACACGATTAATAGTGTCAATGTAACTTGAAAGTTGAGCATGAATATAAAAGAGAAGAGCTGAAGATGTTTATTTCATACATAGACTGTTATATTAAACTTCATGTAATGTATAATAGCTTACTTTCTTGTCTAGATACTGAAGCTAGCCTGCATGCCTAGTAGATATCAATGTGTGGTGATAGAATGTTAGTTTGTATATATGGGTTGATAGATAAAAGTATTCCCAGTGCAATAGGTTGTACCTAGGCTTTATCTAATTGCGTTTAACATGTCTTTAAATGCATAAAACCGTCCATGTTAGTTAACTTCATTTCCTTTTGATAAATTGCCTCCTTATAATTGGCGAACCATTGCTTTAAAATAAACAGCGCAAGTCTGCACTTCTCAACCTCACGAAGGTCGAGCCCGAATCAAACGAACCCAGCAGGCTTTCATCAGAAAGGCAGCGGCCCAGGCCCAGCCGATACTATGTTGGCTGGGTTTGGGCCCATAATGACCGATTAGCTGCCCACGTGCATGGCCATGTTTTCTGATTTTGCGCAAGCACTCGGAATTCTGTTATAGATAAACTCGCAATCATGTAATTAATTAGGACTGTCTACCGTTTTCAATTGATAGAGACGAACACGACAAGAAACGTAGTTGCTATAGGATGTCCTTTTAAAATAAGAACGAGATGAGCCTCGATGAAAATAAACAAAACACGCAGATGCGGGGCCCTTGTTAAATGTAAATCATTGAAGCATTTAGTTTCCCGGACGGGTTGTTTAGCAAATCTCACAACCCTCCTAAAATAACAACACGTTAGTCTCTTTAGGACACGCTTTAATAAACCTTACCTTCCTAAACTTGGGTGCACATTTATGTGACCCAAATCCAAATCTCGACGGATTCGAAATGTGTCTCTAATCACGGGTACATTGATTGTGACGTGGTTCGAGGTGCGTGTCCATGATGTTGCAAATTCATTTCAAAAAAAAAAAAGAAAAAAAAAGGAATGAGATGAGCCTCGCCAAATAAAAATACAAATTGCGGGGCCCTCAGTAAATATTTGCTTTAAAAATTGTTTAGACTTCGGGATGGACCGTTTAGTAAAATTCCACGGTCCTACCCAAAATAAATACGCTAGTCGCTTTAGGCGCGCCTTTAATAATTTAATTTCCTTAAACTCGGGTGCACATTGATGTGACCCAAATCCAAATCTCAACGGAGTCAAAGTGTGTCGACGACCACGGGTACATTGATTGTGACGTGGTTCGAGATACATTTTCACAACGTTGCAATTCTTGATAAAAACAGTAAATGATAAAAGCGGTTAAAAGTTAAATTTTGCACATAAGTTCACACTTGTATGAAATCAGATAATCAAGCCGAATATAACAGTTGAGCGACCGTGCTAGAACCACGGAACTCGGGAATGCCTAACACCTTCTCCCGGGTTAACAGAATTCCTTATCCGGATTTCTGGTACGCAGACTGTAATATGGAGTCATTCTTTTCCTCGACTCGGGATTAAAATTGGTGACTTGGGACACCCTAAATCTCCCAAGTGGCGACTCTGAAATAATTAAACCAATCCCGTTTCGATTGTCCTTTACTTGGAAAAAACTCCTTTGCGCCCATGCGGGTGCGGAAAAAGGAGGTGTGACAGCTCTGGCGACTCTGCTGGGGACCTATAACCCAGAACCACTGGTTCAGGGTTAAGAATTCGAGCTTAGAATAATTGTTATTATTTGGCTTTATTTATTATCTATTATTTGGTTTTATTATATGTTTTAGCCTAAATGTGCTACATGCTGCTTTTACCGCTTTGATATTACTTGGACTGTATATATAAACTGTGCCGAAACCCTTCTCTTCTCTCTTGAGGAGCGCACGCTGGCCGTGGCTTCTTTCTGTTAGTGTCATATGCCAAAATAGAACGAGGATTCGGAGGAGTTGCAAAGTCGGATGGCCTTTTGGTTACCGGTACACAGCTCCCATCCTCGGCTCGAGTTGTCCGCTCGGGTAAGCCAGGTCTAGAACAAGCACCTAGGTTTTACAGCTTAGCATAACATAACTTCATGCCGGATCCCTAGTAGGAACGCTTATTTGCATCATGTGCATTTGACTTAGGGGACTCAGCACAGGGGCTGGGTCCGTCTAGGACAGGCAACCTGAGAATAAAGACCATCCTGCTACATCCTGTTTGCTTTATGCATTTACTTGTTTCAAGGCTTGCATGCTGACCGGTTTCTGAACATCGGGAATGTTTGAAAAAAGGAAGAGGAATAACGGTTAAGGGGCTACTTATTTATTCTTGAAAAGTCACAAAAATGGTCAAAGCTCCGCCAGAATTTTGAAAAATGTGTGTCTTATTAATTTGTTTTAAAAGAAAAAGAAAAAAAGGGAGTCCCTGATTCATTTTAAAAATAAGGTGTCCCCAAAATTCGATTTATGCCCGAACTACGTCAGTTTGATTCTCGCATGGTGCGGGATACGTAGGCAACCCCCATCGGGCTCAACTTGTTCTTTCAAAATAGAGATAGAAACCAAATAACGAAAGTTTTAAGGTAACATCGTACTTTCAAAAACAACCAAGATTTCGTTTTTCTAGAAAAAAAGTGTCGATTTGTGTATTTGAGTCTAATGAGTCTGGATCTTTGCTTAATCACCCCAACAAACATGCAGAATGAGCATGAGTCCAAGTTTGCCGATGACAGTTAGAAGCAAAATTCCCCTGGAGGTGCGATTATGGTGGGAGGATTTAGAAAGGCCAGAGCAAGACAAGGTCAAACTGCATCTGGGGGGTTTGGTTGATTTGTTGAAAGTTAGGCCTCGGTGCGACATCATAAAGGCTTTGGTGACATTCTGGGATCCGGCCCACAACGTGTTCCGTTTCTCAGATTTTGAACTCACCCCAACCTTAGAGGAAGTGGCGGGTTACATGGACGTCACTGAAGGTTTGAGACACAAATACCTGATCGCTCCAAGGGCTGTGAATTCACACAAATTCATGGATCTGTTGAAGATAAGCAAAGGAGTCCCATACGCTGAACTGGATAAAGGTTTTTCTACCCTACAATTCATATACCAGAGGTACGGGAGCATAGGAGGATTCAATGAGCCAGAAAGTGGTGTTTGCAGCAGGGGAAATCTGGTAAAATGGAATGAGCATAGGCGGTTCGCTTTTATGGTGGCATTTTTGGGCCTTGTGGTGTTTCCCCGAAAAGATAGAAATATCGACCTAAAGGTGGCTGGAATCGTCAGAATCCTGATTACCAACGATAAAAGCATCCTTGCTCCCATGATAATGTCAGAAATATACCGAGCCCTCACGGCTTGTAAGGCTGGAGCAGACTTTTTCGAAGGGTGCAACTTGTTGTTACAGATGTGGATGATCGAACACTTGTGTCACCACCCTCAGTATATGCGTTACATGTCTACAAATGTGGGCTGCATCGAGGGTTATAGCCTAAGGGTTTCAGGTTTCCGATCACCGGGAGGGTTTGAAGAATGGATATCCTATCTCCGGATCATCACCGCAGACCAAATAAACTGGACTTTGGGTTGGCTTTCTGTGGAAGAAATCATATACATGCCCGCCACTGGTCCTCACTTCCTCTTGATGGGACTCAGGGGTATTCAACCTTATGCCCCTTACAGGGTAATGAGGCAGTTGGGAAGATGTCAAGTACTACACCCGGACGAAGATCTCAGCACTTATGCAGTCGAGGTCAGCAGTGACGGCCAATTTCCTGAAAAGACAGTTCGTTGCATATGGAGTGAATGCCAGTACTTAACGGCGAATACCCGAGTAAATGATTTGTCTAGGGGTGAAGTCTCGCCGGCCTATATCACTTGGCAGAACAAGAAGAACATCGTAAAACGGCCAACCAAACGGCCTCACCTCCAAAATTTTGTTGAGTCATCGCAAGAACAATGGGACTGGCTTGCAAAAGAGGAAGGTTACCTGGTTGAAATTAGGAAGCTGAAGCGACAAATGGAAAGGATGGTATTCGAAAACAACGTACAAATCGCCCAAGAGCAGGCTGAAAAAGACAAGTTAGCCCAAGAAAACCAAACCCTGAAGGCCCGGCTTCGCCAAGCCAGTAAGAATAACATCGACCGACAGAGGCGTTGCTCCGATGAAAGATTGATAGCCAGTTTGAGAAATCAGGTCATCCAGAGCCAGGTGGAATTAGACCTATCAGAGGCCTGCATAGCAAGGATGAGAGCCAAATGGGCAGAAGGTACAATGGCCCGGAGAAAGCGCCTACAGCAAGTCATGAGGAATTGTGAACTGAGCGTCAAAGCAGCGAAGGAAACAAATTCCGCTTTGCAGGAGCGGATCTTCAAGCAAACGCAAGATTCCCAGGCCGACCGGAGACGCTATTACAATGCAATGACAAGGATGGAAAGGCAAATGGATATATTCCAGGATCAGCTCGCCGCCAATGCACAAACGCTAATGTTGAAGAACCGACAGATAAGGCAATTGTTCGCAGAAAGAGACAACATTCGGGCAAGAATTGACAAAGTCGGGCATTACATCTACCTAAAATGTTTGGCATGCGAGCAGACACCTCGGGAAAACCTCATTGCTTCCATCATGGGCTGCGTCCATCGGATTATGAACGAGTTGAAGGGCTTGCAAAGAGACCTTACACCTAGGGCCGCGAAAGGGCCGAAAGATGCCTCGTGGGTCCCTAAGTTGGAAAATTAGTTGTTGATCGAGTCCTGGTTATTTTGTTTGTTGTTTCCCCAATGTTGTTTTCTTTTCCTCAAACCAAGTTTAAAACCCTGGAGTCTGTACTGTTGCTATTTTGTTGAAGTAATGTGTAATAGCAAATTTTGATAATGAAATTAAGTGACTCCGGAAGAATTTCTATGTGTCTTTACTTTAAGGCAGAACTACGCCTGGTCTGATTCACGCGGGGACGTGATACGTAGGCAATCCCCATAAGATTCGACCGCTTTTTAAATAAAGAAAAGAAAATGTAAATAAAATAAAAACGCGGGGTTTCGCATAATACTCTAAAAAAGAGACGAATGAACAAACCGGGATGACGCATGTGGTTTGAAGCAAAGCATGTAGAAACGGTTAACTGCCTAGGTGCATTGCATCCTCTATGTGTTATGATCAAATCTGTTAAGCTCTAACACTAACAAAGTTTGTTGTTGTCTGATATCCAGACAGTTAGTTGTTAAAGAATTCTGGCAACACATTCATACCAAACCAGATCCAAAGGACCGGTAGCAACAAGCATGACCACTTCTGAGAATAGTAATGAGGAAGAAAGGCCGATGAGCCAGTTGCTAAAAGAGGCAATGGAAAAGATTGAGAGGATGGGACTGGAGATGCATGCAATGCAGCTAGCCCTGGCCAAAACGCAAAAGAGCCCTGAGACACTGGGACACGTGCCGGAGTACCCTCACTCTGGCCCCTCCACAAGCCGCCCAAATCCCCTCTATCATCAAGAAAGAAGCCCTCATGATTCCCAAGCTCCACCACCCCATCAACCTCTCCCAACGTCCAATATTCCCATTTTTGTGGGACCTGCATCAGCCCCTTTGCAGCGAACGACCAGTGAGCCATTGTTTCAGGCTCACGATACACAATACTATCCCCCTGAGCCTACATTCCACGCACCGGAACCACAGGTTTACAATCCCCATTTGGAAGTTCCGGCAGAGGTTGAGAAGCCGGTTAAGGCCCCTGAACAGGATGAAGTGTTGAGAAAGTTCAAAAGCCTGGAGCAATCCTTCAGGAACTTACACGGGCTGGGCAACCAAGTCAGCGTGGCATACAAAGATCTGTGCCCTTTCCCAGATGTCCAACTACCGGCAGGGTTCAAGATGCCCAAGTTTGATTTATACGAAGGGCACGGTGATCCCATGTCACATTTGCGGGGGTTCTGTAGCAAAATGAGAGGGGCAGGAGGCAAGGATGAGCTTTTGATAGCTTACTTCGGCCAAAGTCTGAGCGGATCTGCACTGGAATGGTATACCAGGCAGGATTTCAGCAGATGGTACACGTGGGATGACCTGGCGCAGGCTTTTGCAGGTCATTTCCAGTATAATCTGGAGATAGTTCCTGACCGTCTCACGTTGCTGAGGACTGGGAAGAAACCCGGGGAAAGTTTTCGCGAGTTCGGATTCCGCTGGAGAGAACAAGCAGCTAGAGTCGATCCTCCCATGAGAGAGGGAGAAATGGTAGACTACTTTTTGCAGACATTGGATCCAACCTACTTTGGTCACTTGGTGACAACGGTTGGAAAATCTTTCAACGAGGTGGTCAAAATAGGGGTCATGATAGAAGAAGGTTTGAGGTCGGACAAGATCTTAAACTATTCGGCACTTAAGGCCACAACCCAGGCTATTCAAAGCGGCACGGGAGGTGCGCTAAGAAGAAAGAAAGAAGAGGTTGCCACGATCGAGGCAGGCAGTTGGTCCAGGGCTGGCAGGCCGCACTACAACCAACCCAGGCCTCACAGGTCAAACTACCCATACAACCCACCACAAAATTTCTATCCACCTCGAGAACCACATTGTTCCGTACACCAAGCCCAGGTATACACTCAGCCTCCGGTTCGCCCACAATGGCGCGCACCGGCTCCCCAGAACATATATGCACCACCACAAAACACTTACCCTCCACCAAGGGCATATAGAAATCCTTCAGGGGCAGGTTTCCGGGGAAATCCAGATGCCAGAAATGACAGGTTGCGGAAGCAAAGAACCTTCACCGAACTGGGAGAAACCTACACCGCTGTGTTCCACAAGCTGCGGCAATTGGGTTTGGTTAGTCCCGTCCATACCCGGGAACCAAATCCCCCGCCTCAGAATTTGGACCGTTCAATCAGTTGTGAATATTGTTCAGGGATGCTCGGGCACGATACCGAAAAGTGTTGGAAGTTAAGGCATGCCATACAGGATCTTATTGACACCAATAAGATCGAGGTCCAGACACCGGAGGCTCCTAACATCAACCAAAACCCGCTGCCAGCGCACCACGAAGCTCACATGATTGAGTTGGTGTGTGAGGGAGGTGAATTAAGAAAACCCTCACAAACAGTGATGATGATCCAAGCTGCCCCAAAAGAAGTCTTAACCAGTGGAGGAACAAATGTACAGTCGCAGGGAGAAGGCGTCAAGCCGGTAGTAATATGGGGGAAGAACCCGTCCGTCATAGCAAGCAAACCCGAGCCAAGCAAGTTGGTAATGCCAGGGATCCTGCCCACACCGGCGGTCGTGTTGAAAGGGGTATGTAGAGAACGGGTAACCATAAAGCCGGTGGTCCAACTGCCAATGCTTGACAGCAGGGCTGTCCCCTGGAAATATGAAAAAGCAGTGGTAACGTACCAAGGAAAACAGGTGGAAGAAGTCAGTTGTGAAGCGCAAGGGCTGACTCGATCAGGTCGATGTTTTGCTCCGATGGAGTTAAGGAAAACCAACCCAGTGGCAACCAAGAAGCCAGTGTCAGAAGAAGAGGCCGAAGACTTCCTGAGGAAGATGAAAGTGCAAGACTATTCTGTGGTTGAGCAGCTGAGAAAAACACCTGCCCAGATCTCACTATTGTCATTACTCCTCCATTCCGAGGAACATCGCCGAGCCCTGTTAAAGATATTGAACGAGGCTCATGTACCCAGTGAGATTTCTGTAAACCACCTGGAAACCATTGCTAGCAAGATTTTCGAGGTAAACAGAGTGACATTCTCAGATGATGACCTGCCAGTGGAAGGTACGGAGCACAACAAAGCTCTATACCTAGCTGTCAAATGTGAAGACTCGGTGGTAACCCGAGTATTGGTGGATAACGGCTCAAGCGCCAATATTTGTCCATTATCCACCCTGGACCAGTTAAAGATTGACCGTGGAAGAATCCGGGAGAATAGCATCTGTGTCCGAGGGTTTGACGGAAACGGAACAGCCACTGTGGGGGATGTTGTACTTGAACTAACCATTGGCCCGGTCCTGTTTACCATGGAATTCCAGGTGTTGGACGCCACGGTATCTTACAACTTGCTGTTAGGACGACCTTGGATTCATGCAGCTAAAGCGGTGCCTTCCACCCTACATCAGACAGTGAAGTTCGAGTGGGAAAGACAAGAGGTCGTGTTGCACGGTGAGGATACAACATGCACCGTGGGCGGAACCATTGTGCCTTTCATAGAGACCACTGATGACAAGGGTCCTTGGGTCTACCAGATTCTCGATACAGGGTCGGCCAACAAAATCTCTGAAGGAGAAATCATCCCGCACCCTAGGGTAGCTGCCGCAACAGTCATGATGGTATCGGAGATGCTGGGTAATGGGTTTGTGCCGGGAAAAGGCCTGGGAGTTGAACTTCAAGGGATAGTCCAACCTGTCTCCCTTCCTAAGAATCTGGAAACTTTCGGGTTGGGGTTCAAACCAACCCCAGCAGACAGGAAGCAAGCGCGAAAAATGAAGAAGAGGGTCTGGTTTCTGCCTAAACCAGTACCACGCCTCTCGAGGTCTTTTGTTAAAGCTAGTGCCAAGGGGTCAGCGATCCCAAAGATTCAAGGACCTTTGATCGGCATAAATGAAGACCTGAATCAGAGTTTTGAGAGACTATTCGCGGATGTCAGTATGGTGGAAGCTGGAGAGGGTTCCAGCAGGGCAGAGATACAATTTGTGGGGCCTGAGGCCAAGACCAACAATTGGACGGTTACTCCTCTTCCTGTCCGAGGGGAGTCTTGGTAGTAGGCTTTGATTAATGTTTTGTTTGTTTGTTTGTTTGATCGGATTATCCAAGGGTGTAATCCCAATTTTACTTTCGTTTTGTAAAAGTGTGAACCCTTTTATCCTGCGAATTTAATAAAGTTCTTTTCTTTTGTCCCATTTTAATTTCTTGTTTTGTTCTTTTTCTTTCTGAACAGTTCTCTTTTTACTGGTCCTAATGACATGGCATGCACAGCGGATCTTCGACCTAGTCTAATAAATCAATCTGAATCTGACTCAACAATGCAAGAGGTCGTTTGTGATAATGAATCCGAATGTGACGAAGGAGAAGCCTTCGAAGAAATAAATCGAGAACTGTGCCAATTTGAAGAGAAACCCAAGCCTAACCTAAATGACACTGAGGCTGTGAACCTAGGAGACGCTGATATCATCCAAGAGACCAAAATTAGCATCCACATTGAGCCAAATGTCAAAGCAGAATTGATCGAAACTCTCAGGGAATTCAAAGATGTTTTTGCATGGTCATATGATGATATGCCTGGATTGAGCACCAATTTAGTGGTTCACAAATTGCCCACTGACCCGGCATACCCTCCGGTCAAGCAAAAACTAAGGAAATTTAAAACAGAAATGAGTGTAAAGATCAAAGAAGAAGTGATTAAGCAGTTACAATCGAAGGTCATTCGGGTCACTCGGTATCCCGAATGGTTGGCCAATATAGTACCAGTCCCAAAGAAGGATGGAAAAATCAGGGTGTGCGTCGACTACCGCAACCTTAACAAAGCAAGTCCCAAGGATAATTTCCCGTTACCCAACATTCATATCTTGATCGATAACTGCGCTGGGCGCGAGATCGGATCCTTTGTGGATTGCTATGCGGGATATCATCAGATCCTAATGGACGAAGAGGATGCTGAGAAGACAGCGTTTATTACGCCATGGGGAACCTACTGCTATCGGGTAATGCCGTTCGGTTTAAAGAACGCTGGGGCAACGTACATGCGAGCAATGACTGCTGTGTTTCATGACATGATACACAAAGAAATAGAGGTGTACGTCGATGATGTGATCATCAAATCTTGGCGTCAGGAGGACCATGTGGCAGACCTAAGGAGATTTTTCCAAAGACTCCGGAGGTATGATATCAAGCTTAACCCGGCCAAATGCGCATTCGGGGTTCCATCAGGAAAGTTGCTAGGATTCATCGTCAGTCGACGGGGGATTGAGTTAGACCCATCCAAAATTGAATCCATCCGAGACTTGCCACCGCCAAGGAACAAAACAGAGGTAATGAGTTTGCTGGGTAGACTCAATTACATCAGCAGGTTCATCGCTCAACTCACAGCAACTTGTGAGCCCATATTTCGGCTACTGAGAAAGGATGCTGCAGAAGGTTGGACGACAGAGTGTCAAGAGGCTTTCGACCAAATCAAAGGGTATCTGTCTAATCCACCCGTGTTGGTCCCACCTAAGCCCGGGAAACCCCTAATCCTTTACCTGACAGTCTTGGAAAATTCATTTGGTTGTGTACTGGGGCAACATGATGACACAGGAAGGAAGGAGCAGGCCATCTACTATCTTAGCAAGAAATTCACAGTGCATGAGGTCAAGTACACTCAACTCGAGAGAACATGCTGCGCCCTGACTTGGGTAGCTCAGAAGTTGAAGCACTACCTGTCTTCATATACTACTTATCTCATATCCCGCTTGGACCCATTGAAGTATATCTTTCAGAAACCTATGCCCACGGGAAGGTTGGCAAAATGGCAAATTCTGCTCACAGAGTTTGATATCATCTACGTAACGAGGACGGCCATGAAAGCCCAGGCACTGGCAGACCATTTGGCAGAGAATCCCGTTGACGAAAAATACGAGCCTTTAAGAACGTATTTTCCTGACGAAGAGGTGATGCATACAAATGAGTTGGAATTACCCGAGGAACCGGGTTGGAAGCTTTTCTTTGATGGAGCGGCAAATGCAAAAGGGGTTGGAATAGGGGCAGTACTCATTTCTGAAACAGGACGGCATTATCCTGTTACGGCCCAATTGCGCTTCTATTGCACTAACAATATGGCCGAATATGAGGCTTGCATTCTGGGTCTGCGCTTGGCTGCTGACATGGATGTCCAAGACGTCTTGGTCTTGGGAGACTCGGACCTCTTGGTACATCAAATTCAGGGTGAATGGGAAACACGAGATCTAAAGCTCATACCATACCGACAATGCTTGCATGATCTGAGCAAGCAATTTCGATCGGTGAAGTTCAAACACATCCCGAGAGTTCACAATGAGGTTGCAGATGCCTTAGCCACCTTAGCATCAATGTTGCACCACCCTGACAAGATGTATGTTGATCCTCTGCATATCCAAGTCCGTGATCAGCACGCCTACTGCAATACCGTAGAAGAAGAAGCAGATGGCGAACCCTGGTTTCATGATATCAAGGAATACCTCAGAATGGGGATATATCCAGAACATGCCTCGGGAGACCAAAAAAGAGCCCTTCGGCGTTTGTCGAATGGTTTCTTCCTCAGTGGAGGAGTATTGTACAAAAGAACCCCGGATTTGGGATTGTTGAGATGCGTAGATGCCAGTCAAGCAATGACGGTCATGGAAGAGGTACATGCGGGAGTTTGTGGGCCACACATGAGCGGATATGTATTGGCAAGAAAGATCCTTCGAACAGGGTGTTATTGGCTAACCATGGAACACGACTGTATCACTTTCGTAAGGAAATGCCATCAGTGCCAGATACATGGAGATTTGATTCATTCTCCGCCAACAGAGTTACATACGATGTCAGCACCCTGGCCGTTTGTAGCATGGGGCATGGATGTCATTGGGCCCATCGAGCCAGCAGCGTCCAACGGTCATAGGTTCATTCTAGTGACCATTGATTACTTCACCAAATGGGTTGAGGCTAAAACCTTCAAATCGGTAACCAAGAAGGCGGTGGTGGACTTTGTTCACTCCCATATCATCTGCAGATTTGGGATCCCAAAAGTGATCATTACGGATAACGGTGCGAATCTTAATAGCAGCCTGATGAGAGAGGTGTGCCAACAATTCAAGATTACACACCGCAATTCCACCCCATATCGTCCCAAGGCGAATGGAGCAGTCGAAGCAGCCAATAAGAATATCAAGAAGATACTACGAAAAATGGTGGAAGGGTCCAGACAATGGCACGAGAAATTACCCTTTGCTTTGTTAGGGTACCGCACTACCGTCCGGACCTCCATAGGCACAACTCCTTATTTGTTGGTGTATGGAACTGAGGCCGTGATACCAGCGGAGGTCGAAATTCCATCCCTCCGAATTGTCGCTGAAGCCGGGATTGATGATGATGAATGGGTAAAAGCTCGATTGGAACAGTTGAGCCTGATAGATGAGAAAAGATTGGCAGCAGTGTGCCATGGTCAACTGTATCAGAAGAGAATGGCAAGAGCATATAACAAGAAGGTGCGCCCCAGGAAGTTTGAGGTAGGGCAGCAGGTGTTAAAGAAGATCCTCCCACATCAGGTCGAAGCAAAAGGCAAATTCGCCCCAAATTGGCAAGGGCCTTATATCGTGACCAGAGTATTGTCCAACGGCGCTCTGTGTTTGACAGATATCGAAGGTAGATGTGTCGACATGGCTATCAATTCAGATGCAGTCAAGAGATATTATGCGTAATTTCTTTAATTATGGCAATTTTTGGTTTATTTGTTTGTATTTGGCATTTGATGGATAATGAGATGACGGAGGCAATTCTTTCTTCTATCCAAACACTGTTTAACCCTTGCTTCCCCCTTTGAGCCTTAAGTAATTCTTTCATACCCCTCTTTTGGAATCACTAATGGAAAGGACATTAAAAAAAAAAAAAAAAAAAAAAAAGAAGAAGAAAAAGAAGATGAAATCATAAAGAAATACAAAACCGTGGGAACTACGTTTGACCTGATTCCTCAAAGAGGATACGTAGGCGCCTCACGGCTCGGTCATAGTATGCATCATAATAAATATAGGATGCATAATGTACATAGTGTGCATAATAGACACAGCGTGCGTAATGCACGTAGCACAACATAAAAGTAAAAAATAAATAAATTCCCCAAGCAAGAAAACTGGGGCAGAAGTTATGTTTTAAGTTCCAACAAAGGTTTGATTCCAAAAGTTGTAGCACATCACCCTCCAAGTTGTTTTCATTTTTTTTAGCCTTCCTTCAATCCCACACCAAAACCAACATCGACATCCAAAAGACCTCCCGATCAATGTTCGAGAGATGCCAAATCCGGCAAATAAGGCCGAGAATGATACACCGATCCCCAGCAAAGAAAAGGATCGTAAGACTGGGAATGAGTTGATAGTCAAAAGAATCTCCAGAAGAGAGGATCATATCTACAACACCCCGATTCCTCGAAAAGAAATAAAATGAGAGAGTCTCATCGGTGAAAACCTTCACAGGCACCGAGAGGCGATGTAAGATGAGGGAAATGAAATGAGAGAGTCTTATTGGTGAAAACCTTCACAGGCACCATAAGGCGCCGGGAGATGAGAGAAAAGAGAGAGTCTCATTAGTGAAAACCCCTCGAAGGGCACTATGAGGCGACAAGATAGAGCAGCGAAACCTACCACATTCGCAACAAGATGAACATCCATTTATCATCCCCAGCAAGTCAGCCCGTCGGACAAATCAATTGATACAAATAGACTGGGTCGGGAATCTATGGTGCATGTCATGATCACGGGGACCAGTTGTGTCATCCAGATAAGTTCTTTTGATTGTCTCCTCCCACAAAAGATTGGTTCAGAAAGATTTTCTCTTTTCCATATCTTTATTTTCTTTTCCTAAAAAAGTGTTCTTTAAAGGATTTTTCAAAGCTTACTACCAGAAACCGAAGGGAAATTCACCCAATGCAGGGTAATACAAACAGTCTTAAAAGGCCGGCCCCAGGCGATGCAGGGATTGTGCTCGGAAATGTTGGAAGAAGTAAGCTCCAAAGGGAGTGGTTTCGGGAGTTAGAAGCAGACTCCCACATCATGTGTTTTAAAAAGAAAGCAGAAAAGGGGATAAATTGAAAACCATATCCCCAGCAGGCTAGAGATCCCCAACAGGCAACTTTGCCTGCCAACCAATTATGGGGACAAAAAGCAAGAAAAGGGGAAGAGAGAAAAATGGCTCGCCAGAAAGGCACCCTCTACCACCACGATTAAAACTGACTAAATCCTTTTGTCTTTTGCAGGAGAGCAAAGAATTGATGACGGCAACAAGATGCAATGTCATGGAAGTTACCAAAAACCGGGGCAGAAAATTTTCTGCCGATTGTCGAAAATTTTCTCGGAAGAACGGGGAAACAATTGGAATACTTTTAAGTTCTAGGTCGCCCACCAGTATAATGCGGGAATACATTTAAGTTCTAGGTCGCCCACCAGTATAATGCGGGAATACTTTTAAGTTCTAGGTCGCCCACCAGTATAATGCGGGAATACATTTAAGTTCTAGGTCGCCCACCAGTATAATGCGGGAATACTTTTAAGTTCTAGGTCGCCCACCAGTATAATGCGGGAATACTTTTAAGTTCTAGGTCGCCCACCAGTATAATGCGGGAATACTTTTAAGTTCTAGGTCGCCCACCAGTATAATGCGGGAATACTTTTAAGTTCTAGGTCGCCCACCAGTATAATGCGGGAATACATTTAAGTTCTAGGCCGCCCACCAGTATAATGCGGGAATACTTTTAAGTTCTAGGTCGCCCACCAGTATAATGCGGGAATACTTTTAAGTTCTAGGTCGCCCACCAGTATAATGCGGGAATACTTTTAAGTTCTAGGTCGCCCACCAGTATAATGCGGGAATACTTTTAAGTTCTAGGTCGCCCACCAGTATAATGCGGGAATACTTTTAAGTTCTAGGTCGCCCACCAGTATAATGCGGGAATACATTTAAGTTCTAGGCCGCCCACCAGTATAATGCGGGAATACATTTAAGTTCTAGGTCGCCCACCAGTATAATGCGGGAATACATTTAAGTTCTAGGTCGCCCACCAGTATAATGCGGGAATACTTTTAAGTTCTAGGTCGCCCACCAGTATAATGCGGGAATACATTTAAGTTCTAGGTCGCCCACCAGTATAATGCGGGAATACATTTAAGTTCTAGGTCGCCCACCAGTATAATGCGGGAATACATTTAAGTTCTAGGTCGCCCACCAGTATAATGCGGGAATACATTTAAGTTCTAGGTCGCCCACCAGTATAATGCGGGAATACTTTTAAGTTCTAGGTCGCCCACCAGTATAATGCGGGAATACTTTTAAGTTCTAGGTCGCCCACCAGTATAATGCGGGAATACTTTTAAGTTCTAGGTCGCCCACCAGTATAATGCGGGAATACATTTAAGTTCTAGGCCGCCCACCAGTATAATGCGGGAATACATTTAAGTTCTAGGTCGCCCACCAGTATAATGCGGGAATACATTTAAGTTCTAGGTCGCCCACCAGTATAATGCGGGAATACATTTAAGTTCTAGGTCGCCCACCAGTATAATGCGGGAATATATTTAAGTTCTAGGTCGCCCACCAGTATAATGCGGGAATACATTTAAGTTCTAGGTCGCCCACCAGTATAATGCGGGAATACATTCAGCTCTAGATTTTGGAATCAGTCACCCCACCTGAAGACGGAAGGTTACGACAGAGATCCCCAAACGGGAAACAATAAAATCCTCAGCACCAAGAAGCAGACAACTGCAAAAGCAAGCGCACATTCAAAGGGAAGAAGGAACGCGTCTCAAAAGAGCAGTTTGGGAACGCTATGGCATGCCCAACATAACAATTCTGATGAAAAGCCATACCACTGAGGAAACCATTGAAAGATTTAAAGAAGAAAGTCGTATCCCCAGCGGGTCAAGCAAAGTGACGAAAACTGGCATTCAAACGTCAGCGAAGGATCAGCATCATCTCCAAGTTCACAAAATACAGGCGTCAGAGGAAAGCATTAGCCGACAAGAAAGCAAGACAACAAGAACAAGTGGGAGATAGATGAGACCTCATACTCTAGCTTAACTTCTTGTTTTTCCTTTTAGAGCAATGTAATAGGGAGATCGGTTGAGCAGTAGCATCCTACAGCAGCATGCAACAGCGCACAACAACAGCAAGCAATACAGTCACATGGTAGTCCCAGCTACCAAAATTTCCCGAACTACATTGACCTGATTCCTGTTCAGCCCAGGATATGTAGGAAACCTCCGAAGCAAAGGTTCGGTCAAATCTTTTTCAAAAATGCTTCACACGGAGTATTCGGACGGGCAAAAATCGCTCGCTTTATCTTTGCGCGAAAACCCTTCGTGTCTCCGTGCAAAGAGGGGCAGCTGTAAGCACGTGATTTTTGCTTTACGGACATTCGCTCCAAAAGAAAATAAAAATAGTGACAAATGGCTTCGTTGTACAATTGTTCGAGTTTTCATGTGTTGTTAGTCACTTGTGGATCTGTCCATTCTTTTTTTTTGCATTTAATCATTAACAAACAAAATACAAAATATATGTATTAGGATGGTTAAACCATAATTCGGTCAGTAAAAGAAAATTCAAAAAATATATATGTGCACCGTTCGCCCTAGGCTTTTAGCTAACCTACGTAAATATTTTTGTGATAATTGTGTTAAAATGTTGCATTGTTGTTTAATTCCGTTACCTTATTATTTGTTATTTTTATTTTGTTTAAAAGAAAAGAAAAAATAATAAGAAAGAAAACAAAAGCAAAAGAGTAGGGAAAATCGGTTTGGGCCAAGAAATGAAACAAAATAGGCCCAAGACCAGGACACAGATCCAGTCCAAACACAGGCTGCCCGGACACGTCCCAAACGACGTCGTATCAGCGCCTCAATCTGAGCCGTTGATTCATGGCAATCAAACGGTCCAATACAGCCCCTGCTAAGTCGAAACGACGTCGTTTCAGGCAAGTTAATCTGGGCCGTTCATTCCCATTGATCCAACGGATCCAGGCCTTCCTCTAAACCCGTCAACATGACCCGATCCAATCCCCTACCCGGTCATAACCCACTATCATCTCCCGAACGACGTCGTCCCTCCTCAATGGTTAGATCCTGGCCCTTGATCTCAATTGATCCAATGGCCAGGATCTAAACCCTCAATACATATATAAACCTAACCCCCTTACCCCACGCCCCAAGCCACACCCCCCCCTCGGCCACTATTCACCATCTTCCCCAGGCTCCCTTTCCTCTCAAACCCTAGCAGCCTAGGTTTCCCACCATAAGCCTGGCAACCACAGTTCCGATGACCACCAAAATAACACCCCCGATGCACCCGACCATCCTGAACACGAATCCACTAACCACAAGCCTCGAATCACTTCCGTTCGTCTCGAATCTTCGTTTGAAGATTTGAGTCGAACCTGGACCTATGCCAAACCACCCCATCTTCATGCTAGACACTCTCCTGACCTTCCTAGTGACCAAACCAAACTTGGTTTGGTCCGAATCTACCCACAACTCCCAAAAATCCAGATCTGGAAATCCAGACTTTTGAAACACATGCACCTGGGAACCCGGCCAGTTTTGACATAGGTTTGAGGTCTAATAGACCTTAACCAAGGTGTTCTCATGTGAGAACACCCTGGTTAAAGTTTGTTCGGCCTCAAAAGTTCGAAGTCGAGTTTGATTTGGTTCTGTTTGGTTTAAACATTTTGGTAAGTTTTCCGTTCTTTTGTTTTATTTCCAAATAAGTTGTCAGCATATCTCTTTGTGTTTTGTTTGTTATTTTTGCTATTTTTCATCCAGATTTTTTTCATCTCTGTAAAGACCTTTTATTTGGTCGTTTGTCTTCTGTTAGTATTCTGAATGTACTCTGTGATGAACCTGGTCGATTAGATTGGTCGTCAAATGAATAAACTTATATAGGTTCCCAGTTATTTAACACAGAATTGTCTGATGCCCTTTAGGTCCCTAAACGTATTGTTTATGTGAGCGATCGATTATTACCTGCTATAATTAGTGTAGTCGACTCGATAAATGTCGTCGATTAGTTTTCTATAACTAATGGATCGAAGGAGCTAGGAGTTTCACATAACTAATTAAACTCGGACACTGGCTGGATGACCTAGTAATGTTTGAAATGGTCTGTTGGCATTATAAAAATGACTAAAAGGGTTCAGTCTAGGCAGTCCTGAGTTCGAGTTTTCATCAGTGCAAAAATGCCCTAATGCTGCAATAGGCAGGGGCAGTAATAATCAAGGTTAACGGGGGTATTCTGGGGTGTTTAAAAAGAACAGAAGTAATTAGTTTAAGTGAGCTGACAAAAAGGGTACTAACTTAGGATTAAACTAATACCAATGGGGGAACAAGACACAAGGGTATGGGGGCTCAAAATGAATAAACAAATGAGCCCATAATTCTGGATTAAACAAAACCAGGCGTGGGGAATAAAGGGAGCTGACACCAAGCATGCTGAGGATGGGCTTAAAGAGTATGGGCATTCTGCCAATTGGCAGGCAGGGCAGCTCAGCTGTAATGGTGCATTTGGCCTATAAATAGGCCATTTGATAACTAAAACAGGGGCTGAAGTTTAAGGGTCTTAGGCTGGACTTTTAGCTTTCAGAGAGGGAAAAACAAAGGGCTGGAAAAATTTGTAGTCTAAAGAGAGGTCTGGTGAGTTCAAAGAAAACTGAAAAACATAAGTTAGTTTCCAATAAACACTGCAACCAAACACTGCCTGAAAGTTGTATAAGAGTGCATATTGGTCAAGCTGTCTTGGCCAAGTTCTTGGTTTGCATTGGTTGAGCTGTTTCTGGTTATTGAATTGGTAGTGTTGCTGCATTGAATACTCTGTTTGCTGTTGTTTCATCTTTCTTTTCTGGGTTCATTGGTTTGGTACTCGACTATTGGTTGTTCCTCTTTGTTCTGGGAAGTAGTGTTGGTTCATCATTCTGCCTCTGGGACTGTTTGTTTGTTGCTCGACCACTTGTGAGCTCCATCATTGTGGCTGGTTGTTGTTGCTGTGTTGTTGGTGTTTATCTGCTGTTGCTGTATTTGCTGCATACTACTCAGCTGACCATTCTCCTTCTTCTTTTTCTTTGCTATACCAGGTACACGATTAATAGTGTCAATGTAACTTGAAAGTTGAGCATGAATATAAAAGAGAAGAGCTGAAGATGTTTATTTCATACATAGACTGTTATATTAAACTTCATGTAATGTATAATAGCTTACTTTCTTGTCTAGATACTGAAGCTAGCCTGCATGCCTAGTAGATATCAATGTGTGGTGATAGAATGTTAGTTTGTATATATGGGTTGATAGATAAAAGTATTCCCAGTGCAATAGGTTGTACCTAGGCTTTATCTAATTGCGTTTAACATGTCTTTAAATGCATAAAACCGTCCATGTTAGTTAACTTCATTTCCTTTTGATAAATTGCCTCCTTATAATTGGCGAACCATTGCTTTAAAATAAACAGCGCAAGTCTGCACTTCTCAACCTCACGAAGGTCGAGCCCGAATCAAACGAACCCAGCAGGCTTTCATCAGAAAGGCAGCGGCCCAGGCCCAGCCGATACTATGTTGGCTGGGTTTGGGCCCATAATGACCGATTAGCTGCCCACGTGCATGGCCATGTTTTCTGATTTTGCGCAAGCACTCGGAATTCTGTTATAGATAAACTCGCAATCATGTAATTAATTAGGACTGTCTACCGTTTTCAATTGATAGAGACGAACACGACAAGAAACGTAGTTGCTATAGGATGTCCTTTTAAAATAAGAACGAGATGAGCCTCGATGAAAATAAACAAAACACGCAGATGCGGGGCCCTTGTTAAATGTAAATCATTGAAGCATTTAGTTTCCCGGACGGGTTGTTTAGCAAATCTCACAACCCTCCTAAAATAACAACACGTTAGTCTCTTTAGGACACGCTTTAATAAACCTTACCTTCCTAAACTTGGGTGCACATTTATGTGACCCAAATCCAAATCTCGACGGATTCGAAATGTGTCTCTAATCACGGGTACATTGATTGTGACGTGGTTCGAGGTGCGTGTCCATGATGTTGCAAATTCATTTCAAAAAAAAAAAAGAAAAAAAAAGGAATGAGATGAGCCTCGCCAAATAAAAATACAAATTGCGGGGCCCTCAGTAAATATTTGCTTTAAAAATTGTTTAGACTTCGGGATGGACCGTTTAGTAAAATTCCACGGTCCTACCCAAAATAAATACGCTAGTCGCTTTAGGCGCGCCTTTAATAATTTAATTTCCTTAAACTCGGGTGCACATTGATGTGACCCAAATCCAAATCTCAACGGAGTCAAAGTGTGTCGACGACCACGGGTACATTGATTGTGACGTGGTTCGAGATACATTTTCACAACGTTGCAATTCTTGATAAAAACAGTAAATGATAAAAGCGGTTAAAAGTTAAATTTTGCACATAAGTTCACACTTGTATGAAATCAGATAATCAAGCCGAATATAACAGTTGAGCGACCGTGCTAGAACCACGGAACTCGGGAATGCCTAACACCTTCTCCCGGGTTAACAGAATTCCTTATCCGGATTTCTGGTACGCAGACTGTAATATGGAGTCATTCTTTTCCTCGACTCGGGATTAAAATTGGTGACTTGGGACACCCTAAATCTCCCAAGTGGCGACTCTGAAATAATTAAACCAATCCCGTTTCGATTGTCCTTTACTTGGAAAAAACTCCTTTGCGCCCATGCGGGCGCGGAAAAAGGAGGTGTGACATGGTCCGCCGAACATCTTTCGATAAAGATTACCTTGATATAAACAATATCGTGCAGCTCTTTTGCGAAGCGCGTAAGCCTTTCCTTTGTCATTAGGCACGGTTCCGTGCTGTAAAAAGGCAACAATTTCATTTCTCCAATCCCATGTTAGATGATTAAAATTTACCTCGTTTTTGTCAGGTTCGAGAACAGAATGAAATAGATGTATGACTGAAGCATCTGTATTGTTTGCCACGTCTGCTGCGGATGCAAGGTTTGCTAAAGCATCTGCCTCTGCATTCTCATCTCTTGGGACTTGCACTACTTTCCAAGTTTGGAATTGCTTTACTAAATCCCGTACCTTTGCGAGGTATTCTTGCATTCGTGACTCTCTGGCTGTGTAAGTCCCCAGCATCTGATTAACCACGAGTTGAGAATCACTCTTGATTATAATCTGTGTTATGCCGAGTTCTCGTGCCAATTCTAAACCTGCAATTACAGCTTCATATTCTGCTTCATTGTTAGTTATAGAATGACATTTTATAGCCTGTCTAATGGTCTCCCCCGCAGGTGGTACGAGGACTATTCCTAAGCCTGCCCCTTTTACATTAGATGAACCGTCAGTGTATAAAACCCAAGTCCCCGGGTTCGCACCATTAAAAACTAATAATTCTTTCTCTGCTTCTAAATGCATCCCCTGGCTAAAATCAGTCACGAAATCAGCTAGTACTTGAGACTTTATAGCGGTCCTGGGTTGATAAATAACTTCATATTCACTTAGTTCTATAGCCCATTTCGCTAATCTTCCTGAAAGCTCATGTTTATGCAAAATATTTCGAAGCGGAAAAGCAGTAACTACAACAATGGGATGACATTGAAAATAAGGTCTTAACTTTCTAGATATCGTGTCTCAGCTTCCAATAAAGACTTACTTACGTAATAAATAGGAGATTCTTTACCTTGGTCCTCGCGGACTAAAACAGCACTTACCGCGACTTCAGATACGACCAGATAAATGAGAAGTTTTTCTCCTACCTTTGGTTTTGCCAACAACGGTGGTTTTGACAAGTAAGTTTTCAAATTTCTAAGGGCTTGCTGACAATCTTCATTCCACTCAAAATGATCCTGCTTTTTAAGTGCAGAGAAAAACTTAAAACACCTTTCTGAGGATTGTCACACCTCCTTTTTCCGCACCCGAGGGGGTGCAAGGGAGTTTTTTCCAATTAAAGGACAATCTAAAGGGGATTTATTTATTTATTTCAGAGTCGCCACTTGGGAGATTTAGGGTGTCCCAAGTCACCAATTTTAATCCCGAATCGAGGAAAAGAATGACTCCATATTATAGTCTGCGTACCAGAAATCCGGATAAGGAATTCTGTTAACCCGGGAGAAGGTGTTAGGCATTCCCGAGTTCCGTGGTTCTAGCACGGTCGCTCAACTGTTATATTCGGCTTGATTATCTGATTTTATACAAATATGAACTTATGTGCAAATTTTATCTTTTAACCGCTTTATTATTATTGTTTTTAAAAGAAATGTGAACATCGCTTAAAACACGTCTTTGGACTGCGTCACATGAAATGCACCCACAATCCGGAACACGTTTTATTTGATGTTTTGGGATTTGGATTCGGGTCGCATGAAATGCACACCCAGGTTTAAGAAAGTAAATTATTAAACACGCGCCTAAAGAGACTATCGCGCTATTATTTTGGGAAAGCCACGAAATTCGCTAAGCGGCCCTCCTGAATTCTAAGTAATTTAAAACAAGTATTTACTGAGGGCCCTGCAATTTGTATTTTTATTCGGCGAGGCTCATCTCATTCTTATTTTTTAAAAGGAATTTGCAACGTCATGGAAATGCATCTCGGGCCACGCCACAATCAATGTGCCCGTGATTAGAGGCGTATTTCGATCCCGTTGAGATTTGGATTTGGGTCACATAAATGTGCACCCGAGTTTAGGGAGATAACATTATTGAAGGCGCGCCTAAAGCAACTAGCGCATTATTATTTTGGGTAGGGCCGTGAAATTTGCTAAACGGCCCGTCCCGGAATCTAAGTATTTAATGCATATATTTTTGTGAGGGTTCCGCAATCTGTACATTTTTTATTTTTGGTGAAGCTTGTCCCATTTTTTTTATTTTATTATTTATTTTTATTTTATATTTTAAAAGGATGCCATTTTTACGCCTTTAACAATACTAAACCTTACGGCTTCTTTACAACTACAATCTCATAACTTGTCAAGATTTAATAAAAGAAGTTAAGCGAATGAGTGTTTCGGGCGTAGTAACAACAGGTACTAATACTAATTTTGTCCAAATAAACTGAGACAATGAAGGGACGAACGAATCAACGTCAAACTGTGTCTTAGGACTACTAATACAACTAAATCAAATGACATCAAGTAAACAATAATAACATCACACAAAAATGAACTAAAATGCATACGGTGAAACATAAGCAGAAAATTATCATACCAATTTCTATATTGCATCTTCGAACATTTAATGTAAAGTTTCTTTATCTAATACATCGAGGTTTACTAACCTGAATAAACAGAAACGCATAGAGCCATGGACCAAACCTCAACATCGACTTCGACGGATAACCTCGAACGGGAAACCATAGAGAAGGTCGTCAGAGCTCGGACTGAATAGCTCGCGCCAGAAACTCGAACACGAACGGACCAAAATGAGTCATGACTGCGACTGGTTTTTCCAGGTGGTCATTTGGACGTGAGGGGGCTGAACGGAAAGCAGCGATGGTCGGATTTACTGGAGGATCGCCGGACTGTTTTTTCCTTTGTTACGACGAAGGAGAAGAAGTCGTCGTGGGCTGGTAGTTCGGATGGTCACTGGACGTGAGGTCGAGGAGCTGGGGTCCGACGTGAGGGAATGGGGGTTTCACGATAGGAGGGTGATGGGGAAGGTGACGGACTGGTGGTTTTCGTGGTGGTTTTGGGTTAGGGTTGGGGGTGGTTTTCGTTTGCTGGATGCAGCAATAGATGCTGCTAGATAGCAGCTGAGGTGTGGGGGGTCGTTTGGCTTGAGGAAGGAGCAACTATGGTGGTTTCACGGAGGTGGGGATGTTCGGAGATGGTAACGATGATGGTGAACATTCGGAGGAGATGGGCGTCGTTTGTGGTGGTGTTCGGACGGTACTGATGGGGCAGTCCGGGGGGTAGGACTGTTGGTCGTCGTCTTTGGACAGTGTCGACGGGCCTGTTTGGTTTTTGAAGGAGGTGGTGAGACGGAGAGGGGTTAGCTGGACGGGACGTAAGGAATGGTTGCGACGGAGTTTGAGAGGAGACGGGATGGTTTGGTGGTGGTGTTTGTTGGTGAGAGGATCGTGGGTTTTTTGACGTGAGCCCGGGTCTTTCCTGTTCTTCTTCTCTTGAAGAAGATGATCCACAGTAGTATCCCGTTTTTTTTCAAAAAATCTCCTTTTTCTTCCTTTTTCCAAAAGTCCCCCCATGCTTTGGCCTTGTCCGTGTATTTGATACACAATGCCCAGAAAAATGAGCCCCACGCGTGGTGGGGTTCAAGGTTTGTGTCCCCCACGCGTGGTGGGGTTCCCCATGTGTCCTGGACTCGGTTTATTATGGGCTAGGTCCGAAATTAGGCCTAAAACCGGGTAGCTCGAACCCGAATATTATTCTTTTGCCCGGACCCGATTAAGATCACAACGTTGTTCGACTAATCCTATGTAAGCAAAAATAACTACAAAAATAAGACTAATATTTAAACAACACTATATCTTTTTTTTTTAAAATATTTTTTCAAGATTTAAAATAGCTACAAAATATTACTAAAACTATTTTTGTAATTTTCGTTATTATATGTAGAGATAAAATATGAAGTAATATTTTTTGTATTTTTTCAAAATTATAATGACTGCAAACATTAATAGAACTATATTTTTTGTGATTTTCGAATTTATATAAAGTACCAAAATAAAGTACAATTTTTGTATTTTTTCAAGTTTATGAGAAATACATAAACTAAAATTTATATATGTATTTTTGTGATTTTTTCTTTTTGCAACGAAATAAAGTAAAATAGTTAAAATGGCTATATTAGACCCAATTACATATTTATGCTAACAAAATGTGAAAATCCTCGGGGAGGGTCAAAAGTCACGTGCTTACAGCTGCCCCTCTTTGACTGGAAACACGAAGAGTTTTCCGAAAAAGAACGACTAGACGTGTTTTTGACCCGATCATTATTTGGAGGGACCACACTAGGGAAAGGAAGGGAATGTGACCGAGCCCTGGTATCTGAGCTGCCTACATATCCTTGGTTATACAGGAATCAGGCCACGTGTAGTTCGGAAATGAGAGAGATGGTAGAGTGTACCGAGGTGTAGAGCCGATCGAGGTGCCGTTCCGTTGAGGTTCCGGTCCGCGGTCCTGTCATTACAACAAAAATGAAAACTGAAAAAGACTAACTAAGCCTATCAGCTACTAGTTACAAGGATTCCTATCTTTAAGTCTTCTGAAACTTGGTCTTGAGTCTTGAATGGTGCTTCATACAGACTTTGGATTTGAACCTTGATACTTGCTAGTTGTAGGCGCTAGTTCTTGAGCAGACCACATTTGTTCTCCACTTCCATACTTTGGATTCATTTTTTTTCTCTCTTTTTTTTCTAGTTTTTTTTTTGTGACCAGCCTTTAGTGAATGCTGGGGATTTTTGCTGTAGCCTTCTGCTTCCCGGTGCTGGGGATTTTTATTGCTTCTTGCTGGGGATCCCTGTTGTATTCCTCTGCTTTATTGATTCTAAGTGTGCTCCTTTCTCATATGAGCGGGCTTTTGACTTCAATACTTCAATTGTATTCCCTTATTCTCCAGGTGGGTGCCTGATTTCTATTTCTTTTATCCTTGTTCTCCAGGTGGACGCCTGACTTCTTCCTTCCTTTGTCCTTATTCTCCAGGTGGACGCCTGATTACTTCTTTTCTTTGTCCTTGTTCTCCAGGTGGACGCCTGATTTCTATTTTTCTTTCTATGTCCTTGTTCTCCAGGTGGACGCCTGATTACTTCTTTTCTTTGTCCTTGTTCTCCAGGTGAACGCCTGATTTCTTTCTTTCTTTGTCCTTGTTCTCCAGGTGGACGCCTGATTTCTTTCTTTCGACATACGACAACCTCCATTCACAGGCGGGTCCCTGACAACCAAAACAAACAAACAAATAAAACAAACAAAATCTCCTAACCCAGTTTGTGCTGGAAAGATTTGTGAGTCGTTAGCAAAATTTACACTACTGATGCAATGATGCTAGCAAATGCGTCTGCTAAAATAAAACCTCAATGACTCAAACTAGGAAGTGTGTCTCCTATGGTCGAATCGGAATGACCTAAACTAGGAAGTGCATCTCCTATTGGTAATGACATGCCTGCATTTATACTGGTGGGCGACCTAGAATATGGAATGAACAGACAAAATGTATTCCCTCATTATGCTGGTGGGCGACCTAGAACTTAAAAGTATTCCCGCATTATACTGGTGGGCGACCTAGAACTTAAATGTATTCCCGCATTTTACTGGTGGGCGACCTAGAACTTAAAAGTATTCCCGCATTATACTGGTGGGCGACCTAGAACTTAAAAGTATTCCCGCATTATACTGGTGGGCGACCTAGAACTCAAATGTATTCCCGCATTATACTGGTGGGCGACCTAGAACTTAAAAGTATTCCCGCATTTTACTGGAGGGCGACCTAGAACTTAAATGTATTCCCGCATTTTACTGGTGGGCGACCTAGAACTTAAATGTATTCCCGCATTTTATTGGTGGGCGACCTAGAACTTAAATGTATTCCCGCATTATACTGGTGGGCGACCTAAAACTGAAATGCTTGAAATGTAAAGGCTGAAATGTATTCCTCTGTTCTATGGGCGGGCTCCCAATTTCAACACTTGAAATGAAAAAGACTGAAATGTATTCCTGTCGTTATATAGGTGGGCGCCTGGAGCATGAAATGCAAATACTGAAATGTATTCCTCTCGTTATTCAGGTGGGCGCCTGGGTTTAGGAAAATGACTCCTTTTTTTTTTCAAACGTTTTTCTTTTTTTCTTTTGTTCTTTTCCTTTTTTTTTGGTATCTTAGGAGAAAGATTCATCAGACTAAGATTTTGATCCTAGGAGAAGGTTCGTCAGACTAGGTCTCTATCTTAGGAGAAAAATTCATCGGACTAAGATTTTGATCCTAGGAGAAGGTTCATCAGACTAGGTCATTTTTGTTTTTTGGTTATCTTAGGAGAAAGATTCATCAGACTAAGATTTTGATCCTAGGAGAAGGTTCGTCTAGGTCTCTATCTTAGGAGAAAAATTCGTCAGACTAAGATTTTGATCCTAGGAGAAGGTTCATCAGACTAGGTCATTTTTTGTTTTTTTGGTTATCTTAGGAGAAAGATTCATCAGACTAAGATTTTGATCCTAGGAGAAGGTTCGTCAGACTAGGTCTCTATCTTAGGAGAAAAATTCGTCAGACTAAGATTTTGATCCTAGGAGAAGGTTCATCAGACTAGGTCATTTTTGTTTTTTGGTTATCTTAGGAGAAAGATTCATCAGACTAAGATTTTGATCCTAGGAGAAGGTTCGTCAGACTAGGTCTCTATCTTAGGAGAAAAATTCGTCAGACTAAGATTTTGATCCTAGGAGAAGGTTCATCAGACTAGGTCTCTATCTTAGGAGAAAAATTCGTCAGACTAAGATTTTGATCCTAGGAGAAGGTTCATCAGACTAGGTCTTGTTTTTTTTTGGTATCTTTAACAACCACTTAGGAGGAAATGCATCTCCTACGGGTGAAACTAAAACTTAAACTTAGGAGGAAATGCGTCTCCTATGGGTAAAATAAACTTAGGAGGAAAGGCATCTCCTATGGGTGAAAGTAAACTTAGGAGGAAATGCATCTCCTATGGGTAAAAACTAAACTTAGGAGGAAATGCATCTCCTATGGGTGAAAGTAAACTTAGGAGGAAATGCATCTCCTATGAGGCGAAACTAAAACAATCTTAGGAGGAAATGCATCTCCTATGGGTAAAACTAAAACTTAGGAGGAAATGCATCTCCTATGGGTGCAACTAAAACGAACTTAAGAGGAAATGCATCTTCTATGGGTAGAACTCTAACGATTTCAAACTAGGAAGTGCGTCTCCCATTAATGAAACCTTCGCTTTCTCTTTTTTTTTGAATTATTTACTTACCTGTGTTGTCTTCCCTCGAAACTGTTGGGGATTATTTAGACGGGGATGACTTTCTTTTTCTTTTTCTTTTGTTTTTTTTATCTTTTTATTCTTTTTGTTTTTCTTTTTATTATTCTTTTTTTTATTCCTTTTTTGTTTTGTTTTTGCATAGCTTCTTCCTTCAAAGACTACCTCCCTTGATTTACTTACCTGTTGGGGGTAAAATGTTATCAGCTGGGGGTACCTGACTTCCAGAAAATTTTCTAAATGGAAGGAAAATTTTCTGCCCCAGTTTGATAATATCCCTTGTGGCATGCGTTTCTGCATCAATGCCATTTCCTTTACCTGTTTCAAATCAAACAAAATTTGTTAGTTTAAAACATGGTGGTTGGCTGTGATACTCCTATTGGGATTGCTTTCCCTTTCTCCTTCATTGCGCTGTGCTCCACGACTTGTTGGGGATGATATTATGTGCTGGGGATAATCCCTTCCTGCTGGGGATATCCCTCTTCTTTTGTGGCATAGCTTGGAAACTGGCATTTCCCCGACCTTTTAGTCTAGTATGGATTTCGCCGAATCATGCTCACTGCTCTCCTTGCTTTGTTCACGGGCCTTGTCTTTGAGGTTTATAACCTTGGTTTTGGCAAGGATATCCCTCTTGACGCTCGTCAATCCTTTTGTCAATTCCCTTTTGCTGGGGATATCTTTATTGACACTGGCCTCGCGCTTGTTCCTTGCTGACTATACCATTTGGATGTACTAGTCAGATCTCATCTTGAAAAGCTGATGGCATATTTGAAGTCATTTCATACTTGTTCTGGCCCGACAGACTCTATTGGGGAATTTTTCTATGAAAGGAGAAAGATAAAAGAAACAAAATAAAAGACAAAGGAAACGAATGACTCTTTTACAAAAGAAACTATAAATAAAAATCTATCAAACGCAGATACCGACTCTAATGGCCATGACATGCGTATGTGGCCTATCCTCTGCCGTCAATCATCTTTTAAGATCTTCAATTGGCGATTCCCCCTCTGATTCTCAATCTTATTCGACTTGTAGTGCCCGAAGGGTTTTCACTATCAAGTCTCTCTCATTTTTGGGTTTTCTCTCAGCTTTCATCGCCTTATGGTGCCTGTGAAGGTTTTCACCAATAAGACTCTCTCGTTTTATATCTCTCTCCAGCTGGGGATTTGGAGTGTTGCTGATATGACTCTTTCTGTTGGAGATTAGAGTCCTTTCTGCTGTGGAACAGAATGTTATGTTCGCCGGTAAGACTCTTCATTTGTCTGACTTGGCATTTTTTGAAAACTGATCAGAAGGTCTTTCTTTGGACCGTAATGTGGGTTTTTGGATAGGGCTAGAAAAAAAAGGGTATTAAACGCTCAAAAAAATGCATTAGTTTTGGGTTATTAGTTACAACCTTCGGAATTAGATTTATTTACAACGACCGCAACCTCTGCCCCAGTTTCTTGCTTGGGGATATCTTAATTGTTTTTTTTTCATTTTTCAAAACTATGACCGAGCCGTGAAGCGCCTACTATCCTCTTTGAGGAATCAGGTCAAACGTAGTTCCCAATTCCTCTTTTCATTTGACTTTCTTTTTTTTTTTTTCATTTTCTGTTATCATTTCTCTTTTCTTTTCTCTTTTCCCTTTTTTTTTCGTTTTGTTGTTGTTTTCTTTTCTTTCTTTTCTCTTACCTGCCATGCTTGCGTATTCTATTCGTTGCTACTAATTCCGAACGAGGGGTATGAAAGAAAATAAATAAGGCTCAAAAGGGGTAACGAAGGATAAAGTGTTTGGGTAGCAGAACAAAATGCCTTCGTCATTCCAGTCTTCAAAACATGCCAAGTGCAAACAACACACTTTAAATTTGTAGTCTCTTCTGATGGTGCTGGACTTGACAATTATGTTAAACATTTTATTTTTCCTTTGTCATTTCTAAGCACCGTTGGGCGACACTCTCATTATCATGACCGACCCTCATGCCAATTTGGCGAATCTTGCTTTTAACGGTTTTCTTTGTGCTTAACTTGCCCCAGTTCCACATGACTCGAGCTCTGAATAATCTCAAACCGTCCTTATTTTCTTTAAATGGTCTGATCGCCTTTCCAGGGTTTTATGATTAACTTTAAAGACTAGGCCCAAAGTGTGTGCGCATGTCATGTCACTAGAATCGACACTGAACAAAATGATAAAAGGACTAAACAAAAGATGACTGGATATAATATAAGACCGGATTTTGCATTAGACCGGTGAAATGGTTTGAATAACAAAACAAACAAAATAAACCAGAACAAAATCCTGAAACAAACTGGACAAAATTTAAACAACCACTATAAAAAAATGGAAAGATAAGAAAGTTTGACACAGGACAAAATCCGAATTATAACCCTAACAATCCGAACAACAGAAATGACCACAAAATAAGCCACTACAAGCTTCTCTCTTGCTGACCAAGGAACGAAGCGTCCTCCCACTTTATCAAAACCTGGCATCTTAGCCACTGAGCTTTGCATCAATACTGCCAAGACCATTACCCGCTTCAACATCATCACCCTCCGTCAACAAGTTCTCGATAGGGTTCGAGTGCTCCATGTCACTGTTATTGATCACAATCCGCCCTTCTTGGATCATTCTTTCTATTTCTCTTTTCAAATCCCGACAGCTTTCAACATTGTGCCCCTGGGCATTGGAATGGTATTCACACCTTTTAGAAGGGTCAAAGCTTCTTGCACGTGGGTCCACACGATTTGGAGGAATAGGTGCAATCATGTCATGATTCTTTAACTTCTCAAATAAGCTTTCATAGGACTCTCCTATTGGTGTAAAATTATCTTTCAACCTTTGCTCCCCTTTATACCACTGGCTTGGATGTGGGTTATAGGGCATCTGGAAATTTTGTGGAGACTTCTGGAGATTTTGTGATGCTCGTGCTCGCCTCCTGGGGTGTTTTGGTGGCTGGATAACATGCTGAGGTGGAGCGACAGAGTATTGAGCGTCCTGAGGTGGATAATACTGCTCAAGGGAGCATAGAAAACCTGAGGAGGCTGCTCATACCTTCGAGATGTTCTCCTGGGACCTCTTCTAGACCCTGATGTCATCATGATTTCTTCAATCTCCTCATTTGTGTCGCTAAGATTATCTGACTCAACCCGGATAGCCTGAGTTGCGGCTTTAAGAACAGCTTGACTTATAATTTTGCCTGTCTTAAGACCATTCTCTACCATTTCTCCAATTTTGATTGCTTCCGAGAAGGTTTTGCCAACTGCGGACACCATGTTTTGAAAGTAATCTGGCTCTTGCGCTTGAAGGAAGACAGTAATTAGCTCGTGGTCATCCATGGGTGGCTTAACTCGAGCTGCTTGCTCTCTCCATTTTATGGCATATTCCCTGAAACTTTCACTTGGTTTCTTCTTCAGGTTTGAAAGGGACATGCGGTCTGGGGGAATGTCGATGTTGTATTGGAACTGTCTGACAAAGGCCTGTGCCATGTCATCCCAGACATACCAGCGAGACGTGTCTTGATCCATAAACCATTCGGAGGCTACTCCCGTAAGGCTTTCCACAAAATAAGCCATCAACAATTTTTCATTTCTTCCTGCCCCTCTCAGTTGATTGCAATACCTTTTCAGGTGGGCTATGGGATCTCCATGTCCATCGTACTTTTCAAATTTGGGGGTCTTGAAACCAGGCGGCAAGTGGACATCGGGGAACATACATAGATCTTTGAAGGCAACACTCTTTTGGCCTGCTAACCCTTGTATGTTTTCCAACCATTGTTCTAAGCTTTTCACTCTTTGGGTCATCTCTTCCTGTACCATCTTTCGGGCAGGCTTCTCAATTTTTGCAGCAAGATCAAACGAGTACGAGTGATACTCAGGAGAGTGGTACTGCTCTTGTTGTGTCGCAAATTGTGACTCATGACGAGGAACCTTCCCACTCTGAGTCTCTGGAGCACTTGTAACAGCTTCGACGTTAGTTGTCATTTTTCTTTGAGGCACAAACCAACCACCTCAACTTCTTCACAATTCAAAACCAAATATGTTAGAATGGACTTAGTCGGTCCTTATTATTATCAATATATATATATATATATATATATATATATATATATATATATATATATATAATATTTATTTATTTATTTATTTATTTTTTTACCTTTGTTTTTCTTTTTTTTTTTTCTCTTTTTCATCATTTTTTGTGTGTGGTCGAATCTTATGGAGATTGCCTACGTATCATGACCCCGCATGAATCAGACCTTGCGTAGTTCGGACCAATAAAAGATAAACAATACTAATCATTTTTTCAATTTACATATTAAAATAAACTGAAAAAATCAAACAAACCACATATTCTAATTAAAGATTTATAAACTCAAAAACAAAAGGCTAGCTCCCTTTCTCTGTTCGACAAATGCAACCAAATGGTTATTTTTGCAAATGTGGCCCCGTCCAAATTTTGAGGCCGGAGAGGATTATTTTATGACACTTTACACACTTGTCCGTTCTTTTACGAAAATAGCCTTTCGACAACTGAAAGATACTCTGAGGCTATTTCGGCAAGAACGGTTTAAGACGCGGCCGAAGCTGGCTCGGCTTATTATGACAAAATTCAAACGGTATTCACCTGACCGCCGACTCTTTGTTTTTTTTTCAAATTATAATAAAAACCCGGTGTTGCAAACACGGCCCTTCAGCGCCTCGGGGACGAAGATTTTTTAAGGCTATGCGGGTCAACTGGACCAAACTCCTAAACATGACCCAAAAGGTGGCTGTTTATGCAAAGTCAGCCTTCCGGCGTTCCTTTCGGGAACATTCGGCTATTTATGACAAACAACATCACCTGACTTATTTATAACTCTTTTTTATCGTTTTTCAAATTAGAAAAGTCAATATTGAAAACATGGCCTTTCAACGTCTCGGGGACGAAGATTTTTAGGCTGTGGGGGTCAACTGGACCAAGTCTTAAAAAATGACCCAAAGGTGGTTGTTTATGCAAAGTCAGCCTTCCGGCGTCCCTCTCGGGAATATTCGGCTATTTATGACAAAACATCATCACCAAAATTAAAATTTGACATATATTTTTTGTTATTTATTTATTTTTGGCTTTTTTAGCAAAATGGGGGTTGGACCCGATGAGGGTTGCCTACGTATCTCACATCCGGTGAGAATCAAACCCGCGTAGTTCGGGTAAAACTACTTTAAAAGAAGAAAGGAAGCATTTTTTTTGATTGATTTTCTTTTTAAAAGAAACACTTCTAAGATATATTTTTGAATTTGAATTTGCTTTTTTTTTTATTCTAAAGAAGAAGAAGAAAATATTTTTTCGGAATTTTACTTTTAATAAAAGAAATGCTTCTCAAAATGTTTTTTTTTGAATTTTGAATTTTCTTTTCAATTTTGAAAAAAAAATCAAAATATTTTCGGATTTGTTTTTTTATATATATTATATTATTATTTTTTTAAAAAAACAATTAGAAAGACTTTCTAAAGAAGTCAATAATGGAAAAAATATTTTTGGATTATTTTAATTTTGTCATTTTCATAAACAAATAAATAAAAACTATTTTAAAAACAAGACTCTTTGATTTTAAAAACAAGACTCTTTTGGATTATTTTGATTTTTTCTGCTTTTCCTTTGCTTTAATAAAACAAACTAATAAGACATATTTTTTTTATTTTCTCAAAATTTCGGCAGAGTTTCGACACTACTTGGACATTTGTTTTTTTCTAACAATAAGTAGTTATATCTCTACACTGTTATTTTCTCCTCTTTTCACTATTTCTAATTTGTGGATGATGATGAAAACATACACAATCTTTTTTCGAATTTTCAATGTTTTTTTTTTTTTTATATATATACATATATATTTTATTTTTATATTTTTTTATGTTTTCAAAAATGTGGCATGGGGGACATAGGGAATTTCAAGACTTCTTGGATTCCGCAAATGTTCCCCATGTACTTTTCCCAAAAATGAAGCGTGGGGGACATAGGGAATTCCAAGACTTCTTGGATTCCACAAATGTTCCCTAGGTGCTTTTCCCAAAAATGAAGCGTGGGGGACATAGGGAATTCCAAGGCTCCTTGGATTCCACAAATGTTCCCCATGCTTTGATTAAAATAACACCATGCTGGAAATGACCAAATGACCCATTCGCCCTTGACTAAATACAACATGTAGCACATAGGATGCCAAAAGCTGGTCTATTATTTTCAGGTTGCTTGTCCTAGACGGACCCAACCCCTGTGTTGAGTCCCCTAAGTCAAATGCACATGATGCAAATAAACGTTCCTACTAGGGATCCGGCATGTGGCTTTGTTATACTAGGTTCAGAACCTGGGTGTTTGTTCTAGACCTGGCTTACCCGAGCGGACAGCTCGAGCCGAGGGGGGCAGCGTACCGGGAATACAGAAGCTTCACCGGCTTAGCAACTTGTCCGAACCTCGTTCTAAATTGGGATTTGACACTATACAGAAAAGAAGTCGTACGAAGTACACCCTTCTTCATGATTTAGAAGACTCAGAAAGGATATGGGTTTCGGCACAGTTTATATACAGTTCAAATAATATCAAAGCGGTAAAAGCAGCATTTAACACATTAGGCTCAAACATGTAAAAATCAGATAATAGATAAAGCCAAATAATAACAATTATTTTAAGCTCGAATTCTTAACTCTGAACCAGTGGTTCTGGGTCTAATCCCCAGCAGAGTCGCCAGAGCTGTCACACCTCATTTTTCCGCACCCGAGGGGGTGCAAGGGAGTTTTTTCCAATTAAAGGACAATCGAAACGGGATTTATTTATTTATTTCAGAGTCGCCACTTGGGAGATTTAGGGTGTCCCAAGTCACCAATTTTAATCCCGAATCGAGGAAAAGAATGACTCCATATTACAGTCTGCGTACCAGAAATCCGGATAAGGAATTCTGTTAACCCGGGAGAAGGTGTTAGGCATTCCCGAGTTCCGTGGTTCTAGCACGGTCGCTCAACTGTTATATTCGGCTTGATTATCTGATTTTATACAAATATGAACTTATGTGCAAATTTTATCTTTTAACCGCTTTATTATTATTGTTTTTAAAAGAAATATGAACATCGCTTAAAACACGTCTTTGGACTGCGTTACATGAAATGCACCCACAATCCGGAACACGTTTTATTTGATGTTTTGGGATTTGGATTCGGGTCGCATGAAATGCACACCCAGGCTTAAGAAAGTAAAATATTAAACACGCGCCTAAAGAGACTATCGCGTTATTATTTTGGGGAAGACCGTGAAATTCGCTAAACGGTCCTTCCGAATTCTAATTAAACCATACATTTTGTGAGGGCCCCGCAATCTATACGTTTTATTTGGCGAGGCTCGTCTCATTCTTATTTTTTAAAAGGAATTTCCAACGTCATGGAAATGCATCTCGGGCCACGCCACAATCAATGTGCCCGTGATTAGAGGCGTATTTCGATCCCGTTGAGATTTGGATTTGGGTCACATAAATGTGCACCCGAGTTTAGGGAGATAACATTATTGAAGGCGCGCCTAAAGCAACTAGCGCATTATTATTTTGGGTAGGGCCGTGAAATTTGCTAAACGGCCCATCCCGGAATCTAAGTATTTAATGCATATATTTTTGTGAGGGTTCCGCAATCTGTACATTTTTTATTTTTGGTGAAGCTTGTCCCGTTTTTTTTTATTTTATTATTTATTTTTATTTTATATTTTAAAAGGATGCCATTTTTACGCCTTTAACAATACTAAACCTTACGGCTTCTTTACAACTACAATCTCATAACTTGTCAAGATTTAATAAAAGAAGTTAAGCGAATGAGTGTTTCGGGCGTAGTAACAACAGGTACTAATACTAATTTTGTCCAAATAAACTGAGACAATGAAGGGACGAACGAATCAACGTCAAACTGTATCTTAGGACTACTAATACAACTAAATCAAATGACATCAAGTAAACAATAATAACATAGCACAAAAATGAACTAAAATGCATACGGTGAAACATAAGCAGAAAATTATCATACCAATTTCTATATTGCATCTTCGAACATTTAATGTAAAGTTTCTTTATCTAATACATCGAGGTTTACTAACCTGAATAAACAGAAACGTATAGAGCCATGGACCAAACCTCAACATCGACTTCGACGGATAACCTCGAACAGGAAACAATAGAGAAGGTCGTCAGAGCTCGGACTGAATAGCTCACGCCAGAAACTCGAACACGAACGGACCAAAATAAGTCATGACTGCGACTGGTTTTTCCAGGTGGTCATTTGTACGTGAGGGGGCTGAACGGAAAGCAGCGATGGTCGGATTTACTGGAGGATCGCCGGACTATTTTTTCCTTTGTTACGACGAAGGAGAAGAAGTCGTCGTGGGCTGGTAGTTCGGATGGTCACTGGACGTGAGGTCGAGGAGCTGGGGTCCGACGTGGGGGGATGGGGATTTCACGATAGGAGGGTGATGGGGAAGGTGACGAACTGGTGGTTTTCGTGGTGGTTTTAGGTTAGGGTTGGGGGTGGTTTTCGTTTGCTGGATGCAGCAATAGATGCTGCTAGATAGCAGCTGAGGTGTGGGGGGTCGTTTGGCTTGAGGAAGGAGCAACTATGGTGGTTTCACGGAGGTGGGGATGTTCGGAGATGGTAACGATGATGGTGAACATTCGGAGGAGATGGGCGTCGTTTGTGGTGGTGTTCGGACGGTGCTGATGGGGCAGTCCGGGGGGTAGGACTGTTGGTCGTCATCTTTGGACAGTGTCGACGGGCCTGTTTGGTTGTTGAAGGAGGTGGTGAGACGGAGAGGGGTTAGCTGGACGGGACGTAAGGAATGGTTGCGACGGAGTTTGAGAGGAGACGGGATGGTTTGGTGGTGGTGTTTGCTGGTGAGAGGATCGTGGGGTTTTTGACGTGAGCCCGGGTCTTTCCTGTTCTTCTTCTCTTGAAGAAGATGATCCACAGTAATATCCCGTTTTTTTTTCAAAAAATCTCCTTTTTCTTCCTTTTTCCAAAAGTCCCCCCATGCTTTGGCCTTGTCTGTGTATTTGATACACAATGCCCAGAAAAATGAGCCCCACGCGTGGTGAGGTTCAAGGTTTGTGTCCCCCACACATGGTGGAGTTCCCCATGTGTCCTGGACTCGGTTTATTATTGGCTAGGTCCGAAATTAGGCCTAAAACCGGGTAGCTCGAACCCGAATATTATTCTTTTGCCCGGACCCGATTAAGATCACAACGTTGTTCGACTAATCCTATGTAAGCAAAAATAACTACAAAAATAAGACTAATATTTAAACAACACTATATCCGCCATTGCTGTTTCATCCTTCTCCAGTCGCACCCTACCCCCACAACACCTGAACCACTGTCCATCACTCCGTCGACCATTGCTCGTCGACCACTGTCCAAACCAACCAGTCCTACACCCTAAACCATACCAGAGCTGTCACACCTCCTTTTTCCGCACCCGAGGGGGTGCAAGGGAGTTTTTTCCAATTAAAGGACAATCGAAATGGGATTTATTTATTTATTTCAGAGTCACCACTTGGGAGATTTAGGGTGTCCCAAGCCACCAATTTTAATCCCGAATCGAGGAAAAGAATGACTCCATGTTACAGTCTGCGTACCAGAAATCCGGATAAGGAATTCTGTTAACCCGGGAGAAGGTGTTAGGCATTCCCGAGTTCCGTGGTTCTAGCACGGTCGCTCAACTGTTATATTCGGCTTGATTATCTGATTTTATACAAGTGTGAACTTATGTGCAAAATTTAACTTTTAACCGCTTTTATCATTTACTGTTTTTATCAAGAATTGCAACGTTGTGAAAATGTATCTCGAACCGCGTTACAATCAATGTACCCGTGGTCGTCGACACACTTTGACTCCGTTGAGATTTGGATTTGGGTCACATCAATGTGCACCCGAGTTTAAGGAAATTAAATTATTAAAGGCGCGCCTAAAGCGACTAGCGTATTTATTTTGGGTAGGACCGTGGAATTTTACTAAACGGTCCATCCCGAAGCCTAAACAATTTTTAAAGCAATATTTATTGAGGGCCCCGCAATTTGTATTTTTATTTGGCGAGGCTCACCTCGTTCTTTATTTCTAATGAATTTGCAACGTCATGGAAATGCATCTCGGGCCACGCCACAATCAATGTGCCCGTGATTAGAGGCGTATTTCGATCCTGTTGAGATTTGGATTTGGGTCACATAAATGTGCACCCGAGTTTAGGGAGATAACATTATTGAAGGCGCGCCTAAAGCAACTAGCGCATTATTATTTTGGGTAGGGCCGTGAAATTTGCTAAACGGCCCGTCCCGGAATCTAAGTATTTAATGCATATATTTTTGTGAGGGTTCCGCAATCTGTACATTTTTTATTTTTGGTGAAGCTTGTCCCGTTTTTTTTATTTTATTATTTATTTTTATTTTATATTTTAAAAGGATGCCATTTTTACGCCTTTAACAATACTAAACCTTACGGCTTCTTTACAACTACAATCTCATAACTTGTCAAGATTTAATAAAAGAAGTTAAGCGAATGAGTGTTTCGGGCGTAGTAACAACAGGTACTAATACTAATTTTGTCCAAATAAACTGAGACAATGAAGGGACGAACGAATCAACGTCAAACTGTGTCTTAGGACTACTAATACAACTAAATCAAATGACATCAAGTAAACAATAATAACATAGCACAAAAATGAACTAAAATGCATACGGTGAAACATAAGCAGAAAATTATCATACCAATTTCTATATTGCATCTTCGAACATTTAATGTAAAGTTTCTTTATCTAATACATCGAGGTTTACTAACCTGAATAAACAGAAACGCATAGAGCCATGGACCAAACCTCAACATCGACTTCGACGGATAACCTCGAACGGGAAACCATAGAGAAGGTCGTCAGAGCTCGGACTGAATAGCTCGCGCCAGAAACTCGAACACGAACGGACCAAAATGAGTCATGACTGCGACTGGTTTTTCTAGGTGGTCATTTGGACGTGAGGGGGCTGAACGGAAAGCAGCGATGGTCGGATTTACTGGAGGATCGCCGGACTGTTTTTTCCTTTGTTACGACGAAGGAGAAGAAGTCGTCGTGGGCTAGTAGTTCGGATGGTCACTGGACGTGAGGTCGAGGAGCTGGGGTCCGACGTGGGGGGATGGGGATTTCACGATAGGAGGGTGATGGGGAAGGTGACAGACTGGTGGTTTTCGTGGTGGTTTTGGGTTAGGGTTGGGGGTGGTTTTCGTTTGCTGGATGCAGCAATAGATGCTGCTAGATAGCAGCTGAGGTGTGGGGGGTCGTTTGGCTTGAGGAAGGAGCAACTATGGTGGTTTCACGGAGGTGGGGATGTTCGGAGATGGTAACGATGATGGTGAACATTCGGAGGAGATGGGCGTCATTTGTGGTGGTGTTCGGACGGTGCTGATGGGGCAGTCCGGGGGGTAGGACTGTTGGTCGTCGTCCTTGGACAGTGTCGACGGGCCTGTTTGGTTGTTGAAGGAGGTGGTGAGACGGAGAGGGGTTAGCTGGACGGGACGTAAGGAATGGTTGCGACGGAGTTTGAGAGGAGACGGGATGGTTTGGTGGTGGTGTTTGCTGGTGAGAGGATCGTGGGTTTTTTGACGTGAACCCGGGTCTTTCCTGTTCTTCTTCTCTTGAAGAAGATGATCCACAGTAGTATCCCGTTTTTTTTCAAAAAATCTCCTTTTTCTTCCTTTTTCCAAAATTCCCCCCATGCTTTGGCCTTGTCCGTGTATTTGATACACAATGCCCAGAAAAATGAGCCCCACGCGTGGTGGGGTTCAAGGTTTGTGTCCCCCACGCGTGATGGGGTTCCCCATGTGTCCTGGACTCGGTTTATTATGGGCTAGGTCCGAAATTAGGCCTAAAATCGGGTAGCTCGAACCCGAATATTATTCTTTTGCCCGGACCCGATTAAGATCACAACGTTGTTCGACTAATCCTATGTAAGCAAAAATAACTACAAAAATAAGACTAATATTTAAACAACACTATATCTTTTTTTAAATATTTTTCAAGATTTAAAATAGCTACAAAATATTAATAAAACTATTTTTTGTAATTTTCGTAAATATTAAGATAAAATATGAAGTAATATTTTTGTATTTTTCAAAGTTAAAATGACTATAAAATATTAATAAAACTATTTTTTTTGTAATTTTCGTTTTTTAATAAAGACAAAATATAAAGTAATATTTTTTGTATTTTTCCAAAATTAAAACGACTACAAAACATTAATAGAATTATTTTTTTGTAATTTTCGAATTTATATAAAGTACCAAAATAAAGTACAATTTTGTATTTTTCAAGTTTATGAGAAATACATAAACTAAAATTTATATATATATTTTTGTGATTTTTCTTTTTGCAACGAAATAAAGTAAAATAGTTAAAATGGCTATATTAGACCCAATTTCACATATTCACGCTAAAAATGTGAAAACTCTCGGGGAGGGTCAAAAATCACGTGCTTACAAGGATTTGGAAATAAATCTCCCCAAAGCAGCAATTCTTCCCGTTAATCGTTGTACTTCCTTTTTATTAGTAAGGATATCCGGGATTTCTTCTATTGCTTTGATCTGAGAAGGATTCACTTCAATACCACGGTTAGAAACAAGAAAACCCAAAAACTTACCTGATGCAACTCCAAATGCACATTTTTCTGGGTTGAGTTTCATATTAAATTTTCGCAAAATTTCAAAAGTAATAGATAGATGAGAAATATGATCATGAGATTGCTGGGTTTTGACGAGCATATCGTCTATATATACCTCCATTGTTTTCCCTAAATGTTCTTGGAACATTTTGGTGACCAACCTTTGATAGGTTGCCCCAGCATTTTTGAGACCAAAGGGCATTACTTTATAACAATAAGTCCCCCTGTCTGTGATGAAAGAAGTTTTTTCTTCATCACCAGGATCCATTTTGATTTGATTATATCCTGAGTATGCATCTAAAAAACTTAAAAGTTCATGACCTGCGGTCGCATCAATTAGTTGATCTATATGTGGTAAGGGAAAGGAATCTTTTGGACATGCTTTATTTAAATCAGTATAATCTACACAAACACGCCACTTACCATTTTTCTTGGGTACAACCACCGTATTAGCTAACCAAGTTGGATATTTTACCTCACGGATTGATCCGATTTTTAATAATTTTTGGACTTCATCCTGAATCACCTGGTTCTTGAAAGCACCTTGTTTCCGTTTCTTTTGCTTTACTGGTGTGAAAGAAGGGTCCTCGTTGAGTTTGTGAGTCATCACATTTGGAGGTATCCCTGTCATATCAGCGTGGGACCAAGCAAAGCAATCTAAGTTAGCTTTTAAAAATTCGATTATCATACCTCGCATGTTCGTGTCTAAATTAGCCCTGATATAAACCTTCCGTTCAGGCTGTTGATCAAATAGCGTCACTGCATCAAGCTCTTCAATCGTCGTTTTGATGCTTTCGTTCTCTTCAGGTTCTTGAATTGTGTTAGGCCTTGAGTCCAAATCTGTTTTCTCTTGTTCAGTTGAAGTTTGATCTTTTTTACTTTCAACTGTTTCCTGTAATTGCTATTTTGCTTTATTTACGGCGCTCGTACTTGTTACAGCGTTGACATTTCTGGCCATCTGCTGATCCCCACGAATTTGACAAATTCCCCATGGTGATGGGAATTTGATAACTTGATGCAGGGTTGATGGGACAACATCCATATCGTGTATCCATGGCCTTCCCATGATCATATTGTAGGCCATTTCCATATCAACTACCTGAAATTTAGTTTCCTTCACAACACCCATAGCAAAAGTTGTTAGTATTACCTCACCTTTTGTTACTACACTTGAGTTGTCGAAACCTGACAAGGTGTGCGCCTTGGGTAACATTTTGTCTTCAGCTTGCATTTCCCGCAGTACCCTTAGTAATATAATATTTACAGAACTTCCTGGATCAATCAAAACTCGCTTTACATTAGTATCATATACAAGTAAAGATATTACCAGTGCATCATTATGTGGAGTTGTCACTCCTTCGTTATCTGCGTCATCGAACGAAATGCTTTCATTGTCAAGGACCTGCCGCACCCGTTTCCCGTGTGTAATCGTTACCTTAGAAACCTTGTTGGAAGCTGTGTAAGTTATGCCATGAATATCTTCTCCCCCGCTTATGACATTCACTGTCCTCTTGGGTGAAGGAGGTTGTGGTGGTTCTTGTCTGTTTTTCATATAAGCTTGTTTTCCTTTCTCACTAAATAACTCAGTGAGGTATCCTTGCTTCAATAAATGATCTACTTCACTTTGCAGGAATCTGCATTCTGAAGTTTTGTGCCCGTGATCATTGTGAAATTCGCACCAATGATCCGGATTGCGTCTACTTGGATTTGACCGCATTTCTTTCGGCCACCGTACCTTATCTCCCATGCTTCTTAAAACAGCTACGAGCTCGGAGGTAGAGACGTTAAAATTATATCCACCGAATCGTGCCTTTAAACTCTTGTCATTATCACGTGAATCTTGTCTATTCCGATCATTCCTGAACTTTGAAGAAGAGCCAGAATCCCGGTTCCTTGACTTTTGATCGTATTGCTGGTTATCTTGCTTCGACCGTGGGTCCTTTCCTGCGGGTCCCATATATGGATCGTACCTATTTTTACCTGATCTTTTTTCGGAATCTGACCTTCGGGTACCGCCCCTTTCTTCATGATGGAGCTTAGGTACGGTATCTTCTTCGATTCGCAGCTTCGTGCTATACCTGTTGTAAACATCATTCCATGTGGTTGCAGGAAATTCTCGAAGACTTTCTTTGAGTCATCTCGTGGCTTCAGAACTTTTGTCATTTAAATTACTTGCAAAAGCTATAGCAGCCCAATTGTCAGGCACACGAGGTAGAGTCATTCTTTCACGTTGGAACCTATCAACGAAGTTTCTAAGCAACTCCGAATCCCCTTGTTTGATTTTGAAAATATCTTCCATCCTTTTCTCAACTTTTTGTGCTCCCGAATGTGCTTTAATAAAAGAATCTGCAAGCTCAGCAAAAGAATTAATAGAATTTTCAGATAAAAGAGAATACCAGGTTAATGCACCCTTGGTGAGTGTTTCTCCAAATTTCTTGACCAATACTGATTCAATTTCTTGTTTGGTCAAGTCGTTGCCTTTCACGCCAGTTGTAAATGCAGTCACGTGGTCACGTGGATTATAGGTGGAACTCCAGGGATTTGCTCTATTCGCTCATTTTGTTCCTTCAGCTGTTTCTGCAAGGTTAGTACTAAATTTTGCAAATATGAATTATTTAAATTACCTGGTCCCCCTTCTTGTGGTTCACTGGGGGTTGCTCCGTTTCCAGAATTATCAAGACCAGAACGGGGGTTCTCCAATGTATTATTATTAAGAGCAATCTGAACATTTTGAAGGAGTTACAACTGAAGCTTTGCAAAAGCTAATCGATGCACAAGTCGGCAAAGCTCTTCAGGCACTTGTTGGTCTTTTTTCGGAATCTGACCTTCGGGTACCGCCCCTTTCTTCATGATGGAGCTTAGGTACGGTATCTTCTTCGATTCGCAGCTTCGTGCTATACCTGTTGTAAACATCATTCCATGTGGTTGCAGGAAATTCTCGAAGACTTTCTTTGAGTCGTCTCGTGGCTTCAGAACTTTTGTCATTTAAATTACTTGCAAAAGCTATAGCAGCCCAATTGTCAGGCACACGAGGTAGAGTCATTCTTTCACGTTGGAACCTATCAACGAAGTTTCTAAGCAACTCCGAATCCCCTTGTTTGATTTTGAAAATATCTTCCATCCTTTTCTCAACTTTTTGTGCTCCCGAATGTGCTTTAATAAAAGAATCTGCAAGCTCAGCAAAAGAATTAATAGAATTTTCAGATAAAAGAGAATACCAGGTTAATGCACCCTTGGTGAGTGTTTCTCCAAATTTCTTGACCAATACTGATTCAATTTCTTGTTTGGTCAAGTCGTTGCCTTTCACGCCAGTTGTAAATGCAGTCACGTGGTCACGTGGATTATAGGTGGAACTCCAGGGATTTGCTCTATTCGCTCATTTTGTTCCTTCAGCTGTTTCTGCAAGGTTAGTACTAAATTTTGCAAATATGAATTATTTAAATTACCTGGTCCCCCTTCTTGTGGTTCACTGGGGGTTGCTCCGTTTCCAGAATTATCAAGACCAGAACGGGGGTTCTCCAATGTATTATTATTAGGAGTCGGTGTAGGTGGCGCAGCAGGCAATCGACTAACAAGTGCCTGAAGAGCTTTGCCGACTTGTGCATCGATTAGCTTTTGCAAAGCTTCAGTTGTAACTCCTTCAAAATGTTCAGATTGCTCTTGTTGATCAGCACGGGATTCAGTAACAGGAGTGCCTTCACGAGATTGACGTGGTGAATTTAAAGGAGAGGGAACCACGGTATCTTGATTTTGATGTATTTGATTTTCATGGCTTCCCAATGTGTTGTTACTGTTGTTGTCGGCGTTATTGTTTGACATGGTGACGATAATAGATAAGATATAGTTTAAAAGGAAAGATTATCAAATTCCCGGTAACGGAACCAATTTGTTTAACCAAAAATATGAGTCATTGGTCAAAGCTAAAAGAGAAATTCGGGTTACTGATAATCAGAAGACAAAAATAAAATACTTTTGAGAACAATGGCAGAAGGTAAATAGATAAGTATTTCAATGAATTCTCAATAGTATTCCGTATCCTTACAAATGATGATCCTTCTTCCTTTTATAGATCATTCTAGGTAAAGGAATAAAGCCTCAGCTTTAATGATATAATCATGAGCAATAAATGACATTAAATAGGCCGTTACACAATCATTCCTATTAAATACCAACTTTATAACGTATCAGACATTTAATAATGAATTTGGGCTCCTTTCTGTCATCTGATCCTTGCTTTCAATGCCTTCTAATCCATTGGCTGCAAATAATTTAAATTGGTATGAGACTCGTATCTATACGTCGTCTCGTGCTTATTTAAATTCTTCTTCCCGTGGCTGTTTTCACCGTGCCTCTTAGTCAATTGCTGTTCTTTGACCATTCAACTAATCCACGTGTCATGCCACATCATTTTTAATATAAATTCAGTTTTTTTCCCAATACAAGGTTGACTCGAGATCAATAGCAGTTCTTTGTTTAAAAACATAAACTTTACGGAGCAACGCTTTCTGGAAACTCTGTTGTTGCTTGGAACAAGCGGTAGAACGCATTGATTCCATCAAGAAGCAGTGGATGGCAATACGGGACTGGTACACTAACATCAAAGGTTTGAAAGCACAAAAGTTTTCTTTAGCCAGTATACCTGAACGTGCTGTAGAGCAGAGGTGAAGTCAGGATTTCGAGCTTATGGGGTCAGGATTCTAACCGTTAAAAGTTACTGGGTTCTAAATTAATCATTTATATATATTTAATGATTTTTAAGACAAAATACATGATTCGAATCAAAGTTACTGGGTTCAGCCGAACCCGGTCCCAACACTCTACCTCCGCCAGCCACTGCTGTAGAGCCCGAGAATATTATGATCGGCCATGAAATTGAGTTCGAGATGATGCAAGATCGAGTTGCAAGAGGATCAAGTGAACTAGAAGTTGTCTCGATTGTAGGGATGGGTGGCATCGGCAAGACAAGTTTAGCTAACAAGCTTTACACTGATCCATTCATTATGTCTCGCTTTGATATTCGTGCAAAAGTTACTACTCCCTCCGGTCCAAAATAAGTGATTTTTTGGATGTTTTCACGCAGATTAAGAAATTCACCTTTTAACATTAATTAACAATGAAATTGACTATATTAACCTTTACTATCTCCCATAAACACTCCTAACACATATTCCAACGCTATTTACTCCAAGGATAATGTAGGAAAAAAAATAATTAATTCATTTTTGAAATCTGGAAAAATTACTTATTTTGGACCACAATAAGAAGGCCAAAAAATCACTTATTTTGAACCGAAGGGAGTATTTCACAAGAGTATTGCACGAGAAATGTACCACTAGGACTTCTTTCTTGTATAAGTGGAAGGACTAATGAATATTTCGAGCAAGATGATGGCCAACTAGCAGACCAACTGTAAAAGCTTCTAAAATGCAGGAGATACTTGATCCTCATTGATGACATATGGACTACAAAAGCTTGGGATGATATAAAGTTATGTTTCCCGAACTACACTAATGGAAGCCGAATACTCTTGACCACTCGGAATGTGGAAGTAGATAAATATGCTAGCTCAGGTAATCCTCCTTGTCAAATGTGCCTTTTAGATTTTAATGAAAGTTGGGATTTACTGCACAACAAGGTCTTTGAGAAAGATTGTCTCTCTCCTAAATTTGAAAAAATTGGAAAAGAAATTGCATTAAAATGCGGAGGATTAGCTCTAGAAATTACTGTGATTGCGGGACTTCTTTCCAAAATTGGTAAAGCATTGGATGAGTGGCAAAGTGTTTCCAAGAAAGTAAGTTCAATGGTAAGCACTGATGTTGACGTCCAATGCGAGAGTGCTTGCTTTGAGTTACCATCACTTGCCACATCACCTAAAAGCATGTTTTCTATATTTTGGAATTTTCTCGGAGGATGCAGATATTCGTGTCGATCAACTCTTGGAATTTTGGGCAGCGGAGGGATTTTTGAAGGTAGAAGAGACAAAAAGCATCGAAGAAGTGGCAGAAAAATGTCTACAAGATTTAATAGATAGAAGTTTAATTTCCATCCACTATGGGACATTTTTTGGAGAGACAAATTATTGTAGAAAACATGATGTTATCCGTGAACTCTGCTTGAAGGAAGCTCGAAATATGAATATTATGAATTTTATTGGAGAAAAGAATGATCAAAATTCATGTGCACTATCCATTCATTTTTCCCCAAATAGTCGAGGTCGGACCAGTACCCAATTGAGCTACCGTATTATTGGGGAAAAATTGGCTAGATCGTGTCCTAATAATGAGGCTCGTTCTATTTCTTTTTCAAGAGGAAGTCAGGGTTCATGTAAGAGTTGTTGCCTTTCAAGCTAGTAAGAGTACTACATCTTGCTTTTATGAACTTTACTGTTTTTCCCAGTGGGATACTTGATTTAATTCACTTGAGATACCTAGATTTGAGTCTTTCTCCTACCGTGCAAGATTATCTAGCAAAAGTGACTCCCTCATCAATAGACATTCCTCCTTCCATATCTAGACTATGTTATTTGGAAACTTTTATTCTTGATGAGGCATATATCGAGGGCCCACAACATCCTCTGATATTACGATCGGAAATTTTGACTATGCCACAACCGAGGCACCTCTCTTTGGTCTGGAATTACTTGCATTATCATGAGCTTACAGAGAACAGTTTGGTTCTGAAAATTTTGAAACGTCTCTTACGTTGGAATCCTTGGTATTGTACTGTATCTTTCTTCAAACTATTTCCCAATTTAAAGAAGTTGGAAATATGGGGTGTTGAAGAAGACTTTCGTAGTCGCAAGGACCTCTATGATTTTTGCTTGTTAGATCAACTCGAGGAATTGGAATTTTATATGTCTCCACTAAATTATCAAGCTTGCTTTCTAGAAAGCATTACACCTTCAGGTGCTGCTCCACAATATCCTCTGAGGTTTCTGAAAATGCGAGGTCCAACTCCTACACATGTTGTTCCACCTACTCCAAATGTTGTTCCACCTTTGCTCCTACCTCCTCCAGATGCTTTTCCACAAAATCTGAAGACGTTAACTCTTTATAGGACTTATTTGTGGTGGAAGGATTTGAGCATTGTTGGTAAATTGCCCAAAATCGAGGTTCTTAAACTAATAAATCATGCGTGTAAAGACAAAGAATGGGAAGTAGCGGACCACGGTTTTCCTCGCTTGAAGTTCTTGTACCTAGTAGCAGTGGTTTTCAGTACTGGAGAGCTAGTTGTCATCACTTTCCCTGCCTTGAACCACTAGTTATTGAAAGTTGTCGTTATTTGGATTCAATCCCTCAAGATTTTGCAGATATAACCACACTTGCTCATATTGGTTGTTGAATTTGGCAAAACCTTTTGTCCCACATCGGTGGGAAAAGAAGGGTTGGGGGGATTTTCCCCCTATAAAAGAAGGCTTAATGTTTAGGATTTAAACACACCTCTCATTTGCCTTCTCATATGTTTAAGGCATTTGTATCTTCTCTCTTTAGTATTATTTCACTTGTATTTTTGAAGTGAAATAAAATATTGGTTGTGTCCGAGGAGTAGGCAAAATTAGCCGAACCTCGTAAATTCTGGTGTTCCCTTTATTGTTGTTTTATTGTCTTATTTATTATTTGGTGGCTGTCATAATTTTTGGTATAGTAGTTGTGACTTATTCACACTATATACATTTGGCTTCCGCAACAATTGGTATCAGAGCCAAGGTACTGTCTAAGTATGCTCTGTGGTTGCAGCATAGTCTGATCTTCCACATCAGAAAAGATTTATCTTGGTAACTGAGTCAAGGTTCTGTCTGAGTATGCTCTGTGGTTGCAGCTTAGTCTGATCTTCTACATCAGAAAGGAAATAATCTTGATTTGTGTCGTCAGCTATTAAATAATATTTGTGTCAAATATGGGAGACAATAAACAAGAAGAATCTACATCAAGTGTCAACAATACGTCATCATTGGCATCTTCGCTTATGACAAGAATTGTGTCAAATGCGAAATTTGCGGTAGAAATATTTGACGGGTCCGGACATTTTGGGATGTGGCAAGGCGAGGTTCTAGATGTCCTTTTTCAACAAGGGCTAGATCTGGCCATTGAAGAAAAGAAACCAGATGTTATTGGAGAAGAAGATTGGAGAATTATCAACCGTGTTGCTTGCGGTACCATTCGATCCTACCTTGCTAGAGAGCAGAAATATCCATACACAAAGGAAACTTCTGCAAGTAAATTATGGAAAGCACTGGAGGATAAATTTTTGAAGAAAAACAGTCAAAATAAATTGTACATGAAGAAGAGACTGTTTCACTTCACCTATGTTCCTGGTACCACGATGAATGAACATATCACCAGTTTCAATAAGTTGGTCACAGATTTGCAAAATATGGATACAACTTATGATGATGGTGACTTGGCCTTGATGTTGTTGGCGTCACTTCCTGATGAGTACGAGCACCTTGAAACTACTCTACTCCATGGAAATGACGAAGTTTCTCTCAGAGAAGTTTGTTCGGCTTTGTACAGCTATGAACAAAGAAAGCGAGAAAAACAGAAGGGCGGAGAAGGAGAAGCACTATTTGTGAGGGGTCGTCCTCAAAATCAAACGAGGACAAAGAAGGGAAGATCCAAGTCAAGATCCAGACCCAGCAAAGATGAATGTGCCTTTTGTCGAGAAAAAGGGCACTGGAAGAAAGACTGTCCGAAGTTGAAGAATAAGGCCAAATATAATAATGGAAAGGCCATTATGGATTCAAATGTAGCTGATTGTGATGATTCAGACTTCTCATTAGTTACAACAGAGTCATCAACATCATCAGACATATGGTTGATGGACTCGGCTTGTAGCTATCATATGTGTCCCAACAGGGACTGGTTCGTGGAATTTCAAGAAGGAGAATATGGAGTCGTCCACACAGCGGATAACAGCCCTCTTACCTCATATGGCATTGGTTCAATACGATTAAGGAACCATGATGGAATGATCAGAACATTAACAGATGTTCGATATGTACCGGATTTGAAGAAGAATCTCATCTCTGTGGGAGCCCTAGAATCAAAAGGGTTCAAAATCATTGCAGAAAATGGAGTGATGAGAGTATGCTCCGGTGCACTAGTGGTAATGAAGGCTAATCGGAAGAATAATAATATGTACCGCTATCGTGGCAGTACAGTTATTGGGACAGCGACAGTGACATCCAGTGACGACAAAGAGGCAGAAGCAACCAAGCTATGGCACATGCGCTTGGGACATGCTGGAGGAAAATCCTTGAAAACTCTATCAGATCAAGGATTGTTAAAAGGAGTCAAGGCTTGCAACTTGGAGTTTTGTGAGCATTGTGTTAAAGGGAAACAGACAAGGGTTAAATTTGGTACAACGATCCATAATACTAAAGGCATTTTGGATTATGTACACTCTGATGTTTGGGGTCCTTCCAAAACACCTTCATTGGGTGGGAAGCACTATTTTGTAACCTTTGTTGATGATTTTTCCCGAAGAGTATGGGTGTATACAATGAAGAGCAAAGATGAAGTGTTGGGAATTTTTCTCAAATGGAAGACGATGGTGGAGAATCAAACAGGCAAGAGGATCAAGTGTATTCGCACAGACAATGGAGGTGAATACAAAAATGATCATTTCAATAAGGTCTGTGAAAATGATGGCATCGTCCGACACTTCACTGTTAGACATACACCACAACAGAATGGAGTGGCAGAACGTATGAACCGGACCTTGCTGGAGAAGGTACGGTGTATGTTGTCCAATGCTGGCTTGGGCAAAGAATTTTGGGCTGAGGCAGTTACATATGCATGTCACCTCATTAATCGCTTACCATCTGCTGCTATTGATGGCAAGACACCATTTGAAAAATGGTACGGAAAACCTGCTGTAGATTATAACTCTTTGCACGTGTTTGGCTCAACTGCATATTATCATGTGACAGAGTCAAAATTGGATCCAAGGGCAAAGAAGGCTATTTTTATGGGAATTACTTCTGGAGTCAAAGGATATCGCTTATGGTGTCCTATGACAAAGAAAGTAATATTCAGCAGGGATGTTACCTTTGATGAATCTGCTATGGTAAATAAGGTAACAGAAGATACCAAACAAAATAAAGGTGCTTCTAAGCAGGTGGAGTTTGAGGGAAAATTTATTTTTCCTACACAAGAAGCAGAGGAGGAAACAAATGAAGATTACCCTCTGGAAGGAGAGCCAGTAGAGGAGATTCCAACTCAGGAACCTCAACAACAACTTGAATCAATAGCAACCAGCAGGCCAAAAAGAACAATAACGAAACCTGTTCGTCTCATAGAGACGGTTGCTTGTGCAACCTCAATTGTAGCTGATGATGTTCCTACCACTTATAAAGACGCTGTCCAAAGTTCAGAAGAAGATAAGTGGAGGATTGCCATGAATGATGAAATACAGTCCCTTCATCAGAATCATACATGGAGATTGGCCAATCTCCCGAAGGGAAAGAAAGCAATTGGGTGCAAATGGGTATTTGCAAAGAAGGAAGGATTTCCTAACCAAGTAGATGTTCGCTACAAAGCAAGATTGGTGGCCAAAGGATATGCTCAAAAGGAGGGAATTGATTACAATGAAGTATTTTCTCCAGTTGTAAAACATTCCTCCATTAGAATTATGTTGGCTTTGGTAGCACAATTGGATTTGGAACTAGTTCAGATGGATGTAAAAACTGCGTTTTTACATGGAAACTTGGAGGAGGAAATCTACATGACTCAGCCAGAAGGATTCAAAGTTGCTGGAAAAGAAAATATGGTGTGCAAACTTGAAAAATCGTTGTACGGATTGAAACAATCTTCTAGACAATGGTACAAGCGATTTGACGAGTTTATGTTGCGGCAAGGGTACAAGAGAAGCAAATACGATCATTGTGTGTATTTGCACAAGCTTAAAGATGGTTCCTTTGTATATCTTCTCCTATATGTTGATGATATGTTGATAGCTTCCAAGAATTCGGAAGAAATTGATAAGTTGAAGATTCAACTGAAGAAGGAGTTCGAGATGAAGGATTTGGGTGAGGCAAAGAAAATTCTTGGCATGGAGATAATTAGAGATAGACGTTCAAAGAAACTCTGTTTATCTCAAAAGGAATATTTGAAGAGAGTACTTCAACGTTTTGGCATAGATGACAAGACTAAGCCAGTTAGTACTCCACTTGCTTCCCATTTTAAGCTAAGTACTACTATGTCGCCAATGGATGAAGCTGAACGAGAGTATATGTCAAAGGTACCATACGCAAATGTTGTTGGTAGCTTGATGTATGCAATGGTTTGCACAAGGCCTGACATTTCACAAGTTGTTGGAGTTATTAGCAGATATATGCACAATCCAGGGAAGGAGCATTGGCAAGCTGTGAAGTGGATTCTACGGTATATTCATAATACTGTAGATGTCGGGTTAGTTTTTGAGCAGGAAGACAATCAGTCTGTAGTTGGATATTGTGACTCAGATTTTGCGGGTGATCTGGACAAACGAAGATCAACTACTGGTTATGTGTTTACTTTTGCAAAGGCACCAGTTAGTTGGAAGTCTACTTTGCAGTCAACAGTTGCTTTGTCTACAACAGAGGCAGAGTACATGGCTATTACAGAGGCTGTGAAAGAGGCAATTTGGCTTCAAGGATTGCTAAAGGAGCTTGGTGTTGAACAAAAAGGTATCACAATTTTTTGTGATAGTCAAAGTGCTATTCAATTAGCGAAGAACCAAGTTTATCATGCAAGGACGAAGCACATTGATGTTCGGTATCATTTCGTACGAGAAATCATAGAAGAAGGTGGAGTCACAGTGAAGAAAATTCATACTACGGAGAATCCTGCTGATATGCTGACAAAGGTGGTGACTGCGGTCAAGTTTCAACATTGTTTGGATTTGATCAACATTGTTGAAAACTGAAGATTGAAGATGAAGACACAATCAAAATTTGTTATTGAGAGAAAATTGAAGATGTGGAATTTTGCCAAGGTGGAGATTTGTTGAATTTGGCAAAACCTTTTGTCCCACATCGGTGGGAAAAGAAGGGTTGGGGGGATTTTTCCCCTATAAAAGAAGGCTTAATGTTTAGGATTTAAACACACCTCTCATTTGCCTTCTCATCTGTTTAAGGCATTTGTATCTTCTCTCTTTAGTATTATTTCACTTGTATTTTTGGAGTGAAATAAAATATTGGTTGTGTCCGAGGAGTAGGCAAAATTAGCCGAACCTCGTAAATTCTGGTGTTCCCTTTATTGTTGTTTTATTGTCTTATTTATTATTTGGTGGCTGTCATAATTTTTGGTATAGTAGTTGTGACTTATTCACACTATATATATTTGCCTTCCGCAACAATTGATGTATTCCTGTGTGTAGAATCTGTTGGGAATTCTGCCAAGCAAATTCAACAGGACATGCTAGACAACTATGGTAGTTCCTCCCTTGAGATCTATGTAGTAAGACATCTTCTTCCTTAAAGTTAATTCTTATATCATTCATTTACTTTTAACCATTACTCCATTTAAATTACCATATATAGAAATCGTTGTAGAGATCAATTTTGTTTTCTGTCCAAATTAAGATAGAAACCTCATTAACCAATCACTAGTTAGCTTACATGTCACGTGACGTGCTTGATAAATTTTCCCAATCTTGAAATGCACAAATTGAATATCCATGGTTTTTTAGGTCACGAGTGATCCATTTATTATTATCACTCTTTTTGATAGTGAAAAGTTCGGTTATGAAATTTTTTCTATTAGGATTCGAAATAATTAGGTGTCAAGCGGAAGCTTCAACAAATCCTAAAGATCATAAATGAGACAATAAAAGAGAAATATATCAAAAGAAACACAAATATTTAACGTGGTTTAATTCCTTCTAAAAGACGAAAAACTCAATTATGGTAAATATGTTGTCATGTCTTTCAAGAGATAGGAAAATTAAATATGATAAGAAAATTAAGACAAATATGTAATTCTTATATCTTTTAGACTGCTTTGCGATCTAAAGAAGTTGCAAGTATGTGGTAATGAAGTGAGGGTAACATCCTTCATTATTTTTGTTACTCAAGTCAGCTCGAGATATTGAAATTTTGGATTAAAAAGTTCCTTATATAGCAATCGCTCGAGTTCAAGCTCAAGCCTACAGAGGAAGAGGAAGACGATGAAAAAGAAGAAAGAAACATATTGATCAGCTTGAGGAATTGAAATATCAAATGAAAATGTCATTGGTACAGTTGCTTTGATCTTTCTCAAGATTAATAAATTTTAAATTAATCACGATTATACTTCCTAAATTTGGCCATCAATAATATCTCTTTTGTGCTTTAAAGATTAAGAACTACTCGTGAAGATAGAGTTAATTTTATATGTGATCATTGAACTTTTGGATTTGTTACTCAAAAGTCACTTTTCTTTTTTTGTTACGTAAAAATCATTTAGCTTTGTGTTCATTACACAAAAGTCACTTTTCTTTCTTTTATTAAACAAAAATCATTTTACTTTGCTCTAGATATTACAAAAGTCTTTTTTTTGCTTGAAAAGTCTATTATGACCTTGATATTATATAAACCTTCATATTTATGTAATACCTTTTATATTGTATAATATATAATATATTTTTACCTATGTATTTTATTTATAAATAAAATAACTTAATATTACTTTATTTATTATTTTTTGTAATATATTAGAATATTTAATTTTTTCTTAATGTTAATTTTCAATAGCGTTATAAAACAACTTTTTTTCAGCAATTCTTTTTTTTTGAATTTAATTGACCGACCAAAGTTGGTCGGTAATTTCCGACCAACTTTGATCGGTATGCCCTTCCGACCTTCAAAATACCGACCACACGTTAATGGTCACATTTTGGACGGTTATTGTCCATTACCGACCAACTTTGTTCGTTTTTTTTTGGATAGTTTTTTCCGAATTTCTAGTAGTGTAATTTTCCAAATAATCAATTGCCCAGGTAAATCCCCAGCTAAATTCGCATGTGGAGTTACCTAGGGATTTTTCTTCAGATTAACTTATGATTTTTTCCTCATTTTCTTTGTTTGTTTAGCTACGAATTTTTTCACGAAAATATACTTGCTGATTTATTTCTCTACTAATATATATTAAAGTTACTAACATATTTAATAACACTACTAATATATCTTGAACATTTACGTTAAGAAAAAAATTAAATATACAAATATATTATTAAAAAAATATATTAAGTTATTTTATTTATAAATAAAATACATAGGTAAAAATATATTATATAGTATATAATATAGAAGGTATTACATAAATATGAGAGTTTATATAATATTAAAGGCATAATAGACTTTTCACGTAAAAATGTGACTTTTGTGATAACTAGAGCAAAGTAAAATAATTTTTGTATAACAAAAGAAAGAAAAATGACTTTTGTGTAATGAACACAAAGTTAAATAATTTTTACGTAACAAAAAAAAGAAAAATAACAATTCAATGACCATGGATAAAATTGACTCCAACAAGATATAATGTCTTAAGAAAAAATGTGATCACAAATAAGAATCTGATCTTTATTTGTGCCACTAAGTTTAATTGTACCTTTTCCCTATTATACAATCATTTTTGTTTAAATAAAGAATAGTTTTTGTAATCCAAACAGTAAAGTGTTAAGGTTTTTTTTTTTTAAAATTGCTTCCTGTGAAATTGTTCCAACGGTAAAAATATGCTACAACATATAATTCTTTATAGCAAGCTGAATACAGTAACCTTGATAATAGAACAATTACCTTCTTTAATAAGTTAAATTGTATTGACAGTGTAAAAAATCTTTATGTTGTTATTGTATCTAGTCAAATCCGTCCAATAATGTGTAAGTTCTTATACCTACATGCTCTTTCTTGCTATAGTTTTCTCTCGTTCCTTAATTTTGGGAAATTTAATTTTTTTTTTTTGTTTTCTGCAGAAACAGATGATGACCTTAAAGTGCTCCACATTAGCCAATTTTATGAAAGAAATGTCAATTCATAACTTAATTGTATATGATTTTGAGTATAGCCGTCTGTCAGTGTTTTTTTAAATGCTCCAAATTTTATGTACATATATAGCAATTCCAATTTTGGTGGATTATTGATTTGTATGTTCTAAATTTTGGTAGGTCAAAATTGGAGTTTTGTTTAGTCTTTTCTAGATATTGGTGGATTATAATAAAAATAGACCTGTATAAACAAGGAAATGAAAACTTCTCATTCAGTGATCTGCAAATTTCTTTTGCTATGGTGGCAACAGTTAGTCGTGAAAGTGGATGATAGCATCCCTGACTTTCACACTACTGCATTTTCTTTCTATATATTGTTGCGATTATGTATGCTTGTCTTGAGCTGAGGGTGTGCTGCAGTGACGGAGCCAAGATTTCATTAAGGGGAGTCAAAATATAAAGAAATAAACTAATTAGAAGTCAAGGGGTGTCATTATATATTATATATACATATTTTTTTAAAAAAATTACCGAACTAAACAGTGTGATTTTATGAAGGAGTGTCAGTTGACACCTCTTGGATGCATGTGGCTTCGCCACTGGTCTATCGGAAATTGCCTCTCTACCTGCATTTGAAACACACAAGATAGCAGCAAAGAAATGGTGTCTGGCTCCTATATTTCAGCTACTATAAACATCCAAAGCATATGGAATTAAGTGGAATATTCTGTTGAGATGGTATATGTCTTTCCACTTTCTACCACAAAGGAAGTTTTCACACCTGCTGCACATAATTGGTGTAAATAGATGGTTCTGTCTTTTTATCAGCAAAGTAATTACTTGAGCAAAACATTGGTAGTAGTTATTCATTTGGTTCTGTATTTTTATCAGCAATAAAAAATGTATATATACAGGAATTATAAGATAAATAGCGTGTTTTGCATCAACGAAGACAAAGTTAGATCATCTAGTCGTTCAATAGAACAATACATGGCACTCCAAAACATCCATACTTTGCATCAACATATCATTATAAAAAATAAAATAATAAATAAAAACTAATTTTCCAAAAATTAAAACACAGTTTTAAAACGTCTTCTCTGGAATACGACAACTATTTCAAATTATACAAAAAAGAATGAGTATAATATAGAAGAATTAACCCAAATAGTCATCCACCCAACCGTTTAAACTAAAAATAGAGCTAGAGGTATAATATAGGCAAAATAATCTCTTGGCCACTTAAACTTGCGTCCATTTTTTATTCCGGTAAACAAACTTTGGACAAACTACATGCAAATCACGCTTATAATGCGCGTGACTATGCTGAGTTCCTTTAAAAATAGACAAAAACATAAACTTAAAAAACAAAAAAGAAAAAGAAAAAAACACCGTAATTCCCCTTTCGTTTAACCTCTCCCCATTCCCCCTTCATTTGACCCCTCCCTCTTTCTTTCCCCTTTTTGGTATTCCCACCCCCATTATTCCCGATCCCTTCACCTCCCCCAATTCCTCCTTGATTTCTCTTCTTTTTCTTTCCCTTTCTCGATTGATTTTTCTTCTAAGGTTCTTACGAGGTGTTGTCACAGGTGGTCAGAAGATTGATTGGTGCTTTATTAGTTGCAACTAAGTGTAATGACCCAAAAGGTCATCACTTGCTTTTAAAATGAATTCTGTTTTTGAGGCCTTGAAAACCTCATTTAGTATCACCTTGATTTGCGTGCGCAGTCCGAGCGCATAGCCGAAAAACCTAAATATGAAAATCTGTGAAAAATAATAAATTTTGGCTATAAAATGAGTTGATTAGACTTCGGTCAACGTTTTGGGTAAATGGATCCGGACCCGTAATTTGACGGTCCCGGAGGGTCCATAGGAAAATATGGGACTTGATCGTATGCCCGGAATCGAATTCCGAGGTCCCAAGCCCGAAAAATGAATTTTTAAAGAAAATTACTTTCTGAAATTGTTTAAAGGAATTTGAAATGAAATTTGATTAGAACATGATGGTATCGGGCCCGTATTTTGATTCCGGCACCCGGTACATGTCTTATATATGATTTAAGATGTTTCTATGAAATTTGGTGAGAAACGGATGTCATTTGACGTGATTCAGACCTAAATTGCTAAAACAGATGTTTTAAGAAGTTTGAGATAATTCTTTGATTTTGAGGTTTAACTCGATGTTAATGATGTTATTTTGGCAATTTGATCGCACAGATAAGTACATATGATGTTTTTGAGTTAGTACATATGTTTGGTTTGGAACCCCGAAGGCTCGGGTGAGTTTCAGATGGGTTTTGGAAAGTTTTTGAACTTAAAAAAGTTGCAGATTTTGCTATTGAGTGCACAGGGAAATTGTTCTTCGCGTTCGCGTAGTCCCACTCACGAACGCGTAAGGCGAAAATCCCAAGTGCCAGTTTTCTTCTTCGCGAATGTGAAGCCTGAGATGCGAACGCGAGGCTGAGGGGGGAGTACCCTTCGCGAACGTGTCCAGGTACTCGCGAACGCGTAAGGCAATGGGCCTAGGGAGGGAGTTCTCACTTATTCTACGCGAACGCGGCCACTGGCCCGCGAACGCGATGGCTCGAGGGGTCAAAGCTCCGCGAATGCGAGCCCAATGTCGCGAACGCGAAGGTCACTTAGGCCTAACCCATCGCGAACGTGACATGCCTATCACGAACGCGATGAAGGCCTGTCCAGTGGTCTTAAAACAGAAGCAAAAACGAGATTTCTTCAAAATTTCATAACTTCTTCTTTTCAACTCCAAGCGGGCCCGGGGTTGATTTTTGCATTTTTGGAAAGAATGATTAGAAATCTATGATTAAACATTGGAATTGGATTATTTAGCGTTTATTGATGTTATTAAGTCGGTTATGTCTAGATACAATTGATTTGGAGCCGAATTCAAAAGGAAAGGCAGTGTTTGAGGATTGAGTTGGCCATGAAAGTTCGAGGTAAGTGTTTGGTCTAACTTTAGCTTGAGAGATTAGGAGTCAAGTCCTATTTGCTATGTAATAATTATTGAGTCCGATGTATAGGCATGGTGACGAGTATCTATACGTTGGTGTCAAGCATGCCCGTGAGTCTTACATTGTGATTTTCATGACTTCGTTGTATTATCCATGCTTTAGAGGTGATTTCTATTTGTTGTGAAAAGTTTGTGAAAGGAATTGTGAACTTTGAACATCGAAGAGCATTGACTCAAGTTATATTACGAATTGTGAAAGTATATGAGTTGATTGAACCCCTTTGGAGCATTGGCTCAAGTGGTAAAGTGAGTTGTGAAGTAAAAGTGAATAAGAGAAAGAAGTCATTAAATTGTTCCCTCGCCGGGATGTTGATATTATTGATGTTGCTCCCTTTCCGGGACTTAATTGTTAAATTGTTGCTCCCTTGCTGGGACTTAATTGTTAAATTGTTGCTCCCTTGCTGGGATACCTATTATAATCTTGTTTATTCCCTTGCCCCATTGTTTGTGATTGTTGTTTGGGAGGAAAAGTGTTAAAGCACGAATAGTGATGCCGTGTATTGTTTGTTTTGTGAGGAAAGAGTGTAAAACACGAAGGTTGATGCCGTGTACGATTGTGAGAAAAGAGTGTAAAGCACGAAGGGTGATTTCGTGCCGCACGATGTGCCATTTCGTGCTGAGTTTATTGATTATATGGTGAGGAAATAGAGTAAAAACACGAAGGGTGATGCCGTGCCCACTTTTAATGTATAATTGTTTTGGTGAGGACGAGAGTAAAAGCATGAAGGGTGATGTCGTGCTGTGACGACCCGACTGGTCGTCTTATGAGTTACCGCTCCGTTTTTCCCATTTTTGCTTCTTTATGCTTCGTTATCCGTATTTTGTGATATCGAGTAGGTCGGATCGAGTCCGGAAGGAGTTTGGTGAAGTTTGAGACACTTGGTCTCTTTTAAGAAGGCTTAAGTTGGAAAAGTCAACCGGATGTTGACTTATGTATTTGTAACGACCCGACTAGTCGTTTTGGGCTTTTGCACTTTGTTCGTCAGTTATCAGGCATGACTTGCCCCGTGTGATGTATTATGACTTATGTTAATCGTTGGTTTTGGTTTTCGGGATAATTAGAATGAAATTGGAAGAACAGTTCCCACTTTAAAGCTTAAAATTTGAAAGGTTTGACCAAGATTTGACTTATTTGTATATGATCTCAGATCGGGATTTTTATGATTTAGTTAGCTCCGCTAGGTGATTTATGGATTAGGAGCGTGATCAAAATTGGTTTTGGAGGTCCGGAGTAGAATTTGGCTTAATTGGCAAAATTAATATTTTGACGATTTCCGGTTGATAGGTGAGATTTTGATAAAAGGTCGGAATGAAATTCCGAGAGTTGCAGTAGCTTCGTTATGTCATTTGGGATGTGTGTGCAAAATTTCAGGTCATTCGGATGTGGTTTGGTTAGGTTTTTGATCAAAAGCGTATTTCGGAAGTTTTTTAGAAACTTAGGCTTGAATTTGATGTGATTTGGTAGATTTGATGTTGTTTGAGGTGTTTTGATGATTGAAAAAAGTTTGAATAAGGTATTGGGTTATTTTTGTACTTTTGGTTGAGGTCCCGGGGGCCTCGGGATGATTTCGGATGGTTATCGGAGAAGTTAGATGTTGGTTGCAGCTTTAGATTTGCTGCTTCTGATATTTTCGCATACGTGATTTGGGGACCGCAGATGCGTCGCCGCAGATGTGGGTGATTCATCACAGAAGCGAAAAAGGGTCAGATGGGCTGTGACCGCAGAAGCGACTATGCGGACCGCATCTGCGAAGCCGCAGATGCGGGGAAAGGATCGCAGATGCGAGTTTTGGCCGGCAAGTGACTTCCGCAGAAGCGGAGGATGAACTGCATATGCGGTACCGCAGGTGCGTGTTTGGATCGCAGATGCGGGTCCTGAGTCATAAGTGAAATCCGCAGGAGCGGATGTTTTTCCGTAGAAGCAGAAGCGGAGATGCGCTTACTGGATCGCAGGTGCGAAAGAGCTGGACAGAAGATATAAAAAAATTCCCTTTCGCAATTTTCAGTCATTTGTTCATCATTTTTGTGCGATTTTGGAGCTCCAAGATGTGATTTCAAGAAGGGATCAAGTGTATCCGCAGAGGTAAGCTACTTGGGCTTTATACCTTGTGTTTATGGTGATTATATCATTGTTTAATCATGAAAATTTGTGGAAATTAGAGGAAGAGTTGGGAAATTAGGACTTGAAATTTGAGTGACCATATGAGATCGGATTTTGGTAAATTTGATATGTATGAACTCGTGGGGAGATAAGGAATCTAATGATGTGAAAATTTCTGAATTTCGAGAAGTGGGCCTAGGGCTCGGGTTTTGCTAATTTTGGGTTTTTTGATATTTCTCGATTGTTTTCGCTTGGGCTTTGTTCCCTTGGCATATTGTGACGTATTCGTTCTGATTTTGGATGAATTCGACGCGCGTGGAGGCCGATTCGAGGGGAAAAGGCGTCGCGAGCTAGAGTTGTAGCTGGTTCGAGGTGAGTAATGATTGTAAATGATTGTTTTCGCTTGGGCTTTGTTCCCTTAGTATATTGTGACGTATTCGTTCTGATTTTGGATAGATTCGACGCGCGTGGAGGCCGATTCGAGGGGCAAAGGCGTCGCGAGCTAGAGTTGTAGCCGGTTCGAGGTGAGTAATGATTGTAAATGATGTCCTGAGGGTTTGAAACCCCGGATTGCACATCGTAGTCCTATATTGAGGTGAGACACGCGCTTGATGATGAGCGTGGGGTCGTTTACTATTGGGGATTGTAAACGACCATCAAATCACGGGTCCATGTCCGTTTACCCAAAATATTGACTGAAGTCAAATTAACTCATTTTATAACCAAATTTTATCATTTTTCACAAAATTTCATATTTAAGCTTTCCGGCTAGGTGCTCGGACTACCCACACAAATCGAGGTGACTCTAAATGAGGTTTTCAGGGCCTCAGAACACAGAATTTAATTTAAAGCAAGTGATGACCTTTTGGGTCATCACATGTGTAGTACTATAAATTTATCAATGTGACTTTTTATTAACTTGTCAATTGGCTTATTATTTTGATACTACTTCTCTTTTAATAGAGCGTAACATAAGTATATGTTTTCTTATTCTGGAAATATCTTTTTTTCTATATCTATGTTATACTGTTCAAAATTCTTCAATTGTCTAAATTTATCAAATTTTCTTGAGTGTTAATTACTTATCTTTTATTTATTATTCATTCAAAATATAAATATTATAAAATTATCTTTATCCCCATCCTTTCATGCATTCTTTTCTACTGTAATATTTCATTTTGTATTTTACTAAAAATTTAAATAATATAATTTTTTTTACTAAATTATTGAATTCATCAAAAGTATAAAGTGATAAGCCTGTTATTATTTTTATAAAAAACCTACTTATATTTTTAATCATTAACAATTTGTGTTCTTATATATAATATATTATCTTATGTATAATATCCTAATAGTATCTTTATATTTTTATATTTTTTATTATGAAATTATGAGTTATGTTTATTAAATAAAATTTTCTACATGAGAAATTTAATTAGTATATACTCCCTCCGTTTCAATTTATGTGAACCTATTTCCTTTTTGGTCCGTGCCAAAAAGAATGACCCCTTTCCTTATTTGGAAACAATTTACCTTTATACAATTATTTATAGCCACACAAAATATATGTGCCTCATTTTACACCACACATTTAAAAGTCTTCTCTCTTTTCTTAAACTCCGTGCCCAGTCAAATGAGTTCACATAAATTAAAACGGAGGGAGTATATTTTTATGCTATCGCTTGATTTTTTTTGTACTCTTCCTTTATGACTATTTGTTTATTATGATTTTAGTTATGTGTATATGCACGATTTTTCTCATAATAATTCTAATTATAAGTCTTATATTTTTATATTTTTCCATAAATATATATTTTATTTCTTTTTTGATCCTTGCTTATCTAATAGTACTATCCATTACTTAATATTATTAAATTGATATATGAGTTTTTAATAAATTACCAATTTAGTATAATAACTACTCCCAAATTTTAATTGAAAGTTTTTTATTTCTTTATTTTTTTATTTTAAAATAAATTTAAAACTCTAACTAAAACTACTCCCCAATTGATATTGGCAACTTTTTATTTTTTTAATTTCGTGTACTCTATTTTAAAATAATATTAAAACTCCGATGAACTTCTAAGGTAAAAAAATTAGCAAAGGAAATCCTTTATTCACATTACAAGTGGTCTTGACTTTAGAGACTGGAAGACGGGAGAAATTCAAAAATAGCCAAATTTACAAGTGGTCATTCAATAATAGTCACAGTTTCAAAAGTAAACGAAATTTAGCCACTTTTCATGTAAAGATAAATCCAAACGAAAATAATGTTCAAAATCCGGAAAATAGTGACTATTTTTCAATAACTTTGCAAACATTGGCTATTTTTGAATGACCAGTCCGAAAACTGGCTAGCCCGTGCTATTTTTACCTGCAAGACAGGTGCTTTCGCGTGAAGTGAAACAGTGCCCTTATTTTGGTAAGTGGTAAATTTTCTTTGACACACATAAATCAAATATATAATATTATATGTCATAATAATTCATATATTAAAATGTTTGAAAGGTATATAAAAATATTATTACTAAAGAACAACTTATTTAACTGTCAAATTCAAATAGTTTCAGATAAATTAAGACGGAAAGAGTATTTTCTTTTGACATATAAATCAAATATATGCAAAGTACCAACATTCAATTTAGTAGTGGTGAGAGTTTTTTTTTTCCTTGAGACAAGTTGCCGACAAGGCAAACAGAAAACGTTAAAGAAGGCTGTTGGAAGTAAACTGAAGTCCGTTTTAACAAACAAAATTAAAGCCATCTTCTTTGACTGCTTCTCAAAGTGAGCAGTTGATTTGTGTACCTATGGCCATTATTGGAGTAAAATTGAGGAAAGACTTTCATTCTGCCAAAAGCGACAATATTTACTACTTACTCTATTAATATATCAATAAAATACTTTTATAAGTGATATGATAGTTGGTGGTGGTGGTAGGTGCCGACTAGGGTGATAGTTGGTGGTAGCGTTAGTTGATGGTGTTGGTTGCGGATGGTCGCTAGTAAGTAATGGTGGCTAGCAATAAAAATTAATACTGATGGTTGATGGTGGTCATTGGTGGTGGCAACTAATAATTGTGGTGGATGATAGTAGTAATTAATGGTGGTAGTGGCAGATAGCTATATTTTACGATATGTAATAATGGTTGATGTGGTGACCATTGTTGGGACTGTGGCTGTGTGATAACGGTGGTTTGTGATGATGAATTGTAACATGTGGCTAGTAGTGATGGCTGTTGACACAATGAATCAGCGGTGGTAGTTGTAATTAAGAATGGTATGTGATTATGGGTGGTGGATGGTGGTAACAGTTAGTGGTAATAGCATCTTAATAATTATATATTTTTTTTAATTATAAATTTTGATCACTTAAATCAGTTGCACACTAGAGCCTGTTGTGTGTTTTACAGTATGTACAACAGATTGGAAGATATAAAATTATATATGACACACAATATAAAGATAATATACAATTGAATTACAAGCCATCCAAATTTATCCTAACCCTTATGCTAAAATTTGAAAAGGAAGGATCTGGTCAGTCAAACATGTGACTTTTGAATCGATATTTCTTTCAGAGTCCTAATTAATCTTTAAAACACTTTAAGGTCATGACCCATTTTATCATGCCGAATGAAATCATATTCCCAAAATTTAGGAACAGTAGAAAATTATAACATTGCCATACATGTATAAAAACTTTATCTCTAAAACAAGTTAAAATTTTAACAAGCATTGGCATGCAGGTATGAAAAGTTCACGTATTGCTCACCAAAGGGTCATCTTATGTTTTAGAAGTGGATTTCATGTTCCGAGACCTTAAACACCTCATGTTATCTCTCCTCGATTTGCGTGTACAGTCCCGACGTGTTTCCGAAAAGCTTTTATGTGAAAAATTGATAAAAATAATAACTTTTCCCTTTAAAAGTTGAATTAATTGACTTCGGTTAATATTTTTGTTAAACAGACCCGGACTCGTATTTTGATGATCCCGGTGGGTCCGTAGTGATCGGTTTACGTTTAAGTTTCAATGATAAAATATTATCTTATGTT